>NC_091133.1:106605705-106933205 GCF_040183065.1 Periplaneta americana | reverse complement strand
TACACGAGGGTAGGCCAACAAAGGGGAACTCAGTGCGTAAAACTTAAAGCGATTCAATCCGGCATCGGAACTTGAATCCGGTGTGGCTTAGTGGATAAAGCGCCAGCACGTACAGCTGGAAACCTGGGTTCGAGTTCCGGTGACGGAGAGAATTTTTCTCTATTTTACCGATTCTTCACCAAATGGAAATGCAGAATTACTGCACTAAAATTCCATGTACTTCGGTACATCATAGTAATACCACAGTCTACTATATACAGTCACGAAGCTTGAGTTGTGAGGGTGCTAGAAACAATGGACTGTGCCGGTACTATTTCGCATTGTCTGTCATGAGGCGATATTAGCGATCCTAGTGGTGAGCAATTATCTATGGATGCATATTTACTACGTATTGAGCTTCGTGACTGTATATACTAGATTGTGGTAATATTATGGTCCGTTCCAGAAATCTGTGGAGTAGAAAGACGAAACAAGAACTCTGCGATATAAGCTTTTAAGAACCTTTAATTGGTGTTGGGGGAACCCATATGTTTCCATGGTAGTTTAACCTTTCATTATGCACATTAGCACGTTTCGCGTTTTCGCGGTTATCCATAAAATCGTGCCTCTAGTTATAGCATGACTTTTAGCTCTGATGTTTTCAGATGGAGATCACCAGCCAGGTTACAGATTCTCTGAGATACGCTCGCGGTCTATAGCCTACTGACGCCAGTAGCAGACGATACCCACTGCCATACGAGGTGTTCTTGGAGCTAGCGAGCGGACGCCCTGTGGCGAGACCCACAAGATGATGAAAGATATTCTTGAAGTCTGGGAACTTATTAAAAACTCACAACCCAAGTGCTAATGGTAACGAAGTTATGATTGGGCTAGGATTCTTAGTAAATAAATATTTTATTTGCACTGTAATAGGAATTCGTAATTGTATTTTAAGCTTCAGACAAGGCCATCTAAGCATATATTTTAAATTTTTTTTCTCATAAAAATACATATTTTGATTTCTTTATGTAAATATATATTTTCAAATATTCGCATAAAACATATAAAAATTAAGTTTTCATCAAATAATTTTCGACAAAAGCCCCATTTCAAATTAATCATCACTCGAATGTTCAGTGCCTGCTTCTTGGAATTGCCTGTGGACTTGTGGAACTGCAATCTACTTCCTCAAAGCGATAAAAGCTGTCACCACTAAAAAAATTGTACTGTAACTACACACACATAAACACAGATGTGTCATTTAAGTGTGTCTTGTAAGTTACCATTAGGGCAGGAAGTTCCTGCATTTGCATATATTTTTCCATTGGCTGTAATTAATTTCTGATTAATTATCTTCACTAATCAACAAAATTCAAGCTTAGTCTATCAAACCAAATTTTATATCGCATACATTTGTACATTTTGGTGATTTTTTTATAAAAGCATACTATTTCATGATATTTATATTATTGCGGCATATTTTTGAGTTTCAGCTCATTAAAGCAGATTTTGTTCCATAAAAATGCATAAATTGGATTTTTTAAATAAAAACAAACATATTCTATTTTTTAAAACTGGTATTGAGTGAAATTATTATAATTATTTTTACCAGAAAAGTGTTGAAAATTTTGCGGCACACCTAGCGAATCTCACGGCACAGAAGTGTGCCGCCCTCAACAATAAATGTAAGTTCAATTTTATCTAGTTTGACCTATAATGTTATTACATTTATTGATTTATTGTTTATTATTATTATTTATTAGTGATATCAAGAAATACAGAATTTTATTAGTGCATATTTATTGGCATATTTTAAGATTTTTAAAGGCATACTTGCATGCATATTTAGTAGGTTTTTAGGGCATGAACTTTCTGGCCCTAGTTTTCATAACGCTGATTCAGGAAGAAATTATTATTTCATAAACATTAGCTGCCTCTATTTTCGTTTCCAAGCATAAATATGTCTCTAGGGAGTGCATGTTGTTTCTCAATGGCCAGGGCGCTCTTTTTCCCCAGTACAATGTAATGTTCCGCGATAATCGTCAGTCATTTGTGATGGACAACTTGAGGATGAATCTCATTGCATAGGTCTACTGCAATTTCTTCACCAGTTGGCGAGACAGCATAATTTATAATGGTGAGTACTGCATATTGCTTATATTTACTTACTTACTTACTTAATGGCTTTTAGGGAACCCGGAGGTTCATTGCTGCCCTCACATAAGCCCGCCATTGCTCCCTATCCTGAGCAAGATTAATCCATTCCCTATCATCATATCCCACCTCCCTCAAATCCATTTTAATATTATCTTCCCATCTACGTCTCGGTCTCCCTAAAGGTCTTTTTCCCTCCGGCCTCCCAACTAACACTCTATATGCATTTCTGGATTCGCCCATACGTGCTACATGCCCTGCCCATCTCAAACGTCTGGATTTAATGTTCCTAATTATGTCAGGTGAAGAATACAATGCGAGCAGTTCTGTGTTGTGTAACTTTCTCCATTCTCCTGTAACTTCATCCCTTTTAGCCCCAAATATTTTCCTAAGCACCTTATTCTCAAACACCCTTAACCTATGTTCCTCTCTCAAAGTGAGAGTCCAAGTTTCACAACCATAAGCATATTTATTTTCAATTATTTTATATAAATATAAGCATATTGCTTATATTTATATAAAATAACTGAAACAAAATGAAATATTTTTTTCCTTTTTTGTCACATTTTCCCGAATTTTTGCACATAAAAAATCAATATTTTCGCGATTTTTAGCACCTAAAAAGCCGAGACCTATAGTCTTTTTGCTGTAAGAAAAATCCTAATATAACAATAGCACGTGACTGAAGTGAGGCTTCATTGGCCGCTGTTTGGCGCCATAGATTCTCAGTACATGTTCCCGCCTACTATTGTACATTCTGTTTCATGTTAAACATTTCCCGTTACTCGTCAAGTACATAGCAGTGTCTGGTCAAGTAGGGTTAACCTCACTACTATGCATTCATTTCCTTAGGAAACATTTACTTTGTAATTACTGTGATTAAAACTCACGTAACTTATTATATACATTTAAGATTATTCATTTTTCTCCGCTTTTCAGAGGGTTTCCACCTTCGTTTAATAACCACACACACCGACGGTGCAGAAGCCTTCACGTGCTTACGTGAACAACTACGAGCTAAAGTGACGCCAGCTTTATACAAGAACAGACTACCTCGGTATTACTGTTGGTATTCATCCGCGTTCATAGTACATAACAAAATATAAAAGTAGCTTTCCTTTTACATAGCGTTTTACATGAGTGAAGTTACATGTTTCATTGTATTTAACAACTAGAATTCAATATTTTATTTTCAAATAATACAAGATTATGGTTTCGAAATACGGACTATATTTTCCTGCGTCGTGTGAGTGTTTCGACTGTGAGCCAATCACGGGTATGAAAGCCACGTGCTTGTGTTTACATTATGATTTTTCTTACAGCGAAAACAGTATAGATATGATATCGTGAGACCGGTAAGGATTCTTAACAAAACCACTTCCACAGCCGTCGTATATTTCACAGAGTGTGCAGAGAATTGAACCCCCGAGTATCTTCATTAAGATGCCGTCAGTTGACATTTCCACAGCTGGATTCACCTGCGTCATTACACTAACGGTATATCTGTCACTGTATCAGTTGTTTGCGTTTATTTGCGACACGGAGGCGACAACAGGATCGAGGAAATCTAGATTATGTGCACGAAACTGTGCTCGTTCACGCACGCTGCTGTGATCTACTCGGACTCAAAGTTGTTGAAACTCCCCGAGTCCGAGTCCGGACCGCGACCTTTCCCACACCTCTGCACAACTGCATTGTTACGGACAATTGTCGGCGCTTGCGCAATGGGCATGGATCCAGACGTAAACAACAACAGTTTAATTCCTGCATGTGGCGCTCCTATCCGGCTAGATCCTGCTCGAGGACACGTCACATCTTACAAATCCTACCTGTGCCTGAGGTTCTCAAACTTCTCCGGCTCACGTCACTGTGTCCAACTAAACTCCCATTACGTTCTGTCCGAAATCCAACTACAAACTCTCTCTCTGACTTAGAGTTGGGTCGATTCGTGAACGAATCATTCATTCGAACGACTAATAATAAAGAATCGTAAGAATCGATTCGTGGTATCAACGAATCGTCGTTCAAAAGAATCGTAACGAATTGTCCTTCAAAAGAATAGTATAGTATATATAATAGCATGGTATCGTAACCCACGATTCTATTTACTTGTTTGATGTACCTTGTCAGCGGACATTTCCGAACCGAGCCGAATGCTCCCGAACGAGAGTGAAATCAAAATACTGCATTTGTTAAGTGTGGAAAATAATGAACACGAACCTGAAATTTACATGGTTAAATAGAGATGTAATGCAAAAAATGTACTTGATAATGCTATAACTTCTATTCATTTCTTTACAATCCAACCCTTCAACTTGATAATAAGATTCAGTTGTTAAATTATAATTAAGAAACACTAACTTGAATAATTTTGTAGACCAGCGTTTCTCAAACTTTTTTGAAGTGGGGACCACTTTTTAAAGTTAGAACAGTTACGCGGACCACCTTACTCTTGTTCCCTTCGAAAGCAAATTTATCACTTTTGTAGCATATTTTAATACCAGTATACTTATATTTTAAAACAGAATTAAGATTCGGTACTTTGGTCCTCTGTTATGAATTCGGGTGGTCCCTGCTGGGTTACAGGCGCGGCGCCAGCTGTGCAGGGTAAAGATGTCGAGAAACACCACGTTCATAGTTCTTTAAATCTCTCTTTTGTTACTGAGAGTAGAGTGGGAAGTCGGTAGAAGGGTAGGGTAATAAATTTCATAAAATATCAGTACTGGGAGAAAAAGTGAAATTCGATTGCCATGTGTCATTTCCAAACTCTGAGATTTTAAGCTATAGTGCGATAAGCAGTTCGTTTGAATTTTATTTTTTCTTCTGTCTTTTTTGAAGGACCACAAGGGCAGAACTCTAGGACCACAGGTGGTCCGCGGACCATAGTTTGAGAAACGCTGTTGTAGACTAATGGAAGTCATGATGAATGATTCCAGCCAATGAGAAAGAGACATCTATGCGAGAGATGTAGAACGTTTTTGTTCTATCCGTGGTTTGCAAAGGAAAGTGTCCAGTGAGTCATTCGTTGACGATTCAAAAGAATCGTTGGAATCGCATACTAAGAAGAATCGTGAACTCGTTGACGATTCAACAGAATAGTTGGAATCGCAGACTGGGAAGAATCGTGAACGAATCGTTAGAATCGATTAGTAATGTATGATTGAATCGTTGATTCGACTTCTGAAAAAGAATCGTGTTGCCCAACTCTACGTCTGACTTATGCTACTGGTGACACACAACACAGAATCATTTATTGCTATGACGCTTCAATATACCAGAATTGTACATGAGAACATGGTGGAAAGAGCAATAAAAGCACTTAGTAAAAACTTTCACAAGTGTCATCTTTGTCAACTACAAATTTCACATTAAAATTTACAGAATAAGAATCCGGGTCTACAGAGTGGAAGCTCGATAATAAACTAGCTAGATATCTGAAAACATTTCGCTTAAAATCACAGCAACATCACAATTGTCAAACTGTGTAATGAAAGACTGTAACTAATATTCTTTCATTTTATGTCTCAATTGCGAAAGAGAAAGGGTCCCTCACGTGACACCGGGATGGAGGTCTTGGCTTCAACAGCGCTCTCACGGTCGGCTATGGAATGTGCAGATTCATTGTCGGATGACGTGTGAACTGCGAAAGAAGAAAAAACAACGAGAAGATCCAGCATCCCTGAAAGAAAGGAGTGCAAGTCAGTGTACAAATGAGGTGCAGATAACGGAGTACGATGCCCGCATTCGGTGGACTGATACAGAGTGTCCCAATAAAATATGTACGTACTTTATTAGTTTTCACCACATATTCGACAAGTAAAATGGGTAGCCATTCTTGTTTTGGTTTCCTTAAGAAGACTGAGTAGTCATTTCTGTACGTTTGAATCAGTACAAAAGTTCAATATTTTTAGGCTTTTAGTGTTCAGAATGCAATAAAAATTGTCATGGTTATACAATAAATAATTATTAAGACAAAAAAGTGATACTTAGGGACCGGATTTTTATGTAATTACATATTACAGTATATGCCTTTCAACCTAACCGTATATAAATAACAAATCTTTGTGAATCTTGTAATTACCATTAATATATTAAAATTTGATACTACATATTTTTACATATTTACCCCACATTACATATTATGGCTTGGTATTATATAAATCTACATATTTAGGAGTTTTATTCATGTTTACTTCTCTGAAAGGGGGGGGGGAAATTTCTGCTGGGGAAGTTTACAATTTGAAATAGATTAAAAAAGCCTTTTTACCTACCCAAGAAAGGATATATTTCGGGACGAAACATAACGTCCTTAGTTCCAGGAAGTAATGTAGAGGCACTCAACCCATACCGCCCACTGTAAATATGAGTGAATAAAAGGCAACCTATCTCATACAACTACCTCGTATTGTAAAAATCACTCAAAGTGGCGTTGCCTTCATGCGGTGGATGGGACGAGGACGACATGATTTGTCTCGAACTATAATTGTTCTGCACACGTCGTAACAGGTCATTCCCATGCAATTTGCAACCTTACCCAACCTCTTTCTAATCCTTCCAGGGAAAACCCGTGTCACGTCTGACATGAGACTTTCAGGTTATTGCTTGACCTCTTTATTTTAAATTTAGTAGACCTATATGCAAATGAGGTTTTCCGAGCAATTAGAAAGTATGGTTCTCGGCTGGAATAATCCTACCCTTCTGAACGAGACAGGAATGTCACTTTTAAAACAACAATTTGTAAATGCCTATAGTTTGAGGTTTTAGTGGGTACTTGTTTCTTACAGGGAGCAGCTAAAATGCATGTGTCCCACATCTCCTCTTATTTTCTCCTAATCCAGTAAAGCGAAACAGTGCTTGCAGTGCTGCTGTTTCATTCATTTCCCTCAGTTATCTAGTTTTAGTACTTACAGTACCTATAAAGTGCAAGTGAGTTTATCTACTGCTTTCAACTAACTAAAATGGCCCCTGTATCTTCAACCCTAACGATAAAAATAAAATCATGGATTGCAATGAACGAAGCTTTCACTACAGATGGAAAAATAGTAATGTGTCAAGTGTGCAGTAAAAAAGTCGGGTGCTCTATGAAATCACAAATGGAGAGTCTTACCTATCTTATACTTGCCAGATATTGATATAAACTATTTTCATGATTTTACATATTTTGGTACATATTTAGCTGGTTTTCTTACATTAATATGTACATATTTCACACCTTGATATTACATAAAAATCCGGTCCCTAGTGATATTTCACCATTCCTTCCAGTGCATCCTTCAGTAGGCAGTGACCCAGCCAATTCGTTTTCCTCTTTCTGATCAGTTTCAGCATCATTCTTTCTTCACCCGCGCTTTCATTTCTTATAATTTTAAAATTTCGCATTCCACCGCTGTGGAGTAACGGTTAGCATGTCTGACCGTGAAACGAGCGGGCCCGAGTTCACATCCTGGTTTGGGACAAGCTTCCTGGTTGAGGTTTTTTTCCCGAGGTTTTCCTTTCTGCCCATTAAGAGCAAACGCTGGGTAACTTTCGGCGCTGGACCCTTGACTCATTTCGCTAGCATTATTACCTTCGTATCATTCAGACGCAGGTAATCACAGATGTTGATAAAGCGTCGTAAAATAACCTAAAAAAATTAGTATTTTGAATTGCAATTGGATTTTGTAGCATTTATGATTTTCAAGTTTAGCGTTATACGCTATTGACAGGTAATGGTAAACCAAGGTTAATAAATTAAATTTTGGGATTAATTCAAACTATAATTTACACTCATGATCAGTTCAGGAACTGAAATTTAACAATGCACATGTTTCAATCTGACTTCTTTCATCCTAAATCTTCTATCTGTTACAATCAAATTATAAGTAGTACTGAAAAATCTTTCAACATCACCACTATATTTTTCAAGGCTGCAGAGGTAAAGAAAAAGAACTTCACTTTCAGTGCCATTTACACTCAGTGTTTTTGTCATTCTTCATCTGTTCAGACAAGTGCATATGCCCCCAACAAATTTATTTAGTGTAACATTACTGGCAACTAATATTTCGTGTCTTGGAGTGATTTTCGATCAACCATACTATTTTTTTTTCCAATCGCTGGCTTAATGAGTTTGCCCATTTCCTGTAAGAAAAGGTTTGTCTTGTTCATAATCACATGTGAATGAAGTTTTGCTAGATACTTTTTTGCACGATCGTATTTTTTTGTTTGTTTATTTATTTATTTGTTGTCAGGCCTTGAAAGTTAGAATTCCCAAACAGAAACTTGTTGCTAGGAAAACCATTCTTCATAACATAAAACTATACTGAAAGAGACACATTACAGTGCACTTATTGCTACTTAATTACCATTACAATGCATTTTTACGAAGGCTTTGGAATAATATTGCTCGTCCACACCTGTGGAGTAACGGTTAGCGCGTCTGGCCGCGAAATAAGGTGATCCGGGTTCGATTCCCGGTCGGAGCAAGTTACCTGGTTGAGGCGTTTTACGGGGGTTTCCCTCATCCCAATATGAGCAAATGCTAGGTAACTTCCGGTGCTGGACTCCGGCATTATCACCTTCATCTCATTCAGACGCCAAATAATCTACTAAAAATAATAATATTGCTCTAAATTTTCAATGAAAGATATATTGTATTTGCAATTTTAAAAATATTATCGTGCAAAAAATGTTGTACAAAACACATTTGTGAAGTGCATTACAAAATCTCGGAAATTGAAAAACTCGCTCTGCACGTTTTTAAAACTTTTCCTCGATTTTGAAAAAAGAAAGACACTTTCCAATCTTGTATCGTAATAATACTATTGCATGCAAGATATGAACTGTAATACAATTTCAGCCTCAGTGTTTTCATTAACACAATTATCCAGCATATCGTTTATTTGTGACGGAAACCATCCACTGGCACTCATTTCCAAATCCGTACGTAACACTAAAAAAATCATCTCACAATTTATATGCACATGGATAAGACGATCCCTTTAGCATTGTAATCAATTTACAAATTCTTACGGAAATATTTGACACAAACTTGATTTGAAGTTTCAGCAAAGGAAACATGTTCCTGTCTCTATACATACTCAGCAATGACAACTGTTATTCAGAGAATTCTTTTAAACGCAGAAATTAAAAAATTAAAAGCTATTTTTTTTTCGACAGAAAACCACAAATTTATTATTATTATTATTATTTACAATTTCTCATTTATTTCGCAAAAACAAAATATAGCGTACACTTTTCGCATTTTGTCGGGAATTCAAAAGTACTTTTTTTTTTAGTGTCATTTTACGACGCTTTATCTAGCAATGGTATACCTTATTTTATTTCATGGAGTGTCGTTTCATAGAAAAGACTTTGCCGACAGACCTTCTACTGCCCACTACTAATTGGTTGTCATAAATAAATGTCTTCCTTACTGTGACGGAAATCTTGTCTTCTCCTGTCAGTAACCAATCACAACCTTCGTTCAGAAGAATTGACAGGCTTCCGTCAAATCCACGTGGAGGCGGAGTTGTCGCATCTTTTCCGAATTCCAAGAATCCCGTCAGTTTTACTGCATAATTTTGAAGGTCACCAGGATTGTGGCAAATGTGCAATGTTGGGACGAGGGGACAGGATGGAATTGTCAGAGTTGTTTGTGTAGGAAGTCATAAATCTGTAAGTGGGTGTTCAAAGGAGCCACCGAACTGCAATCCTTGAAATAGAATAAGGTATAGTAATAGTTTTCTAGCATCTGAGTAAGATGAAGGTGATAACTGATAATGCTAGGGAAATGCGACCAGGGTCCAGCGCCGAAAGTTACCCAGCATTTGCCCTTAATGTGTTGAGGAAAACCCCGGAAGAAATCTCAACAGGGTAACTTGTCCCAATCAGGATTTGAACCGGGGCTTCTCGTTTCACGGTTAGAAGTGCTAACCGTTACTCCACAGCGGTGGACTCAAAAGTACTAAATTATAAATCTACAACTTGTGGAAAATTAAAATAAAGAACGACATAAGTGTATTGGGGAGATTTCGTATTTATCGCTAATGAGAAAAACAACGAAATCTATAAATTACGTATTAAGTCTCTTTTAACGTGGAACGTTTATGCTCGAGTGGCAGGTGAATTAATATTTTTCCTTTTTCGCTAAATCTTTGCACTGTTTCCTCCAATCTCCCGCTGCCAAATACTCCACTGACATTTCCGGGACTGTCATGTCCTTGTAAAGTGCACTCCGACACATGCCTTGGGGGATTAAGAACGACGAAAAACTTCAAAGAAGCCGACCTCGGTTATCGAACATCGGACCTCCCAAATATTTCACCCGGCAGCTAGGTCGTTAGGGAGTGCAAGTGTTATTTATGTAGCGAATGACTGAAAGGTTAACTGCTTTTTCAGTCTGACAACTTCCGCAAACTGGGGCCCGCGCACATCGCTCTTCAACAGCACCTACACAGTCAAATGTCGAGTTCCTGAGCTCAACCCAGTTCCGACATTATATTATGAGTATGTTGAAACCAGCGCACTTACTACCACATTAAGATATAGGCCTATACAATATATACTGTACTGTATTATTAAAAAAATTCCGTATTCATATACTTTTTGTTCGGTGTTAGTACCAATTTTCCATTACCATACTGATATAAAGTTATAGTGCGATCCATTTGGGAAGACTTAAAATAAAAACGCGATAAAATGAGAACCGTTGCTATTTATTGTTAAATAATGTGTACAAGCATTCTAGAAGAATGGGAGTTTTGTCCAAATTATACCTCAACGTGCCCACAACTGCAAACGCGACACAGTTCATATCTTGAGGCTGCTTCCTCCCATGTATGGTCTAACACAACGTTTCTCAAACTATGGTCCGCGGACCACCTGTGGTCCTCGAGGTCCTGCCCTTGTGGTCCTTGAAAAAAAGGCAGAAGAAAAAATAAAATTCAAACTAATTCCGTATCACTCAATAGCTGAAAATCTCAGAGTATGGAAATGATACATGGCAATCGCCTTTCACTTTTTCTCTCAGTACTGACATTTTATGAAATGTATTACCCTATTCGTCTACTGACTTCCCACTCTACTCTCAACAACAAAAGAGGTATTTAAAGCACTATGAACGTGGTGTTCCTCGCCATCATTTCCCTGCACATCTGGCGCCGCGCCTGTAACCCAGCCAGGGACCACCAAATTCATAACAGAGAACCGAACCTTTTCATGTATTGATGACTTTCTTAATAGTTTTGCCGACACCCAGTCTGCACATTGAAATGGTCACGTACTGTACGTCGTACAACAATAATACAACTCTGAGGTCACAATTTGAAACTTATTTTCAAAGCAAATATGACGAATTTTCATGGGTTCGTGATCATTTTCATTGCGATATTAAAACTAACAAACTTTCATTGAGTGAAAGAGAACAGTTAATTGAACTCTCGAATGAGACTGGACTTAAAATGAAATTCCAAGCGGAAGGTATGGTTAATTTCTGGACCTCATCACAAGTGAAAAGAGAATATAGTGAACTGTACAATTGCGCTTTAGAGATTATAATTCAGTTTGCTTCTCCGTATCTGTGTGAGAAAGGGTTTTCATCACAATCTCTAACAAAAACAAAGTAGGCTACCGAAATCGACTCGATGTATGTGACAATCTCCGACTTAAGCGTACCAGCATACATCCAAATAAAGAACAATTAATTAGAGTACCAACATTTATTATTTATTTATTTTTTTAGTTAATAAGTTAAAAGATTATCCAAACTCTAATAGCATTGACTTATTAAAGAAACAAAAATGAATTTTCTTCTATTTACATAAGCTTAATTAGTTAATACTAACATAAAATTAATTTAGTTTGATTAATTTTAATTAATTAATTCTATTTTAAAATATAAGTATATTGGTATTAAAATATGCTACAAAAATGATAAATTTGCTTTCGAAGGGAACAAGAGTAAGGTGGTCCGCGGAACTGTTCTGATTTAAATAAGTGGTCCTCACTTCAGAAAAGTTTGAGAAACGCTGGTCTAACATCTCAGGGGTAACTTTCTCAAAAGCTGAGAAAATCTTTTCTCTGAGATCATGGACATCCCTGGGTTGCAGGGCGAAGTACACAAGATGCAATACGTTGCTCATAACTTTGTCGGGATTAAACGTATAACAATATCAGATGATGTGTGGAACAACAAGGAGAACGCTGGAAAACACACGAAAGGATACACAACTCAAATTCTATAAAGTATTGGCTTGTACCAACTCTGTTATACAGAAGCCAAGCATAGATACCAAATAATAAAAAAGGGGGAGGGAGGAGAAAGTCGTATCCTAGAGAGCAGCGACAGAAATAAAGTTTTTAAGAGTCGTCAGAGGATGTATCAGACATGACAGACAGCTCTCCCACAACGACAAGGTACTATAATATTCACTTCAATAAATTACCTGCTGTAATTCAAAATTGGTCTTTTTCCGACATAAGCACACTATTATTTCCGTTTCGATACTAGTGATACAAAAACACAGTACCTATTACGAATAAAAGTAGAACAATCGGATTTCTTTTTGGCCAACAGAGGACACCGTTCAGAATCTAGAATTTTATTCTAGATTAGTCTCAATAGTTCCGTCAACATCCTTATCATCTACAAAAGAATGTCAATGCAACAAAACTACTCTTCACGAAACAAAATTATTTTCTGAGGTCATATACGGGGTGCTTATCCTCCGGTTACAATAAACTGAAAATGAGGGATTGTGCCCGGAAATAGAAACAATCTGTTCACCCTAATGCACTTGTTCATAGTTTTCTGCATAAGAGTATGTATTTCACTGCAAATCCAGTATTATCAAAATATGTTTCCTATTTTCTGCCTTCCTCTTAGTCTCTGCATACGATTCGCATATCTTAATGCTATCATCTGGTATCTTATTCTGCCCCAAACCTTTCTCTCGTTTACCATTCCTCCCAGTGCATCCTTCAGTAGGTAGTTTCTTCTTAGCCACTGACCCAACGAATTCCTTTTCCTCTACCTGATCAATTTCAGCATCATTCGACCTATTAGCCAAATATAAAGATGATACCAAAACCAATTTAATTTCAACATCTGTATGTAATAATTGAGTCGTTCAGAGCAGAAGTGGTGTAAGTAAAAAATGGGGAATGAGGGTTAAAGTAAACAATGCGTAAAATACAGCGCAAACTAGCAATTATTATTCAATTTATTTAAACTATTAGTAGTCAGTGTACAGCACGAAAGACATATTAATTGCTACTTTGCGCTGTATTTTATAAAATTTTTACTTTAAATCTCATTACCCAATTTTGATTTAAACCACTTCTGCTCTGAGCGGCTGAATTGAAGTATAGCCCATTTCTTCGATAAAAACGTAATACATTTTCAGTTTCGAAAACTAAAGCAATGAAGGCATCTTTTCTCTTTCCGATATAAGCACAATATCGATATCTCTGTTCCAATATCAATAATGAAGCGTGAATAACTTTCTTTCAATATCAGACCTTTACATCTATCACATTAAATGCATAATTATTAATTTATATTTCACACTATTTTCTAAGGTCGAAAAGATCCGGAAACACTCTTAGAAAGGGCGCAGGCCGTCGGAGAATGGAAGAAAAACATTACAAGACTGTGTGCCTCTTCGTGACGTTAGCAGGAAGTGGCGTCACGGTCTGGAACGCGTCCGACCGTGCACACTGGCTCCGTAGTCCTTGCTTCACGCCCCGAAAGCAGCCATGAGGAAACGCGAAAACGGGCAAGAGTAACGTCACTTCCGTTACAAATAAATATTGTAAAATGAGAATGCGCACGAGATCAAGAAGGTGCGCGCCATTTTTTTTTTTACTACAGTATAAGAAAATAAATGACTAGCATCACTTGGACTTGAAAGGAGTCGGCTCCTGAATATAGTAACTACTTACATGGCTACACTCCACCAAGTCACAAATAAATAATATTAAGATATTCAAGCTATGAAATTAAAGGAAAAGTTAAAAAGACAAAAAATATTGACATATGAGTATTACAAAATAATAACAGAAGTGAGATAATGCAAAATAAAAATAATACCACAATACAAGAAAGTAAAATTCAGATCTATAGATTGGAATATGGCAATTCAGTACAAATAGTTGAGGGAAAACAAAAAAATTTGTATAAAAATAGAATGCAATAAAATAATAAAAATGAAACATTAAATAAAAATTACAATAGAAAAGCTACAATGATTAATTTTATGGTCAAGAGAGTATAGTGAAAAATATGTATTATTTGTGGCAGAGATAAGAACTTATAATTGAAGGGAATCCAAATGGAAGAAGTGCAGATTCAATTTATTTCTAAAACTTGATAATGTCAGACAGTCTCTGACATGCTGCGGTAGAGAGTTCCAGGGATAGTTTTAGAAATGGAGAAAAAGGAAGAGTAAGATGGAAGAATGAATGGTTCTTCGTTCTTTGAGAAAAATAAAGAGTAGAAGGATGTTCTATGCATAGGAATAAAGAATGGTAATGTAGGAATACTGAAGAGTAAGGTGAGAGAATGAATGGTTCTTCGTTCTTTGAGAAAAATAAAGAGTAGAAGGATGTTCTATGCTTAGGAATGAAGAATGGTAATGGAAGAATATTGAAGAGTAAGGTGAGATAATGAATGGTTCTTCGTTCTTTGAGAAAAATGAAGAGTAGAAGGATGTTCTATGCTTAGGAATGAAGAATGGTAATGTAAGAATATTCAAGAGTAAGGTGAGAGAATGAATGGTTCTTCGTTCTTTGAGAAAAATGAAGAGTAGAAGGATGTTCTATGCTTAGGAATGAAGAATGGTAATGTAAGAATATTGAAGAGTAAGGTGAGAGAATGAATGGTTCTTCGTTCTTTGAGAAAAATGAAGAGTAGAGGCATGTTCTATGCTTAGGAATGAAGAATGATAATGTAAGAATATTGAAGAGTAAACTGAGGTAATGAATGGTTCTTAGTTCTTTGAGAAAAATGAAGAGTAGAAGGATGTTCTATGCTTATGAATGAAGATTGGTAATGTAAGAATATTGAAGAGTAAGGTGAGGGATGTTCTATGCTTAGGAATGAAGAATGGTAATGTAAGAATATTGAAGAGTAAGGTGAGAGAATGAATGGTTCTTCGTTCTTTGAGAAAAATGAAGAGTAGAAGGATGTTCTATGCTTAGGAATGAAGAATGGTAATGTAAGAATATTGAAGAGTAAGGTGAGAGAATGAATGGTTCTTCGTTCTTTGAGAAAAATGAAGAGCAGAGGCATGTTCTATGCTTAGAAATGAAGAATGATAATGTAAGAATATTGAAGAGTAAACTGAGGTAATGAATGGTTCTTCGTTCTTTGAGAATACTGAAGAGTAGAAGAATGTTCTATGTTTAGGAATGAAGAATGGTAATGTGAGAACATTGAAGAGTAAGGTCAGAGAATGAATGGTTCTTCGTTCTTCGGGACGGACCTAGGACAATATAGTAAGTGAATGTGAGATACGGCTAGATTTTCGGATGTTGCAAATAAACTGAACACATGCGTTATGAATACGCTGTAGAGTAGATTTTCTATTAATCTCATGTTAAAGTCGGTGAAGAGAGTATCACAGTAATCAAAATGAGGCATCAATAGCGACTGTAATAGATTCTTCTTAAGTGCAAACGGAAGAAAGTTCCGGATTCTTTTAGTGTGTGAAAATTATTTTGCAAATATTGTGTGTGATTTGCGTGTTCCAACTTAAGCTTCTATCAATACAAATTTCTGGATTATTTTACTATTTAGGATAACATTTTCGTTCATTTTAATAGGAGGTATGTTACATGTGTTTAATGTAATTTTGCCAGTTGTTGATGTTCCATTACAATTTTTCACCACTGTGTTGAAGTTTCAAATAAAACTAAGTAAACTGCAATGTCTTTGTTGTGGCATTTCTATTGCTCTCATCAAGTTTACATCTGATACTTCTTTTTTGTAAGCTTTCGGTGCCAATTCAAGATTTTCCCGAGTTTTAGAGTATTTCTGTGATAGTTCAAGGAAACTTTCTCTGAAAATACCTTCCTTTCCTTTTGGCAGACAACAGACTCACAGAAATAGACACAAATGTTTTGTCCTTGTTATTTATTTACCTATTCTTGTTTATCTGGTCATGAAAGCGAAAGTAAATAAAAAAAAGTATACACAAAAATGTGGTATTACGCTGAAGTTACGTCCCTTAGTTCATATCCTCATGGTTATTTACTTAGACATTTCATACCGCTCTAAAAATTTATCTTCCTATGTAATAAATAAACGTTGTTTACATTGGAGCAAGAATGCGACAGCAGAGCCGAGATAAAAGAAAGAGGGGAATAAAAGAAATACAGAGGTTTTGCGCACAATCGCGTAGAAACAATTGAAGAATGTGATCCCAAAACGTGGTCGGTCCATTTTTATGAAAGGACTGGGTTAGATTTTTTATCCACCGATACGGACTGAGGGAGTTTTCAAGTGATATACACAATAACAGAAACTTTTAGACAAGTATTGGCATTGTTTTAGAAGAAAATAAACTTAAAATATAATGACAGAAGTCTAAAAAAATCATATAAGTTATATGTATAAATCATAAAAATGACTAAATGGACTGAGTTTTTGGATCACACTTTTCAATAAAATTATATACAACATCAGAAGGAAAGAAATGCAATAATGAATCCATCAATCACTAGATTAGAAATAGGAGATTAAGAATGATCGAGGCATCGATGTAGCTCAATCGGTAGCGAAGCTGAGATCGGGAGTAAGTTGGAATCCCATTTAAAGAACAAAACTAAAATTCTATCAATCATTACTCTGCTCTCTTAAATTTACTGACCATATAGTGAATTAATCAATGGCTTTCCTAAAACACGGTATGAAATGTTTCATATAAAACAATTTTTTACCTCATAAAGGAAGCAAAAATGAGAAAAATTGTATTGAACTTTTTTTATTTCAAATATCTAAAAGAATAACCCCTTGAAATTAATGACATTGTTTAAGGTTCAACCTGTATACATGAATATCAAATAAAATACACTAATATAATTGTATTTTATTTAGTGCTGTTGATCGATCAAAATATTTAATCCATTAATCGATAGATTATACTGTAATACACAATTATTATTAAATTTAACTTGTGTTCGGTGATAAGCATAAGTATTAAATGTTATATATCTATATACATTTTATCATATATTACAAAACAATTATTTTAATTTACTTACTAACATATTTATTATGAGGCTTATAATTTATTGTGTCAATTTCTCCGGGAATTTTTTAGACAAACGTAAATAACAAAATGTATTAAGAGTCGCTTAATTAATACAGCTTCGTCCATGATTTTAAACATATGAGTGCATTCACATGTTCCGAATTAAGTGCCGCTCTACGTTTAGTAACAATGTTTCCTGCATCACAACACACGTAAAACTTATTTCTGTCAAGCATTTCTCCATGATCGTTCAATTTAAATCCAAACGTTTCACCGAGTTTACCTCTCAAATTCTCATATGACATAATGGAGTTCACACTTTTCACAAACCACAGAAAACCGTTTTTTTTATCAAACTAAATACACAACTTTCACATACAAACTCAGTACAGAAACTGCAACTTCAAAAGTACAGCGGTCGAAACAGAAGACTGGCCCCTATTGTAATCGAATTACCAGATTTTAGAAAAAGAAGACGGTAGTTACGCTCTCACTTGCACACACTGTAGACACGACTATTTTATACGGAATGAGGGGGACGAACCCCAGAAAAGTATGTATTTCACATGTTAGGAAGATGAGCTGACAACAAGGTGGAAATTTTCTTGGAAAATCATAAAACTTAATAAGGTTCCGCTTTGTGTTTCAAGTTTCAATACAGGTAGACTAGGTCACTGTCCTCCATCTATTTCTGAAGTGTTTGTGCAAAGATTCTTCCTACACTACCTGGTTTACAGTTAGAAAATAACAGTGCTATTGTGCTCTTAAGTAAGCAATTTCCGAAAGAGAAATATTGTCGGAATTTTTAGTACGAGTTTGTATTACCGAAATAATAATTAACATCAACTACAATCGATTAATTTTAATCGACTCTATTATTCGATTAAATATTTTAGATCGATTAATCTTACAACTGAAATTGATCGATTAATCGATTAAATCCCACAACACTAACTTTATTACTTTAATTGTAGTATAGGCGTTTCAAGCAATCATTGGGATTTCCTTAAATCACCTGTCAATTTTTTTTAATTCTAACTATATAGGCCTAAATTTCCTATAATTTCAATGGCATGGATTAGGACTGATTGTCGGCTGAACACTTTATGCCTCTTTAAGCACTCGCAGTGGTGCGGCACGCATTGGCATGTGCCAACCATATGAGAATCAAACCTGTTCCTATGAGGTAGCTAGTGTTTCGGATCAGGGGGCATAACGAACAACTATTTCAGAACACAAGCGCCTCTAGCAATGTAGTCTGTCTGCGCTCTGATTTGCTACTGTGTCAGGTTAGTTCACTAACGTGCCTCGATAGCAGTGCCGTGCTTATCTGTACTAGTTTTCAGTTTTTTCAACTTAAAAGGAGACGCATCGTCTTATCACCGCCAGACGAGGCTGTGTCGCCACGTACTGGCGCGAAATTGAAATTTGTTTAGCGTCTTAAAATTATGACCGATATATTTTAAGACTTGGTCATTATTTCATGTCCATTCCAGTCGTTGGGACCGAAGTTCGTGGTTTAGAACCTGACTCAGGGCGATAAATGACGTAAAAGGGAACGTTTCACTAAAAATGACAACTTTTTTCCCTAATCACTGTTTTTTTCAACTAAATCTGAGAGCATGTTTACTATATAAAGGACTAACAAAATCCAAATTTTTAACGTCCAAATGTTTTTGGCTTTTGATTTTTATATATATTATTATTCCTTTTAGAAATGCTTTCAAACCCAAGTTTTTAGTAGAAGATCTCAATTTTTAAGTTTCTTTCTTTTTTGTTTACATTCACAAGACATAGAAAAAATATTTCTATGCATTCATTTTATGAAATATCTCATTTATTCACTTTGAAAAAATTATTTGAAATTTTAAAAATGTTATTTTTAATATAACTGAATGGTTTTTTTATGAAAGGGCCTAAGTCGCTAATTTTGTGAAAATGAGTTTGTAATATAAAACTGCTCTTTGGATGTAGATACAACGATTTAGATATGAAGAGGACTAAGTTTCACACTCTAATGCTTAGTAGAATTTATGATACAATTTTTATTCAAGCCTTAATTTAAAAATTTCGGCCTGTAAGCAGTTTTTCTTAAATTGCTAACAATTTAGTATTCAAGACTTAGGTCCTTTCATAAATAACCCATTCAAGTCATGAGAACAAATATTAATAAAATAAAATAGCAGCATTTCTCATAAAATAAATGCATAGAAACATGCAGCTACCTCATAAATACATACTTACTTACAAATGGCTTTTAAGGAACCCGCAAGCTCATTGCCGCCCTCACATAAGCCAGCCATTGGTCCCTATCCTGTGCAAGATTAATCCAGTCTCTATCATCATATCCCACCTCCCTCAAATCCATTTTAATATTATCCTCCCATCTACGTCTCGGCCTCCCCAAAGACCTTTCTCCCTCCGGCCTCCCAACTAACACTCTATGTGCATTTCTGGATTCGCCCATATGTGCTACACGCCCTGCCCATCTCTAACGTCTGCATTACCTCATAAATACATGGAGTAAAAATGTCATCCTTATTGATTAATATATATTTGGCATAAAAAAGTTGGTGTTGAATCAAGAAAAATAAACTTACGGAAAAATGAATTTGGAAGTAAAATTAATATAGGCTATAAGTGTAAATCAAAACCCGTCTTAGCTTCATTCATCTAGTAACTTCAGGGAGCCAATTTTAGAACAAAAAGTTACTAGATTTGTAATCAGAAATTTGTAAAAAAAAAAAAAAAAAAAAAAAAAATTCTTTAATGAAAAAAATAATTTGGACAGCTCTTTAAATGCCACACACCCTTCCAACCTTAATTTAAAAAAAAAATAAACATATTTGTAATCAGAATTGAACTAAATCCATGTAGGGTATGAAAATATACATTCTAAAGAAGTGAAATAGCCAATAAATTTTTTTTTGGAAAATGTTCATGATTTTCAGTTAAATTTCTTACGGTGAAGTTAAAAAAAAACACGATTGCAATGTAATTTCAGGGTAACCACCGGTTACTTACACGATATTAACTGACAACTCATTTATAAGTAGGATCTGTAATGGCAAACTGCAGATACAAAATAACACAAAGAAAGCATTCACACCGTTGCAATTATGAGTGAACGTCTCAAAAACGACTACTGTCCGTTGGAGTGGTTATGTCGCATCTCGGTTACGCCCACCCGTTTCTGCTGGTTCCTCTTTAATAGCTTGTGGCTGGACTGTCTTACCTATTTACTGAAAACATTTGCTGTTCGAAATTGGACTTCTACGTAATACTATACAACTGTTAAAACGACTTAATGAAAAGAACTCCGTTAAGTAAGTAATTGTCATGTGATATGTTCGTGCTGTAGACTTTTTTTTCGGCGGTGTTGTTTTCGGGTTGCAATTCTTTTTCACTCGGCTGTATCAGATTAAAATCTCCACAAAATGGAAAATAAAAAGCGAAAAACTGTAGTTTCTCGCACATTGAATCTGATCTATTCACAGACTTCATTACTAGACATAAACGTATAATTAAAAAAAAAGAAAACCTATAAAATAGCGATAAGTACTGATTTATGCGACTATAAAGTAAAGTAGAGTTTCATTCACGAGTGGAATATTTATTTCTAAAGTACATGAAATCTGTTTACTCTTGTGTGACAGACAAAATTTTACCTAATTCAATACTTTTTATTGTTGCAATAAACAGTTATTATAATAATTGAGGCGTTCTCTGGAATAGCAACTTAACGTACGTCACGTAGTTTTTCCGTTTCCAGCATATCGTTAACTTACTTCTTAAACCCTTAAAAGTTCAATTTTTACCGAATGTTCAAATCTGTGTAGTTATATTTGCAGATACAATAAATATGTTTATGCTCGACCATGCCGAAATGTAGTAATTATACACCTGTTAGTAGCCCTTTAATGCGCCTCATTAAAGTACACCTATTCATTAAAATTCAGTTGTTCAGCCAATGAGAAATCACCTTTGTACCATTATAAAACCGCAAGTATCGATTATTCTCGGATATGCAATCGAAAGACAATTACCGAAAAGTCACGGAGGCTGGAAATCCAATACTGTCGCAGAAGGTTATGTTCTGTTACTATAATGATTAGCGTTAATTGTAAATAATATTCAAATAAATTCAATTTGTCATCTCGTTTTTCAATTATAAATCAATTTCCAGGTTATATCAAGACTAATGTTCATTTTATTCTCTAGATTATATCAAGGTCAATGACATTCGTGGCTCGGAAAACATCAATACTTTCGCGTCTGCGCACATCTCACAATTCAGGTCAGTTCCGTTCCTCACTTACATAACCATAACATGAATACTTATGAATAATTTCAAGTTAGAAATATGGTCCAGCATAAAAAGTCGTATGAAACTTGCCTATAATGGTAATTAAGACGCTCTTATGAAAATTATGAAACCCGCTTGCGCTCGTTTCATAAACAAACACTCGCGTCTTAATTACTACCATTACAGGCTCGTTGCATAATGTACTAATTAATTTTTCAATCTTATGACTTATATGTTAAATATTAAAATAATGTATGAACGTTTTCCCCTATTATACCGCATCATCAAATAGAATTTGCTTTTACGATATCTAAATTATACAGTGGAATCTTTGTTTTCTCTTACAATAAACCATTAAGGGGAGGTTGTAAGCTGATTTGAATCAAAATTAACATTTTTTTTGTTTTTAGCTGAACTAATAAATTAAGAAAATGTCGGTAGATTAAGGAAGATCACAACTACAGGTGTGCAAATTTTCACAGATGTAGATTGAATAGTTTCTGAGATAAGTGTACCTGAAGTTGCTAAATTTAACACGGCGAGGATAGGGCTTAGGCCTACAACCTCCCCTTAAAATGGTGTGTACAATCTAGGGTCTCAATTCTATCATGAAACTGAAATGTTATAGAATTCATCCACAATCTCTCTTCGTTCAGCACGCGATGTAGCAAGAAACACCTGGAGCGAAACGATGCTATTAGCCTACATTGCTCCCACCGTGAATGATGTGTGCTGCAGTTGTTCTAAGCAGCTGTTCAGAATACCCTATTAAAATATTGAAAACAACAGTTGCTGTTTGCGTGATATTCCGACTGATCCCTCATCTGTTGCAGTAGAAATCATAAGGTTTCGATGAAAGAAATCTCTTCTTTGAAATTTTCTATCATTTAATTCATCCAAAGGATTTTCTCTCACCACCAACACAATTTCACACTTATCATCCTGATACAAGTACAAGTCTCGCAAATCTTTTTGGCACTTTTGAGGAAAGAAAAGGTTAGCAAGTAAGCCTGTAGGATGGTGGTCCTGTGCAGGGATGGGGTAGAGAAGGGAGGAGCAATGTCACTGAAGAAAAGTATGCTCAGTAGTTTAGAAGAAGTCGATCTACAGGCGAGATGTCGCCGATGCTTTTTAAACTAAAATACAGAGTGGACCGCTCGAATGTACCTAATTTCAATTGTACATAGGTTGGATAAAAAGTAATGGCAACACTGCTGTCATGTGACGATGGTGCGTTCGAGAGCTGCCAGCTGTGTGGACATGAACAAGGACTGTTAGATGAGTTAGTGCAGCCAGCGGCGACAGTACTCCATCAATCTACTGCAGTGTGTAGAACGTTCACTTTCATAGGGATAGTGCGAGCGCCCTAAGACCATCCTTACAAAACTAGAGCAACGTTCCTGGATCAAAATTGAAATGGCACGAGGTCATAGTGCACAAGAATGTTTTCAGGGACTGCGTGAAGCATGTGGCGATGCAGCGTTGCCATATCGCACAGTTGCACGATGGGTTAAAGCGTTCCGGGAAGGCCTTGTTGCACCGGTACCAAAGGGAAGGTGACGACTTTCTTGGACGAATCGTCGCTATGGACGAAACCTGGACTCGCTCGTATGAACCAAACTTGAAACGCCAATCAAATGAATGGAAGCATCCCGGTTCTACTCGTCCAAAGAAAGTGCGCCCTACACAAAGTGCTATGAAGGAGATGTTCATTGTGGCGTATGACAATGATGGGGTAATACTGCACCACGCTGTACCTCCAAGGCAGACGGAAAACGCGGACTACTGGAACATCCACAGTACTCACCCGATATGATCCATACGATTACGATATTTTCACCAAAGTGAAAGAACCAATACGAGGGACCCGGTACAATACCAGAGATGAACTTATCCGTGCTTTAGGGCGGTCAATACGGAACATCAACAAAGATGGACGCGCTGATGGTGTACGACGCCTTCCAAACATTTGGCAGAAGGTAATAAATAAGGGGGGCGACTATATAGAAGGTACGTAAATGTTGTACCCCTGTGAATAAAGCCATGTCAGAAATATCGAACTGTTGCCATTACTTTTTATCCAACCCTAGTATGTGACTGGTAAACGGTTCAAGATAGAAACCTACAGTAACGTTTATATGAAAGGAAAACTCAACAAGTTTCGATATGCACATCACCATATCTCTACGTGAGCTCCAGCTGCCACTGTGACGATATCGAGGCGATGAACGATTTCTTGCCAAGCACGTTGGAGCATGTCTTCTGGATTGCTCTCAATAGCCTCTATGATCCGCTCACGAAGGTCTCTGACTGGGGGGCGTACACTTTATCTTTGACGTAGCCCCAGAGAAAGAAATCGAGCGGTATTAAATCAGTATCAGCGCCGAGGCAGTCTAGCATCGTATTGGCGAATTCCACTCGTTTGGGTTTGTCATCCGGCTCCAGACGTTTCATTAACTGCATTTTGTATGCGTACAGTTTGAGACGTTTGTGGACAATTCGTTGCAATGTTGATTTTGGTACTTGAAGTTCTCGCGAAGCTCTTCTTAATGACTTCCGCGGTCTTCTCATACGCGGCTTGAACATTTGCAACCATTTCGTGGGATGTTCTACGACCACCACCATGCTTCTTCAACACCGATCCTGTAGCTAAAAATGTATCGTGCCACTTCTTGATGCTTTTAGCAGCTAAACACTCGCCGATACTCCCTTTGAAGCTAACAACTGATATAAATTCCGCATACCACAACACAGTTTGAGCTTTCATCTACTGTGTCGCCATTTTGACAATCGATACAATCTACGAAAAGAAAGCGTGTCTACGCACCATCTACCGACAGGATTCGAAACTTGTTGAGTTTTCCTTTCATATAAACGTTACCGTAAGGTTCTATCTTCAACCGTTCACTAGTCACACCCAATTCAAATCAGGTACATTCGAGCAGTCCACCCTGCATAGCAGACCTATTAAAAGGGGATGAACAAGAGAGATCGTTCTCAATTTATACAATTTTATGAAAAAATAAGCAGAGTAGTCAAAAATAAGGCACAGAGAGTTGCAAAGACAAACAAGGTGTCTCTAACAAAGGTGAAGAGGATTTTGGAGTAGGTCCTTTCACTCCCTGGTGGAGAATAGGGCATCAATGAGAGGTCTCCAACGGACACGATTGCCAGCAATAGCCTTGACCTCAATCCACAGTCTTACAGTACTCTCAACCTCTTCTCACACAGATTTCCTCCATGTGCCTCTTGGGCGTTCCACTCTTCGGGCTCCCTGGGGATTCCATACTAATGCCTGTCTTTCAATAGCCTCCCTCGGTTTCCTTAACGAATGTCCTATCCTCCCCCATTTGCGCCTTCTGCTTTGTACTTCAATTGGATCTTCATCTGCCAATTTCTATAAATTTTTATTACACTAGAACTTGGTTATAGCGACCTCGTTTTATGCGACACCTCGCCTATAACGTCAAATATTCTGTGGTCCCAACAAATTCCCTATAAGACATATGCTTTCCTACCTTGCTTAATACGACAAACGCATATGCGTCTACCTGGCATAAAACGCCATTTTCAACCTCAGTCTGGAATACGATTTTCTAAGAACGAAAGTATTTTAAGAAATATTTTGTTGAAATCTGACCCTGACAAATTCTTTACAGTCTCCTTCTGTCATAGACCTCTGGAATGCAGGCGGATTCCCCACCCTATTGTAACCTGCCCGAATTCATACGGTATTTGATCAGTTTCGATAGGAAGTTTTCACTAAGTACACGCATTTTAACGCAATATGGCCACTAAAAGAAGTGAGTGATGCTTTAGAAGTCATTAGAATTACGAACATGTTCCATGAAGCTAGGGAAGGGAGCAGTGAAATTGCAACTGAAATTATGAACATAGAACGTAATTTAGTCCTAGATAGTGTGTTTTGGACAAGTAGAAGACAACAGAGTAAAATGACTGATTACTTCACTTCTAAGTAAAGTAGTTTTGTGAGTACTGAACAAACTGTTTTAATACAGAATACTGTATTTATAATTGTAGGCCTACGTGTATTTTATTATGTTCATGGTAGACTTTACATAAATCTAAAATAAGCCTAATCAAGTTTGTTATTTTCCATTTTCCACCTCACTAGATTGATAATGTGAATCTCGGTTACTACGACACTCGTTTATAAAAACATAATTTTTAAGGTCCCTTGGATGTCGCTATAAGCAAGTTCTACTGTACTTATAATTAGACTTCGGATTGTAGGTAAAAACCTATTTTAATCCTTAAAAGATAAGTTCATAAAATCTTGCAAGTACATGTTTCATAAAAAAAACTGTCTAAAAGTTGTATTTAATAGCACCTAAAATGCCTATTTTGACACAAAGTCTATTTTGACCTATTAAGTATGCTTCATCTATAATAGGTCAAAACACTCATTCTTATTTCGAAAATTTATATTTTAAATTCCAAAAGTGTTCCTGGTTCTGCTGAAAATGAAGTACGGGATAAACTAGAGCAAGTTCTGCAGATAAATGTAAGACTGAAGGACCTGCGTACTGCTTCAGATATCCTAGCAGGGAAGAACACGGATTTACAATGTAACATTCCTGGCCAACTAATGTCAAAATTGAAATACGCTCCTGTTACTTCAATGGATGTGGAGCGTTCATTTTCAGCATACAAATTTGTGTTGAGTGACAGACGGCATTGCATTTTAGTTGAAAATTTAGAAAAACTATTAGTAATTTATTTTGAAGCTAATTATTGACATTAATGGACAAGGCTTGGTAAAAATTGATTATATTTCACTTGTTTATGTACTGAATTTATGTCTAAAACTTATTTTTCACATTCAATTGTTTAGTTTATGTAGCGATAACTAGTTAGATACGAGTATTTGTTATTCTTGTACTTTTAGTAGTGGTGGTGGTAACGGTGTATAAGCATTTAAAATTATTAAATTCTAGAAATGAATTCTTGATGATTTGGAACATTATTTTTGTTAGTGCCTATTTTCAATTCTTTAGGGTGCTATTCATAGACATTTCGCAGCACGCGCTACGAGCGTGCTAAACTAGCCCCGGCTATCCACAGGTTACTTGTACAGAATTCAAATCATATGATATCGCTAACACTGGTTTATGAATACAAAAACGCTGATCATCCACCGGAAGCCCGCGCTAAGAATGTCTATGAATACGGCCCTAAGAGACTATTTTCTATACTTTTAAGCCTATTTTAGGCACTTAAAATTACATTTTAACTACCTAAAAATCCGTACCCTACTTGTAATTGCTGCCCAAAAAAATGTTCAAAATTATTTGCAGGCAACTATTGACAAAGGTTTGCAATTTTGCATTGATAGTTTTATTTGAGAACCAAGTCTCTGATCCATAAAGAAGAACGGCTTTAACATTAATTCTAAAACTGTTTATGTTAGACAAAGGAGTAACTGCACTCTCAACCTCCCATTCCCTTCGATCTACACAACAGAGTGGTCAGTGCGTTCGTAAATTATTGCGTTTCGGTACCCTGCGCTGCAGTCTGTTAATGACATTACTTACGGTTCACCCTATATAGTGGAATAATAGGTGTGTAATTCAGTATCTGTAATTCCCCTACAATTTCATTGCAACATTACTGCATTGTGACAATGTCTCATCACACAAAATTCGAATAGCCTATACAGTTAAAAAGAAAAAAAAAAAAAAAAGGCGTACGGAAGTGTTGGTCATAGTCCGTACGTCATGTATGTCTGTAAACATGACGTCCACATTTGCTAATGGAATATTATACGCTAAATAAGCAAAACAGTCGATACAGCTTTACTTCAAATGGACAAATTCAATTCAGGGCAGAAGTCCGTTAAGCAAGTACTTATCAGCATGTGTGGAGATAGCTATATATGTCACCTTTTACTATATAGATAACTGAATTTCACTCGCATCATGGTAAACACACTTGAAGCAGGCAATTCTGTTTTGTGCAAGTGAAAAAAAAGTTCTGCTAGTCTCTGAAATCGTTCTACTTTTGTGGAAATAATAGTGGCACGCGCTTCACTCACTGTTCGGGAAGAGGCAGGGTGAATACATTTTAAAATTACGAAATACGTCATGTAAGAACAAGATTGTCATTACTTCATCTGGACAGCGATATATATTTACAATCAATATTGTATACTGTACGGTACTCGTATCATCAGATTTTCATGATTTATAAATGTCAAAATATAATGTTTTTCTCTTAACGTATTTTAGGATTTCATGCGTTTTAAAGATACTACCCACTGATTTACAAGCTTATACTAGGACGAAAAAACGTTTACAGCTTATCATTATGACATTGCGAAAGCCATACACGTAGTTTAGAGGTCTGCACTGGCCGCAACTTTTAAATTCGGCCCGGTCCGTTTTCCTCCGCACCTGAGCTCCAGATTGTTCTCAAAAGTTTCACCCCAGCCCGCCCGAAACATTAAAACCTCTGGAGAAACAGAGGCGAACACTAAAATTGAGATGTTCTCAGGAACAAGAACTTAGCTGAAACATCTGCTGTGTTTAAATGCGACAGGTTCATGCCAGTAAATTTACTGACAAGTAAAAGAACTCCTACAGGACAAAATTTCGGCACACCGGCGACACTTATATAACCTCGGCAGTTGCGAGCGTCGTTAAATAAAATATAATTTAAATTTTAACATCTACAATTTGCATTATTCTATACTGAATACACCGGTAGAAATGTTGTCTGTATATTAGTCGTAGAAGATTAATTACATTTGAACAAAATCATACGTGCCACGTATTCTAACTATATTAACCCTTTGAGGTATAGTCACTTCATTGGAATCCACCCCATTTTCTATTTTGTTTTAATGTCGTGAAGCTTCAAATAAAGTCACTTCCTAATTTTTATGCAAGTTTACGAAAATACAAATTGTTTGTAAATTTCATCTCTATTTTATGTATTTTATTTCATTTTACCAATATCCACCTCAAATTTATTAATTAAGAGTTCTGTGGCCCAAAGGGTTAAAGGTAGATTTCGGCATTATAACTCGCTCAAAGTCTTAAAGAGGAAAATGGTTAAACAAACTTTCATACAAGACCGGTTCACTTGTCTGTTTTAAAGCATGAGTGGGGGGGGGGGGAAACTCGAATATATACAGGATGAGTAATAAGTATGTTTGGAAAACGCGTGAGCGTGCTCCTGGATCAAAAATAAGAACAATTCCTTACGGAAAATGCTCATTTATTGGAGTAATAGTGACTTTTGCTTTCATAAGTATCTGATCATATTATTGTGTTGTTTTTGTTTTGATTTTGCACCAGTGTTTGTTTACAAACAACACAGTGACGAGACAGTAGTACATTTATATATCCCGGCGCCGGAGAGAATTTTTCTCCGTTCCATTACTCTTTCATCACAGTAGTACATTGTTTTTGTTTTGACTGGACGCGGAGGTCCAGTGCCTTTGCCACCCAGATCACCCGACTTCACCCCATTAGATTTTTACCTTTTTGATCACTTGAAATCTGTCGTCTATGCAACACCAGTGAATGATGCAGAGGAGCTATATTGCAACGTGTTGAAAATGCATGCCAATTGATCCGTGATGACAGCGTGATGTTAGAGCGAACTTGCCAGTCGTGTGTACGTAGTGCTCAGGCATGTGTCAACAATGGAGGGGAACACATTGAGCACCTTTTGTAAACGTTAAATGACAAGTTTCCAAACATGTGCTTGTGACAACAAAAAAGAACAAAAACAAAGTATGACTATTTCTCCAATAAATAAGCATTTTCCGTTAAATTTTCATATAAGGAATTGTTCTTATTTTTGATCCAGGAATACGCTCACGCGTTTTCCAAACATACTTACGACTCACCCTGTCTAAGCATTCCGCCTCATCAATCTAAATTTATACAGATAATAGCCTATAAATAGAAAGTTACAGAAATAAGCGAGTCGTATAATCCAACTGTGGATAACTCCTGTGTTATCACTGCAAAGAATTCAGTATATTAACGACATAGCAAGTCTGACTCTTATATACAATATCCGTAAATGCTTTGTAAACTTTTATAACAAGGTGAGTATTACAGCAGTGTAAACAGTGTCATTTGACAGACGAAAAATGAAAGTTTTACACGCTCTGAAAATGTTCAATGTGACCCGACAAATGTCCAGTCTATAACGCAACTCAATCCCATACACTTTTTGACGTGTTCCTATGAATGGTCTCGACAGCTACGATAATTATTTTCAACTTCAATTCATGAATATCAGAGATCGAGGTGGCACAAATACTTTATCCTTCAAACCCCATAAAATATGGTACATGAAATGAGATCAGGGAAGACAGAAGACCACTTCATCCAGGGTTCATCTGAATCCCCAGGTCTCACAATCCAATGACTTTGTACAAAATGAATAGCAGTGCGTAAAGTACTTACTTTTATGCTCGACCATGCCGAAATGTAGTAATTATACACCTGGTAGCAGACCTTTAATGCATGTCATTAAAGTACACCTACTCATTAAAGGTCAGGTCTTTCAGCCAATGACGACTCAGGTTACAACTGTTCAGCCAATGACAGGTCAGCTTTCTACCGTTATAAAACCGCAAGCATCGTTTATTCTCGGATATGCAATCGAAAGAGAATTAGCGAAAAGTCACGGCGGCTGGAAATCCAATACTGTCGCAGAAGGTTATGTTCTGTTACTATAATAATTAGCGTTAATTGTAAATAATATTCAAATAAATTCAATTTGTCATCTCGTTTTTCAATGTCTAATTTTATTTCAATGTTATCTCTGTAGGTTCTTATGGCCTAGCAAGGTCAATGTGGAAATCTGTTCCTCGGAAAAAATCAATACTTTCGCGTCTGCGCACATCTCACAACATACGGGACATTGCTCCAGGTCAGATACAATAAAATTAATAATATCAAGTTAGAAATATGGTCGAGCATAAAAAGTCGTATGAAACTCGCCTATAATGGTAATTAAGAAGCTCGTATGAAAATTATGAAACTCGCTTGCGCTCGTTTCATAAATATCCATACTCACTTCTTAATTACCTTCATTATAGGCTCGTTGCATAATGTACTATTATACGCACTAGTGTTTTAAAGCTCACTTTACTTACGCATTGATAACAGCAGGTGAAATGCAGCTTTACGCACTATCGTATAAAAATTATTTTATGTATACTGTATAAGCTATTTATTATTTTTCATTCCGCTATTATAAACTCAAGTTTAGCTTAAAAACTTTGCAAAAAATTAGATTTGTTAATAATAAAGTGTTATAATTACGATTTTTTAAAGTTAAAACACATTTACCGCTAAGATTACATATGATGAAATAAGAAATCAAATTTTAGTTTGAAAAATGACTTGTGCACCCTTGATTAATAGCTCTCGGATCACCAGGGTCAGGCGACCACAGTTTAAGAATTACTGCTTTAAATCTTAAGCCTGCCACATAGGGAAGTGTAGCAACATCATGGGCGTAAGACTCAAGCATGTGTCTGTTGTACTATTTTTGATATTAGCTACAATACTTTTACTACAGTGTAATATGTTCCAGTGGTGTCGGCCTCGTTAGCGTAGTCGGTATAGCGCTGGCCTTCTATGCTCGAGGTTGCGGGTTCGATTCCGGCCCAGGTCGATGGCATTTAAGTGTGCTTAAATGCGACAGGCTCATGTCAGTAGATTTACTGGCATGTAAAAGAACTCCTGCGGGACAAAATTCCGGCACACTGGCGACGCTGATATAACCTCTGCAGTTGCGAGCGTCGTTAAATAAACCATAATTTAATTTAATTTTTCCAGTGGTTCTCGAACTTTTTGAAGGCGCGACTCTCTTTTGGGCCAGGCAGTTGTTTTCCCACCTCCAGTTACCGTACCGGTACTTAATCCCGATCGAAAAATACAGATCTCTGTAAAATCGAAAACAACGATACTTTACTCAAAACTACTGGACACCAACCAACTTATATTGTGCCCGTATCTGCAAGACGATAAATCAGGATACGCAAACGTATTTCTTAAATTCCCATTGGCTTCTTAAACTAGCTTTCCTTGCTGATATATTTTTCCAACACTTAAGGGGTTAGGTACAGCTTACAGCAGTAAAATTTTGTTAATATTAAACATTTTTTTCTCCATTAATGTATCTTGTACAATAATGAAAATTAGTATGTGTAAAACACTGTCCTTCTGATATGAAAAAAAAATTATTTACATTTTTTTTTTTTTTTTTTTTCAAAATTCAGTTCACTATGCAGTGATGAAGTGTCTCCCACATAACAAACTATTCAACATTCTGTGATGAAATTTTTTGTGTGTATTTATACATGTCATATCTACAATATGGCGCAAAATCACTTTTATATCTTTGATAGATTATTTTTTATCAGACAAAATCATTAGAAAAATGGTCAAATCAGTATTTTCTTCTAACACTAAATAAAAAAAAAAATATTATTTATCAAGAAATTAAGTTGAAAGAGCATGATATTGTAAATATAAGTTTCAGCAATAAAATAAAAGAGGGAATATGAAAAAGGTAACAAATTTATGAGTTATGAGGGAAATTCTTTATCACTGCACAGTGAACTGTCACCATTTTGAATTTTGAAAAAAAAAATACAAATAATTTTTTATCGTAAAAATATTTTTTTCATATAGCGGAAGGACAGTGTTTCACACATACCAATTTTTTACTATTGTACAAGACACAGTAATGAAGAAAAAAAGTTAAATATTTCCAAAAATTTTACTGTTGTAAGCTGTAGGCCTACCTAACTTCTGGAACATTTTTAAAAGCCTAATAGTTTTCAAGGCCAGGATGTTAACATAATAACAGCCAGACATAAAATCAATGGATTTATAAAAAGAACTCGACTTCTGGCCAATATCACTTGATAAAACGCAATTTTATTCATTCTAGTGTATTAAAGAATTCGTGGAAAATTTAGCTACATATCAATTTTGTATTTGTTTTTTTACGACGCTTTTTCAACTGCTATGGTTATATTGCGTCTGAATGAGATGAAGGTGATAATGCCAGTGAAATGAGTCCGATGTCCAAAGCCGAAAGTTACCCAGCAATTCTGCTTCAATTGGTTGAGGGAAAACCCCGGAAAAAACCCCAACCAGGTAACTTATCCCAACCAGGGTCTGCTCGTTTCACGATCGGACGTGCTAACCATTACTCCACAGCGGTGTACCTTCAGGATTTTACGAGGCACGGGACGCGACCCACACTGTGGAAATCAATTATATAATCGTATTATAATGTTGTTAAAATAATTTTAAATGACGGTTGTTTATTCTAGGGACAAATAATAAGTACCTACTACTGATTTCTGAGCATAGAACATAGTTCACAGAAGCCGCCACTGAAACTCTCGAACAGAAGATAACTTATTGCTAGACTCAGGATATGTAAGCAAAGACAATTAATAGTCTATCTGAATGTGCATATGCATGTAGGCCTATGAACAAAAGTACGTAATTAAAATTAGCATAATTATAATAGGACAGACGTCATGCACGTGAATTGGCCTTATTAGCTGCTGCTGTTACAGTATGCAAAATTCGCTTAGAGTTGAAACCGCCTACGTTTATCGCTGAAGAACGTTTTCTATAGCGAAAATGTTTTACGTCAGAACTGTCATACGACATTACTGGCACACACACGTCACAGAAACGGAAAAGATTAATACGCCGAACTTGCGAAAGCATCAAGTAATGAAAATATCGCAGTTCTTCATCTAACTGGCGTTACCAGAAAACAATACCGTATGTCAATTTCTTAATAGTAGTGGGAAGCGGAAGTTGTCAAGGGGAAACGTGACATTTCAAAGAAAAGATACCAAATTGTAGAGTTTGAAGAGTTAAGATTCCAAGTTATACCACAAATAAGCCTTCAGCCTTTTCTACTCTATATGTACAGGATTGAAGAGAAATAGTCTTGCAAATTTCCAGATCGAATAGCTCATGTTGTACAATGTAAGAAAAAACTATAATATATTGGTGGAAAGTCTTATATGAGAGGGGTCTAATAAGTGAGTAAATACGGTATTATACAGAGTGTTTCCGAGGTGGTGTTACAAACTTTCAGGGATGATGGCGAAGGACAGATGTATCAATTTGAGATAAGGAACCATGGTCTGGAAATGACTGAGTCGAAAGTTATAAGCATAAATCGTTGTGTGGAAATGGAATTGTAATTTGGCACCACGTGCCCTCCTTCCTTTAACCTTTGGAACAGTCGTGGAAAAATGGTATGGGCCGGATGTCTCCTACGTGGGTACTTGTGCCCGATACAATCTATGAGCTTGTCTACTGTTCCCATTGACTCATCCGTACTCGAAAATCAGGTCTGCTTATTCCGCTCTCGTGTACTCCTCCATTTCACTAGGACTGATCGACTGGACACTGTAACTTGTACACATACACTGCTGTCTACAGACGTGCATATCAGGACCGACCATGTTCGTTACACAGTACGCTATCAGCATTGCTTTAGTGTAGTTTCCTGTCCCCATCCCTCAGACAGCGCACTGAATGGAATACTGTAAGTAGATAACGTATACAACGTCAGATGTACAGATAAATACACATAAATAAGGTGTACAGAGGAATAAAATTATTTCATTTCCACAGAACTATTTTTACTTGTAACTTTCGACTCGGTCATTTCCGGACCAGGGTTCCTTATCTCAAATTGATACATGTGCCCTTCGCCATCATCCCTGAAAGTTTGTAACACCACCTCGGAAACACTCTGTATATTATCCTTATATGTCAGCTATCCTAATTCCTGGCAATACGCTCCAACTTAAAAATAGTAAAAAGATAAACCTGGAAAAACAATTCCAGTAAGCAGGCTAGCTATCTCATTTAAATGTTTGAGTCTTACACTCAAACCGTACAAACAGGAATTTATTTATTTAAAATCTCGAATTTCCTGTTGGAGAGTCCTCAAGGTGAGTTTCAAAACAGTTATAAGTATCCATGCATTGCTAAATATGTTATTATTACATTATGTAACGAGTGTTTGTTTGTTTGTCTTCATTGATTTTGTATTCAAACCTTGTATTTAGAAAGGAATATCTCTATGGAAACAAAATATTTTTGCGACTATTGTTGTGCGAGTTGTGACATCATCGTCGAGATTAATTTTAAATGGCATCCCATAGCCTTTTTAACATCTCAAAGAGCATAATTATTTCTATGCATTAATTAATTTGTTTTATATAGAAGCACTATGGTATGGTTACTATGGTAACAATTTTATTGTTGATAGCCTACATTTTGTTAGTCCTTGTGTTATTTTTTTTTTATGAAATCAACATACAACAAGATGTTCTTCAGAAAATGAGTGAACTGAGATCCTGATTAAGGTAGGATTAGTGATAAAGGATGTATGACACAACAAGAAATATAAAACTGTCAATATAAAAATTTTAATTTGGGGGAATATTTAAATTAACATGTTGGTTAACCTACAAAGCAGTTTGGTGCCAAATAGGAGTAACTGCTTAGTTGTGAACCAATGTTTTGTAAGAGTCTACAAAAAAAGTTGAGAAAGAATTCTGCTTCACCTTCATTTTTGGCATTGTAAGTAAACGTACAATGATATTTTTTAAGAATATGTTGTTTTTATGAGTAATGTATAGTAGGTAACATTTATTACAATGGTTTCGAGATCTCCCATAACCTCAGTTCATTAAAATATGACGTGTTTACATTTGCCCCATAGTTTTAATTTATTGGGGGTAATTGTAAACATGTTTTACTATGGTTACATTTCATACTTTTCAGTAATCAGAGAGACCCCCACCCAACTACACTGTAGAGAATTTAGAAAGGGTTGTCACAGATGTGAAAAATAGTAACTACAGTTATCGTGAAGCTCAGGAGAGGAACTGAGTTCCTATATCGTCATATATCATAGGTTAAAGGGACGAAATGTACCAGTAACCAAAATTGGAGGTGGAAGGAGTACAGCTCTTTCTTCTGAAACATAACAAAAATGTTCAGTGTCTGATAGCCCGTACGAAAATTGGTGTTTACAATTACCCCCTCTCAAAGGGGTAAATGTAAACAGGTGGGGTAAATGTAAACTAGCAATTAAAAGATGAAAAAAGTCAACTTTATTATTTTAAACCCATTTTCAGGGAAAAGAAAGATCTAAAAGTAACACAATGTTTCTTTGTCATGTTACCGTTACTGAGGGTTGTTTAATGTTGAAATATATTTGAAATCAGTGAAAAGTGTTTACAATTATCCTGCTCTACCCTAGCACGTAAACTGTAACAACTGCGATGTTATGAGATGTCGATAGGCATCATTCTTCAAACCACTGCCTGCCGGATCGCATCGTATGGTTGCTTACACTGCCTGCTCAATAAACGCTTATGTGCGAGTAGCCGCTATTAAGGATAATGTTAATAGAGGTGTGCACTGTCTGTCATCTAGCGGCAAAATAACTTCGACTGAGCAGGCAGTTTACGCAGCCATAGGATGCGACCCAGCAGGCAGTGTTCAAATTAATATCTTTTCATTGCGTAAAAGCTTAATGGCGATTATGAACGCAATCTACTTAATAGCTACATCGAATTCAAAGCATAAAGCGGTTTTAAATGTAGCACTAAAGTAATACAACTATACTGCGAAGGAGTACGAATTTTCTTATAGCTATTTTTACTGTTACTAATCATGAGAATTAAATGATAGAATGTTGGTGAAGTCTGACGTTGAACTTCAACAGGTCTATAATCACGTGACTGTGGGAGAGATGTCACTGTGCCGAACCTGCTAATTATCTAACAATAAACCTCAAAATCAATGTTTCACGATATTGTAATTTGCATTAATGTTTAACCAGTGCAGGTGATACGACCATCCCAATGTCTAGTTAGTGATATTTCTGTAACCGGTTTCAGAAGTTGAGAACGCAGTTTTCATTCGGTTACTACGGACGTAGAGTGGAACTTTTCAATAGGGAACTGCGAAGTTTCAGCTAATAAAAAGGAATATATATATATATATATATATATATATATATATATCTGTCACACAAATTATATGAAATATACAATGTACCGGTAATTTAATGTGTGGCAAGTGCATTATAACAGAATCGGGAAACGCTGAGTTTTTTCAATTTCCGATATTCTGTTACGCACTTAACGCATGTGAATTGCATACTATTTTCTTTGGATGATCGTCATTTAAATAAATTTATTTTTAATTCTGAATACTGCATAAATGTTTTTTTTACCAATGCCACCAGGTTGTCTTTTCGACATTTCTGGTCTTTCTCCTGGCAGTGGCTTAGGAGTAACCCACTTCGGAGGTCGGGGGGCCTGGAAGGCGGAGTTACATTACCCCGATCATGTGATAGGATGATTATGATTATTACGTGGTGCCAGGAGAGGTCTTAAATCTAAACTTAACCTAAATTTCAGACCATGTACGAACACAGGAATAATCCCCATTAAGGAAAAATTCCTGTGCTCTAACCGACAATCGAACCCGGAATCTCATGAACTAAAATATTTGGGGCTAAGAGGGATGAGGTTACAGGAGAATGGAGAAAGTTATACAACGCAGAACTGCACGCATTGTATTCTTCACCTGACAATAATTAGGAACATTAAATCCAGACGTTTGAGATGGGCAGGGAATGTAGCACGTATGGGCGAATCCAGAAATGCATATAGGGTGTTAGTTGGGAGGCCGGAGGGAAAAAGACCTTTGGGGAGGCCGAGACGTAGATGGGAAGATAATATTAAAATGGATTTGAGGGAGGTGGGATATGATGGTAGAGACTGGATTAATCTTGCTCAAGATAGGGACCAATGGCGGGCTTATGTGAGGGCGGCAATGAACCTCCGGGTTCCTTAAAAGCTAGTAAGTAATCTCATGAACTATAGCCAGAATCTCTGACCACTAGACCATGAGGCTGGTCATTGCATAAATATGTTTGATAAGTAAACATTTCTGCTATAAGAAAGTTCTGAACGTCGTTGTCAAGCCAGTACCGTAAACTGGGGTAAAGAGGATCACATGTGGTAAAGTGGATCGTATGTGTATTGCCTAGATAAGGCAGCGCCACATGGATCACACATGAAAAGAAAACCTTTCTTCTATAAGTGCCACTAAAAATAGTTTTCTTTGCATGTGTGATCCATGTGGCGCAGACTTATCTAACAATACACATATGATCCACTTTACCACATGTGATCCTCTTTACCCCAGTTTACGGTAGTATGTAGGTTATTTTGTTTGTGTGAACAGCCATTGTTGTTTCTGTAATGAAATTTGTATTAATCTGATTAATATATGACCTTAATCAGAAGTTTTGTAATCATTTATTGGTTATGGCAGAAGAATTGGTTGAGGAGTCAGTGAATGAAGAGATTGAAGAAGCGTAGAGGATCAGTTGCGTTAAGTTAATACCGGAAAAATCTAAAAGCAGATATGGAAATGTGTATTTTTCTACATAAAAGCTCCACTGTTTCTGCTTACCGCACTAAATAGTTCAGTTCGGTAAGTAATTATATTAGCACTGATTTCTTTTGTTGCTATAGGAACCAGAGAACGTGCTGTGTCTACTTAAGAAGCATGTAAACAACAATGGTAAGTAGGGAAAAAAGGCATGATAGTCAAAAAATAATATTTTGTGCGAGATCGTGCGTATTTGCTTGGTTTCCGCACAAAACCAAGCCGCGGAAAGTCTAAAATTCCACATTCAGTATTCCCAACCCAACACACATAACAATTTCCCTCTTCTTACCGCTTAAGTGACATATTGATTTTATTGCTTTAGGCTTTTAACATATTATTTTTAGAGACGTTCAATATAGTAATAATTATAAATTGGAAACTTACCACTGCAATTTCACCTAAATTGCACTGTTAATTATTGTTTTTAAATATTTGCAAAAATTAAATAAACTCTACAACTCCACTAAAGTTACTGCATTCGTGATGCAAGTAACATTAAGGAAGCCGTGAAAAAATTAACAAGATTCCAGACTCATCATGGCGGCTACTTTGAACGAAGGAGATGTGGATCTTGAAGTTGAAGAGGCTTGGGAACAAGGCTGTGCTTCTCTGGTTCCCGACAAATCCAGGGCAAGGTATGAAAGAGCCTATAATATATTCACAAATTGGTTTGTTTTAAGTTCGCATTTATAGACTGGGGGGAAAAAAAAGACAGACGTATATCACGGCCTGCTGGAGTATAGTAAACACAGGAAACATTTTAAAGCAACAATGTTCAAGATATATATTTTTGTTTTCCAAATTTGCCGTCATTGAACAGAAACCAAGATGGAGATTTCATTGCAACTAATTAGAAATTCGTCTTTCAGGTATGTAATAAACGATCTTCGCATAAAATAATGTACGATACACGAGCGGTATGTTTTCTTTCAATTCTCAGAAATTAAAAAAGCTCAACTACGTTTCGCTTTTTCAAACTTTTCCTCGAACATGAAAACTTCAATATACCGCTCTTGTAACGCATATTACTATTGCGTGAACAGTCATTGTTGTTTCTGTAATGAAATTTATATTAATCTCATTAATTTTATGACCTTAATTAGAAGTTTTGGAATCATTTATTGGTTATGGCAGAAGAATTGGTTGAGGATTCAGTGAGTGAAGAGATTGAAGAAGCATAGAGGATCAGTTGCGTTAAGTTAATGCCGGGAAAGTCTAAAAGAAGATGTGAAAATGTGTATTTTTCTAAATAAAAGTCCCAATGTTGCTATAGGAACTAGAGAACTTGCGGTGTTGTCAGCTTAAGAAGCATGTAAACAACAATGGTAAGTACGGAAAAAAGGCATGATAGTCCAAGAAAATATTTTTCACAGAGTTTGTTTGCTCAATACAGCCAGTGATTAAACCGCTGGACTTTTAATCCTGTGGACCCGGTATCGATCCCCGACATACTCCCGATTTATAACTTGTGTTGGGCAAGCCCGTGGTCCAGATAACACAGGAATTTTCTCCTTGAGTTGCGCCCTGTGGCATGCCAATAAATCTCCACAATCATCTCATCTCATCGCGGATGTAACGTAGACCAGCCTCCTATGGCTCACCCTGGGCAACGAGTCTGTCAGTAAATTGGTCTACACAACTGGCTTCATATGGGTGAATGAGGAAAAGTCAAGTACCTGCCATTAGTTGAAAAAATGCTCAATACTAAAAAAAACTGTTATGTTTTATTAAGTTTTAATCCAATTCTGGAACGTATCATTTCAATGATAAATATAAACTATTCACCTTGCACAAGTTAAAGAGTATTTTTTAAATTAATTTATGATATCTTGATGATAAACATAAGGTCGAAGTATAAAAAATATATTTACATTAAAAAAGAAATCGGAGATAGTTTATCTTTTGATCAGTGTATTAATAGAAGCTTCTCGTTGCATTGTGTACATAAGAAATGATCGATTAACGTAATTACGACACCAAAAATAGACCTACATTTCTGTGAAGTACTTATTGTGAAATGAAGAGGGCAGCATGCAGTATTGCCAGACCCATCATGGCTGAAGTAGGCTTATTGTACACTGGGCTGGAAAAGAAATGCCGAGTCGAAGGCGCTATCGATTTGAATTATCATTGCCACGAGGACTTCGCTTAGAAAACAATAGAAACAGAGATACACAGAAGACATTGATATAAACTGGCCGTATATATTAGTTTGTAACAATGACAACATCCATGGATAATAAGGAAGGCTGTGGAATACCATATAAACTGCAATTTCACTATTTTCGTGTAGTATTCTAATTAATGTTGTTAAATAAAAGTATATGAATAAATTAAAATAAATTCATATTAAATAATAACGTGAACACGTTATAAACGTCGTGTTTACATGTTTTTAAGAAAATAATTTCAGGAAAATAGTTTTCCACCTCGCCATGTTTGCTGAAGTCCTCGGAAAACGATATAATTTCGTATCGGCATTTCTTTTGCAACTCAGTGTACTAGCAGCTCAAAACTATCATATCCACACTCACGCGTTGAAAAGAATTCCACTTCCAAAGGAAGAGATGAAAGATTAATTATTCAGGCACCAGCAATTCATTGAAAAACAGACATATGCATATCTACTGTATATTGAAAGAGCATACCTTAATAAAACTTTGTTATTTACATTGTTCACGTTTAATAAAATGACTGACAATACATAGGGTGTTTCCGGGCTAGTGTTACAAACTTTCAGGGATGATGGGGAAGGGCACATGTATCAATTTGAGATAAGGAACCCTGGTCCGGAAATGACTGAGTCGAAAGTTACAAGCAAAAATAGTTCTGTGGAAATGAAATAATTTTATTCCTCTGTACACCTTATTTATGTGTATTTATCTGTACATCTTGCACAAACTGTATTCATCTGACGTTGTTCACGTTGTTTACGTTGTCTACTTACAGTATTCCATTCAGTGCACTGTCTGAGGGATGGGGACAGGAAACTACACTAAAGCAATGCAGATAGCGTAATGTGTAACGGTCATGGTCGGTCCTGATATGCACGTCTGTAGACAGCAGTGTATGTGTACAAGTTGCAGTCGATCAGTCCTAGTGAAATGGAGGAGTACACGAGAGCGGAATATGCAGACCTGATTTTCGAATACGGATGAGCCAATGGGAACAGTAGACAAGCTCACAGATTGTATCGGGGCAAGTACCCACGTAGGAGACATCCGGTCCATACCATCTTTCCACGACTGTTCCAAAGGTTAAGGGAAGGAGGGCACATGGTGCGAAATTACAATTCCATTTTCATACAACTATTTTTGCTTATAACTTTCGACTCGGTCATTTCCGGACGAGGGTTCCTTATCTCAAATTGATACATGTGCCCTTCCCCATCAACCCTGAAAGTTTGTAACACTAGCCCGGAAACACCCTGTATATGCGAATTTTGAACGTTGGTGAAAATTTCGACGTAGATAGTAAAGTCTACCTACATTTATTCGAACGAATGAATGGAATGAACGAATGAATGGAATGAACGAGTGAATGAAAGTCGAAAAATTGGAGAAATAACATTAAAATGTACGCGAAAACGCCTTCCTTCCTTGCAAGGGAGTTAGCTGAGAAAAACTGAACATGTCAGCTCCAAGCCTGTTGGCCACTTGTCTCACTCCGAGTTCCGCTGTTCCACTGAAGGAGCTCCAGAGAATTTTGAAGGGGAAAGCCGAAAATGAACGTAACCTAATAGCTACCACATAAGGGGGAGGGGGAGACAAATATGACAGAACGGCAGGACAAAAAATGTCGGAGGATGTGAAAAGCCTGCACATAGGCCAAATATTTATGTATTTATTCCATATATACTCGTAATTTTACAGTAACTGCTGCCTTTTATTTTTTCTGTATTTTTTTTTTTTTATATTTTGGGCACTGAGAATGGATATTTTTTTTATTTCAGTATGTTATTTTACGACGCTTTATCAACATCTTAAGTTATTTAGCGTCTGAATGAGATGAAGGTGATAATGCCTGTGAAATGAGTCCGGGTAGAATGGATATGAGCGACGATATTACGTGATACAGCTCCTTGCATAATGAAAATTCCTCGTATCCTCAAGGTGATGTGTCCGAATATGATACCATACAGAGTTGCAGAGGAGGTTCGCAATTCATTCTCAGGTGCGAACAATGTCACATTAACTGTCAGGGTCAACAACTTCCGGAAAGAATTTCCAAATGTTTCCGTCCTCCCAGGCTTGGCTTGATGCTGGCGTGTTTTACAGGGATCATTTCTCCGAAATAAAAATATGACGGTAATTGAAGATTAAAACACGAAACCGATTCTTCACTGCCTTTGAAATTAATTCTTCAACTCTAAAGTTGTGCTTCAGGTGCAGTAGTTCACTCTACTGACAAATGGGACTAAGTTTGTGACACATATTTGAGTGCATACGAACTTGGCCTACATCAAATCGAGCCATCAGGTCTGCTTTTCGTACTATTGGAAACACTGAGCTGGGTGTTGAGAGAAGGATAGAAGGCGTTAAGTGCTGCCATCAAATATGTCAAAGCAGCATCTGGCAAGGACAGAGTTGCCAAGCAGAAAATGGCAAACGTCCTGGCAAAGAGCTACAAATTACAGAAGCTAGAAGAGATCAGCACGATGCTATAGTCTTCCAACGTAAGGACCGCTCTTAACATAAGCATGTGTTACTCTTCGCACGTGTTCGGCTAGTCCTAATCCAACCTCTTATGTTACAGCTCAGATATTTTCGCATTTATACGCTTCGTTCGCGATGTGAAATATTACCACAGTCTAGTACTGTATATACAGTCACGAAGCTTGAGCTTATGAGGATACTAGAAACAATAGACTGTGCAGGTACTATTTCGCATTGTCTGTAATGACGCGACAGTAGCGATCCTAGTGGTTAGTAACTATCTATGGATGCATATTTACTACGTGTTGAGCTTCGTGATTGTATATACTAGACTGTGATATTACATCCAAATAAAAAATTACACATATCAACCACATATCTCAAATTTCTGTACATATACATATTTCTGATGGTGTGGGAGAGAAGGCCTGATGACCTTAACTCCATCAGAAATACGTAAGTAAATCAATTAAACTATTTCGGCTATTTATACATTTTTACAATAATTGCCAATTTATTCGCCAAACACAATCTCTTATTCGTGACCGTATAAAATAATATAACCACAGTCTAGTTGTGAGGGTGCTAGAAACAATAGTGTGTTCCGGTACTATTTCGCATTGTCTGTAATGAGGCGATATTAGCGATCCTAGTGGCAGCAACTATCTATGGATGCATATTTAATACGTATTGAGCTTCGTGACTGTATATATATATATATATATATATATATACATATATATACAGGATGGGGCATGGGAACCAAGTGTTTTTGGAATGGCTTGTAGCCTACTCGGTCATTATGAAAGGGAGAGACGTGCGGCATATGACAGTCCATTCCGTGGCTCATAGCATTTCGCCTGCAGTCGGCATCATGGAGCAGTGGACGCATGTTTGCGTATGATTGTTTTGTTAGAAATGGCGAGTCAGTGACCTCGATACGGCGTGTGTTTTGCCACAGATTGAATATTAATCGCAATGATTCTGTTCCCGTGCGTGACACAATCTTATGTTGGGTTAAAAAAATCTTAAAAAAAAAAAAAGGCGCAATACTGAAGAATAAATCGCCCGGCCCCCAACACAGAGTGCGTACTCCAGAAAATTTTCAGTCAGATAAGCGATACTGCACAGCCCAGGCCGCTCTGCTCGAAGACATTCAGCTGCTCTTGGAATCGGCAATCGTACGGTAAGACGGATTTTGCAAGGCGATTTACATTTACACCCATACAAGATAGCTGGTTTCAGCAAGATGGGGCCACGGTGCATATCTCCAGAGCGTCAATGGCAGTTCTTTGCCTCCTGTTTTCCAATCGTCTCATTTTGAGATTTGGTGATGTTCCATGGTTCCCTCGGTCCCCTGACCTGTCCACATGATTTTTTTCTATGTGGGTACCTAAAGGCACGTGTTTACGAGGATAAGCCCCGAATATTAGATGAATTAAAGGACACAGTACGTCAACACACCACCCAAATCAACAGAGATCCCTGGAAAGAATAGAGGTGAATTTTCGTCAGCGCCTTAAACAATGCGTCAACACAGACGGACATCACATGCCAGATGTAATTTTCCGCTCATAATTGAAATGGTATGTTCTCACAAACGTTGTTCTACCAATAAAATGTGTTGAAAACAAAAACTGTTTTATGATTATTTTAAAAACACTTGGTTCCTATGCCCCACCCTGTACTAGACTGTGATATATCTATGACATCTAAACAGAATAAGATAACAAACTTTATTAAGGCTTTTGACGAAGTGGATGTAAATAAACTTATGGGGATCTGAAGAAAATGGGTGTGAATTAGAAAGAGAGGAGGCTATTCAGCAACCTTTATATGAAACAAAGAATCAAAGTTAGGATAGGAGAAGAAATTTCAAAGGGAAGTGGAATAGGGAGAGAAGTACAGCAAGGATGCCCTTTATCACCTACTCTGTTCAACATCTACTTAGATGATTTAGTGAAAAACTGTTTTCAGAATATGGGATGGGTGACAGTAGGAGGAAGAAGACTAAAGTACATAAGATTTGCTTATGATATGACATTGTTTGCGGAAGAGGAGATGATACTAAGGGATATGTTACTGGAGCTAAATGACAGTGCAGTATGGAATGAAGATAAATGTAAACAAGACGAAGGAGAAAAATAAAGAAAATAAACTTGATAATTCGAAATGCGTCAGTATAATCTTTTCGCTGTAAGAAAAATCCTAATGTAAACAATAGCACGTGACTGAAGTGAGGCTTCATTGGCCGCTGTTTGGTGCCATAAATTCTCAGTACGTATTCCCGCCTACTGTTGTACATTCTGTTTCATGTTAAACAATTCCCGTTACCAGTCAAGTAGGCCTAACCTCACTACTATGCATTCGTTTGATTAGGAAACATTTACTTTATAATTACTGCAATTAAATTATTTTTAAGTCTTATGTCTTCACAATGGACAGTTGACGATACAGAAGCCATACTTCAGTACCACGTGCTTACGTTAAGAACTGTGAGCTCAAGTAACACCAGCTTGTTACAAGAACAGACTACCTCGATATTACTGTTCCTATTCATCCGCGTTCATAGTACATAACAAAATATAAAAGTAGCTTTTCTTTTACATAGCGTTTTACACATGAGTGAATGTTTCATCGTATTTAACAACTAGAATTCAATTTTTTATTTTCAAATAATACAAGATTGTGGTTTCCAAATACGAACTATATTTTCCTGCGTCATGTGAGTGTTTCGACTGGAAGCCAATCACGGGTATGACATCAACGTGCTTATGTTTACATTAGGATTTTTCTTACAGCGAAAACAGTATAGAACAAGTGGATAGCTTCAAAAATTAGAGGTGTACTAAAGTGACATCAAAACTTTTTCCTTGCATTTTTAACTGTGTCCTGATTGTACCTATGCAGTATAAAATATTACCATGGCAACTAAAACTTATCATTAAGGTACAAAAAAAAGAAAAAAAAAAGTTTTTGCTGTCACTGCGTAAGTTGTAACATGAGTTTCTGCCAGGAAGTCAAAAGAAGGATAACAATGACAAAGGATGCTTTTAATAGAAAAAGTAGCATCTTCTACGGGCTTCTGGAAAAAGAACTACGGAAAGAGACCAGTGAAATGCTCTGTTGGAGTGTGGCATTGTATGGGAGAGAAACATGGGCATTACGACTAAGTGAAGAGACGTTAATAGAGGCATTTGAAATGTAGTACATATGGAGAAGAAATGAGTGCGTGGAATTGAAAGAAAAAATAAGAAATGAACTGTGCTAGAAAGAATGGGCGAAGAAGTAATAATGCTGAAACCGTATAGGAAGAGAAAAAGAATTTGGCTAAGAAGAAACATCATAGTGAAGGAGGGAATGGTGAACGGGAGAAAAGTACGGGGCAAGAGAACATATCAGGTTATAGAGAATACTAAGAGGAAAGTTGGAGAATGCTGAATTTGCAGTGAAAGACCTGCCCTTGGGCAGAAAACTATGAATGAATGAATAAACAAAATATTTACAGACTTGTTATAAAAATACATGCATTAACTGATGTGGACATGATTACTTAATACATCGCACAATGTAGCCTATAGTCAGTCACACAAAATGTACAACCCTATTTCTTTAGGTCAATAACATTTAAGCCAAACTTTTAAGAACTGTTGTTCGATATTCCCCGAGAAATGCATGAATAGAGCCTTCATCACATTAACAAATTATCACACACGAGATATCGCGTATAGTACCGAGTTACTAATTATCGTGTCCGCCCATAGCTATCGTACCATGTGGCAACACTGTTCTGTGAGGTAATTTTAAACCTTGTGCTTGCGTATTTGAGGATTGGCGTCCATTATCGAGAATGTCTGCTAATGAGAAGTCATTTTCCCGTACAGGATATGCAAATCTTCAGGGATAATTTTAAACCGCTAATAAGATGTTCAACTTCAGAGAACATGAACTGCAACCTTCCATCAAAGTCGTCTTGCATAAACTCCAGCAAGGGTTGCATTTTATAAGAGTGATATTCGGTATTGTGCAATATTCTCCAGGCAGTTGTTTTCCAGATGTCTAATGTAGATTGTACTTCACGGCGAGAAGAAAATGAATGGTTTCTCTTTTACCATTAGCAAAACGGCAAGTTTCAAATCTTGTCAGTGGACGGTCTACCAGATCTTTTTGTCAAGACTCTAGTTCCCTGAATTTCGCTTCTATTCCACTCACAGTTGATTAAGAAATAGATGGTCGATTTCGATGAGTTTCGTTAAAAAAGTGTGCATACCGTCATTTCCCATAACTATGGTCCTGGAACAACTATGGTCCATTATATTACAATACGGCATTATAGGATGGGATAGTGCTTCTGCTACAGAAAAGAATAATAAAAATATGCCTTAATAAACCTCTTGATTATCCTTCAGAGCTGCTGTATTCACAATTTGAAGTATTTGACTTCCATCAAATTTATAACAATGTATTACTGAATTTCGTACATAAAAACCGAAACATATTTAATTTATATTCACATAAATATAAAAGGCTTTATAACATGGTAATATATAAATCACCAAACATACAATTTGCTAATGCTCCTAATTTCAAAAAATCTATTAAAAATTGCTGTTAACAGAGAAAAATTGAAGTTCAATTATTGTGATATGTTTTACTTCTTCTTTTTTATTTTATTACTTTTTACTCTGTTAGTCAATAAAATGTCTTAACATTAACTTATGTGGAATGCCCCCTTAGCACGAGTATGTAACTTACTCTTTCTGGGGGTGCTAAAGAGTTCTTACATTAAAAAAAATCAATATGGGCCGTATTCATAGACATTTTTAGCGCGGAGTTTCGGTGGATTATCAGCGTTTTTCGTATTCATAAACCAGTGTTAGCGATAGGATATGATTTGAATTCTGTACTAGTAACCAGTGGATAGCCGGGGCTAGCTTAGTACGCTCGTAGCGCGTGCTGCGAAATGTCTATGAATACCACCCTATGTATCTTTGTTCTGGCAATAAAGTATTATTATTATTATTATTATTATTATTATTATTATTATTATTATATTACTTACTGGCATTTAAGGAACCCGGAGGTTCATTGCCGCCCTCACATAAGCCCGCCACTGGTCCCTATCCTGAGCAAGATTAATCCAGTCTCTACCATCATATCCCACCTCCCTCAAATCCATTTTAATATTATCTTCCCATCTACGTCTCGGCCATTATTATTATTATTATCATTATTATTATTATTATTATTATATTATTCAAATATTGTACTCCATAACGTAGTATCTCGTTTATCTATATTTTTGCTGTACTGTAGTTTGAAGTCAAGTCACTGCAGCTATCTACGAACGGTCTATGTTACTCCTACAATGTTTTTTCAATAGTTGTATCGTGGACTATAGCTATGGGAAATGACGGTATACCTTTTGTTGTGTAATCTTGTCACCAAAACCTACCATTATCACGATCTCAATTCTCTGATATTCTTTAAGGCATCTTGTTTTATATTCATTTGTTCAATGAAACTGCTTTCATAACACACGGCAGTTGAGTGGCTATAGAGTTGGACTTATAATTCTGTGGATCCGAGTTCGATCCCCGGTGTATCCCCGATTTATAACTGATGTTGGGTAAGTACGTGGTCAGGTAACACAGGGGTTTCCTCCAGGAGCTCCAGTTTCCCTATGGCAAATCTTCACCATATCATTTCATCGCGGGTGTAGCTTAGACTAGCCTCCTATGGCCATCTTGAGCAACGACTCTGTAAATTGGTCTACACAACTCGCTTCATATGGGTGAGGTGAATGACGAACAGTCAAGTAGACGCCATTATTAAAGAACACACACACACATGCGCTCTGAAAATGTCTCAATAATAAAATTGTGGCCATAGACCAGTGATGTCAAAGCAAGCGCATTTTTCTGACCTTAACGTCGTGCGCGGGCAGCAAGCGCTATGTATGGAAAGAGGAAGGGTTGTGTATATGAATAAGCAACCTGTTGGATTAAGAAAACAGTGGTGCACAATCTTCAAACGGATCGTGAAATTTTATGTCGTTATTTTTATATGATTTCTTTCTGTTTAATATTATCTATATTGTCTGTAAAACAAAAGTACTAACACTGATTTCTTAATATTGCACTTGTGCTTTAAATCTTAATAACATAATAGAGAGTTAAGAAGGAATATTCACTTAAATTCCATAGTAGTATAATATTATACTGTATTAAGTGGATGAAACACATTATTCATAAAGAAAGTGATATTCCAAAGAAAGAGATTGAGTATGACGTCATGATAAGTTGGAATTTATATTGATGGTATCTTTAGCCTTACAAAAGTAATCAATAAACTAATCAAAACAATATTACAGTACAAAGCAAAGTTACCTAGGTACTGTATCTGTTTTAAGTGTAACTAATATTACATAACAAAACTCTTATCGCATTATGCTTTTAAGATGATATTGGTGAGCAACTTTCTATCATCAGAATATTAAATTATTTTCTCGAAATCTGCTGAAGCTATAGAGCTGACATTTTTACAACACATGGGCACGTATCTTTTGCTTATGATGTAACAGTAGTTGCTTTGTTAATTCATTTCCTTACAAACAATTTCCATGCGAATATTTTCAAAATTTTCAATACACTATCTTCAGTAATACGTATATACGGTATATCAGATTTACGAAAACATTCTGTAAGGCTACTAAATAAATAGGCCTATACCTGAAAATTTCACTTTTCTATACGAAAAGTTGAGAAAATATTTCTTTTGAATAAAAAAAAAATCAAACTTGTGAAAAATGAGCATTAAAATTAAAACTTACATTCTTATACCGTAATGCACTTATACTTCTCAGGCAAATCTAAAAATTGACATGGATACAGTTTTAATAAGTTCTCTTCCCTTTATCTATTGAATCAGTGCTGGCCATCCCTGAATATAGCTCGTCCAAGCGGACCACCTCTTTCGTCTGTCTCTTTCCTTTGCGCTATAAAGCGCTCAGGCTCTGCTGGGATCTAAAGCGCGTGCTTGCTCCTGTGGGCATCAATTGACATGCCTGCCATATATAAAACAAATGAAGTACTGGTACTACATATAAATAATGGTGTTGAGCAGCAAGTCATGTGTAAAAAAAAGGGTCAATTATACAAGAGAGCGAAAAAAAAAATAATATATTGATAACGAACAAATCTCTGTGAAGTTTGTTATCCATACCTTGAGTTATCATATGTTTGCAAAGGATTCGGGATGACTTCTTTGACAGGGATCAAGTGAAATCTCTTTTTTTTTTTCTTTTTTTTTTTTTTTTTACATACGAGATTGCTCTCCAACATCATCGTAATTTTAGCTCTTTCAAATAATATAGGGTGTCTTTTAAAAATGTTTCCGATGGCGTTGTAACTCACACAACAATAGTCGCAAAAATATGTTTCCAATGAAATATTCCTTTCTAATTACAACTTTGAAGTGCCTAAGCTTTGTCCAAAATCCTCTCATTCAATTTTAACTGCAATTATGGCTTACTTTGGAAAAACCCCATATAACATATACCGATACATAAGTATCTACTAAACACAATACTTGAAACGTTAACAATCTGGCTTTATTTTTCGCCTAGAGCAAAGGAACGCACTTCTGGATTTTTCAATTTTACTGAACGATGCCTCAAGATAATGAAGTTGTATTCGACAGTTCGTTGTTAAATAGCACCTGGTCTTCTTCGCTCTTCATCTGTTTCCATCGTAAGTGACTGGTCTGGCACGAGCCAGAGTATGATCACATTTTTTTCAATTCTGTGCTAATTCATGGACTCTTTTATCGATGAATGCTCGTGACGTCACGAGTTGTTCCAACGTGTTAGCGATGACTGCAGAATTTGAGAGTGACTTGATGCTATAATTGAGAGGGAAATATGTATAGCCTATCCACTCAACACACATTAACATAAGACTTCCTTTTATTGGGTTAGTTGGTACCTACTCTCAGAACATTATTAGGGTCATGTAAGATTTTTTATGCTCGACCATGCCGAAATGTAGTAATTATACACCTGGTAGCAGCCCTTTAATGGACCTCATTAAAGTACACCTATTCATTAAAGTTCAGATGTTCCACCAATCAGAAAATACCATTGTAGCAATATGAAAGAGCAAGTATCGATTATTCTCGGATATGCAATCGAAAGACAACTAGTTCTGTTACTATAATAATTAGCGTTAATTGTAAACAATATTCAAATAAATTCAATTTGTCATCTCGTTTTTCAATGTCTAATTCAATTTCAACGTTACATCAAGATTAATGTTTATTTTACTCTCTAGATCACATCAAGGTCAATGTCGACATCTGTTTCTCGGAAAAAAATCAATACTTTCGCGTCTGCGCACATCTCACAATTTACGAGATATTGCACAAGGTCAGTTCCGCTCCTCAGATAAGAATAGCATGAATACTTGTGAATATTTTCAAGTTAGAAATATGGTCGAGCATAAAAAGTCGTATGAAACTTGACTATAATGGTAATTAAGACGCTCGTATGAAAATTATGAAACTCGCGCCTTAATTACTACCATTATAGGCTCGTTGCATAATGTACTAAAATTTCATTATTATTAGACTACTGTATTTGACGAATATAAATAAAAATTTAGTTATTCATGACAGTAGGCTAATTATTGCTCTCAGCAATTTGTAGATGCTAAAAAAAAAAAATCAAACCAAGTAAAATACCGTCGCTCTAATTTCCGGCAGCCAATCGCGTTGCAGGTCGGCTACATTTAAACGTGTGCGTCTTGTGATTCGCTGATGAAGACGTTATTAATTTCTTAAGGCTCGATAAATACTTAATATAATCGCCCGCCATTTTGGCTCTTTCGTTGGCGTTCGCAGAAAGCACACGAGGACGTTATTTGCCGCTCAATTATTTGCTGAATTACAGTGCGTTTGATTTATTATCATAGGAGCTACGACATGATATTGTTTAACGGTGTGGCAAATAGATTCCTCGTATGGTAGCTCGGCAACGAAAGAACAAAAATGGCGAACGACACTACCTACCTAGACTTTATAGAGCCTTCACTTCCTAAGACGTAAGCAAAGAGGAGTCACGCCGGGAATAACAGCGTCGCGACTATAGGCATTATTATTATTATTATTATTATTATTATTATTATTATTATATTATTATTATTATTATTATTATTATTGTTGTTATTGTTATAGATCAACATTTACGATGGGATTATCATATAAACTATCTCTGTTTTAAACTACATAAAACAATTTCTAAATTTGTTTTACTAAGACATATTAATTATGATTTAGGTTTTTCTAGTTGTTAAGGTCCAATTTAGGTTTTTTTTAGGTTCAACAGAATTTACATATGTGATTCCTATAGGTTCAACAGAATTTACATATGTGATTCTTATGATTATTCGGAAAATTATCTAAGAAAGTAAGGAAAAAAATAGGTAAAACCTATAACTCTGGTCCCTAGTAAAAAGTTACTAGACAGCGATGTATGCAATGGAGGGGGAAAGGAACTGGCCACCCTACCCCATTATCTCCTGGCTTAGTTGCTTCATGAGTGATCCCTTATTGGTTCAAACCTGTCTTCGGACAGTTGATTAAACAAACAAAAACAAAACGCAAGATTATCATTTGAAGTCCATGTCATCGTAGCATGACAACAATCTTCATGTAAGTGACGGGTTTTAAGAACGGCACTAAGAACGAAAATAATGAATTGATAATGTAACTATGAAGCAAGTGAACTGCTTCAACTAGGCCTACTTAGGATCTATTGTTTCATACGAAGAAAAATTACGTAGACATAAAACTCTCTAAATTCCGACTAAGAATAGACACGATAAAAATAATACTAATTAGAACCGAAACGTTTTTAAAATTCTATACAGTAATGGCACGAACTTGTGAATCTGTTAATATGATGCATGACAACTCAACAAGTGAAGACAGTGGAGGTGGCTGAAATGAGATTCATTCATTCATTCATTCATCCATTCATTCATTCAGTGTTCTGCTCAAGGGCAGATCTTTCACTGCAATCCCAGCTTTTTTCAATCTTTCCTATTTTATGCCTTCCTCTTTGTCTCCTCATATGATCCATATATCTTAATGTCATCTGATATCTTCTTCTACCTCGAACTCTTCTCCCGTTCACCATTCCTTTCAGTGCGTCCTTCAGTAGAGGCAGTTTTTCCTCAGCCAGCGATCCATCCAATTTCTTTTCCTCTTCCTGATCAGTTTCAGCATCATTCTTTCTTCACCCATTCTTTCGAACACAGCTTCATTTCTTATTCTGTCCGTCCACTTCACACGCTCCATTCTTCTCCATATCCACATTTCAAATGCTTCTAATCGCTTCTCTTCACTCAGTCGTAATGTCCATGTTTCTGCCCCATACAATTCTACACTCCATACAAAACACTTCACTAGTTTCTTTCTTAGTTCTTTTTCAAGAAGTCCGCAGAAGATTTTCTTTTTTTCTATTTAAAAGCTTCCTTTGTCATTGCTAACCTTCTTTTGACTTCTTGGCAGCAGCTCATGGTGGTGCTTATAGTACACCCCAAGTATTCGAAGCTGTTCATTTTCTCTAGTGCCTCATATAGAATTCGCAAATTTACCGTCTTTATTTTTCTTCCGACAACCATGGTCTTCGTCTTGTTTGAATTTATCTCCATCCCATACTGCTCACAGCTATTATTTAGCTCCTCTTCTCTTAGTATTACCTCCTCTTCTGCTAACAACGCCACATCATCTGCAAATCTAATGAAATTTATTCTTCTTCCTCCTACTATCACTCCTAGATCTATAGCAGGGTACAGTAGAACGTAAACGAAACGAAGATATTCGACAAAAATAACTAAACGTGCCAAATAACACAGAAAAAAAATCAGAGAATATAAAATTGATAACATTAACTTTATTATCTAGGATGGATCCGATTCTCATTCCATAATAATTGAATGACTTTAAGCCCCAAGGAAAAAGCCGAATCGGACGTTCTAGAAAACGTTGGAAAAACTAATTTTATATTGCTATGGAGACGAAACAGGCCGAAGAGTCTAAAACGTTATGTTTTTATTTAACGACGCTCGCAACTGCAGAGATTATATCAGCGTCGCCGGATGTGCCGGAATTTTGTCCCGCAGGAGGTCTTTTACATGCCAGTAAATCTACTGACATGAGCCTGTCGTATTTAAGCACACTTAAATGCCATCGACCTGGCCCGTCTAAATCGTATTGCAGACTATGTTGGTGATCAGAAATACATGTCTGCGCTCTCAGAGGCCTTTTGTGATTTCGTTGAGTGATTTAACTTTGTGACAAGAACATTATCTATTATCAACGACGTTTCAACACAGTTTCTTTTGCATTAACCTCATCAACTTCTCTATCGTCTTCTGCTAAGCGCTGCACGAGGCACCTAACCTCAAAACTCGCATCTACAATCTGTGAGAATCATCAGACTTAGAATCCGATAGCCATCGATCAATTTAAAAACAAATTAGGCCCATAACACACTTGCAGAGTTTTCGCCAGCGAGAAATGTGTTGCGAGAAAATTAAAAAAAATGATAACATGATTCAAATGGACGTCCACACACTGGAAGAGATTCTCGCTCAAGCCAAAAATCTCGCGCGAGTTTCTTGCTGGAATCGGTAGCTCAGCGAATTTTCTTGACACATTTATCAAAGATGTTTGACATTTATACTCTTTATGACGACTGAATGTAGAAAAAGGTATCACAGGTGGCGATGAATTGTATTTTTTTTATTTGAAAATGAGGAAAGATGGCTGATAATTGCAGTCAAAAACTTATCGAACTTGTACGATGTCACCCGTAGGCCTATTTATATGATACAGGGATGAAAACTATAAAAACACGAAACTTAAAGAAGAAATCTGGAGACAAATATCAGATTATCTGATTTAAATGTGTTTAATTTAAATTATATAATTTTAATCAGAACATAGCAACGAATCCTCTATCATATCATGAATGGCAAAAAACTGCGGTCCATTCAATCGTAAGATACAATGTGATTTTCAGATATTTCTGGCTTTAATTTTAGGCCTACTTTTTCTTTTCATTAACAAAATATGTTCATGTAACTCCATTTCCTCATCATCTGAATACTCAGATTCAACATAGCGTCCGTATGTAATTTGTAAAGTATGACAATATCCTTACAGGTTATATATTTAAGTACAATATACGTAAATACATACGGTCTTACTAATAAACCGTGTATAGTTTTTATACGAGACTTATGCAGCGTTGAGACAAAAAAGTTACTAATAAACCATGCATATGCGATGGATGTATAAACAATCTGTAACTATACAATGGGAATTGCTTTGCAGTAGTTATATATACGAAACCCTTTGTTTAAGCGTTGTATATAGAGAGAAGATGGCCGCCCCTCTAACAGCTGTTCGTATCGACTGTCATTTTTATGATGATGGATGCCTTGTAACCACAGAAGAACACACCAAAGAGCACAGAATAAGTAGAATATTATTGCTGTAGCTTGTACTCTTTGACCAGAATATAGTGTGGTAATCGATCAGAGCCAGTTGCACTATCGATTCTTAACATGGCACACTAGAGCGCTCTACCGGATGCAATAGAGAACCTCAGATATCCTATTACCTTTCGTAATGAAGTAATGACGAAACTATGACGTAGCTGTGTAACAGTTATACTGTTATACACGACGTATGTAATGATTATTAGTAATGAATTTACACACGACTTATAAACGAGCTACTCATTGTATAAGTATAAGAGAGTTAAACGTCTGTATATAGAGTTTTTATTAGTAAGACTGTTAACCTATATTATTTCCCCCAACGAGTGATTACTATAATCAGAAAAATGCTTTCTGCATGAAGGCAGTGCATAGATGATCATAGCGAGGTATGATCTGTGATAACGAGAACTCGCTAAGTGTGTGGAGGAAGGCTCTTCGCCTCTTTCTCGCAACACATTTCTCGCTAGCGAAAACTCTTCAAGTGTGTTACGGGCCTTACAAAGAGCACCGATCAATTTCTGCTGAATTTAAGACAATTTACTAAAGTGCGGAGTCATCTAGGAATTGAAAACGGCCCCTATCTGTCAAAGTGTTAACTGGCAAGGCCAGACATTTCCTCGCGGGTCGCTGATGATAAGGCTGGACAATAAAGGTGAAGTAATAGCTGGGAAATCCGTCCTCGGTTATCTAACAGTCGCCATGCTAATAGTCGTATCAGACGTTCACGGGTTCAAAACCCGGCCGAGTACGTTAAACTTTCAAAGGTGATAAAATCGTTGTTAATGGCTTCTTCGGGGGAGGGGAGGAAGCTGGGGAGCTCGTGTCGTAGATGTACGACACGCAAAAGAAACTATTCCTGAATAGAGGGCTCCTGGGAAAATTTGTCAGCCATTTCCAGTTTACATCCAGATTTGCAGGTAATACTGTAGGCACAAATCAGCGCCCTGAGTGTCCGTCGTTTTGTCCTTCCTCCATCCCTAATCATAATATCCATCCATAGAATGTGAAACAATGAGACAATAAGCGTCCATACCATAGGTTATCTATCCACCAGAAGTTTAATTTGACTTTACGTAGTTTTAATTCAAAGTGGGAAGCTAAAGCCGTTCGACTTCTGATGCGGTAATTTTACCGGTAGGCCTATACTAGTAAACCGGAGAGTAGTCTAATCTAATGTTTTTTTATTGGGTTATTTTACGACGCTGTATCAACATCTAGGTTATTTAGCGTCTGAATGATATGAAGGTGATAATGCCGATGAAATGAGTCCGGGGTCCAGCACCGAAAGTTACCCAGCATTTGCTCGTATTGGATTAAGGGAAAACCCCGGAAAAAACCTCAACCAGGTAACTTGCCCCGACCGGGATTCGAACCCGGGCCACCTGGTTTCGCAGACAGACGCGCTGTCCGTTACTCCACAGGTGTGGACTAATCTAACGTTTTAGGGATGCAAATTCAGAGAGACGTTTCAATAGACATAAAAATCATCTTAATACATGGGAAATAATTTAGAAAAATGAATTCATTCACAATGTTCTGCACAAGGGCTTTCACTGCAAACCCAGCATTATCCTGTCTTTCCTATTTCACTCCCGACAATTTTCGTATATAAGCAAGGTACGAATTTAGGGCGAGCTGAATGGGCATTACAGATTTCCCAGTCATCACATCAATTTCTTCTAATCATTACTATAAGGCATTTGAAGGTATTTTATCAAGTTCCTAATGTGGCTGGGACATATGTAATATTCACCGCGGCTAACTTAATCTAACCTGTAATGGACTTATAAATGAAAGGCATACCGAAAGCCTAAACTAATCTAACCTAACTAGTCACAGATCGGTAAATGTTAGGCATACGAAAAGCCAACATAATCTAAAGGCTGGTTCACAATAAACCGGGAACGAGAACCAGAATGAAAACGAGAAGTAGAGGACGTGAATATGAATTTTTTTTTTATTTACACTCAACCGAGAACGTAGACGACTATGCATATCGATATGTATGTCAATAACGATATGTAAAGTCGATATTACGCATTCTCATGTTATTTGTGTATAATTGACCAATGGCGTTCTCTCATGAGTACAAGGCAGCTAACATAAACACAGGTTAACCAATCTCGAAATTCCAACTGAAACATTTCATTAGGTACGGTACTATAAATATGCCCATGCATCTTTATTATCACAACCTATTTTAAGTCTACCATAACGTAAAATAATTAGAGAATAAACATTTGTAATAGAACAAAAATGAACACAACAGTAATTATTGAATTGAAGCATGAATATGTAGTATGTAATACAACCAATACAGTAATAAAATATGGTTCGCTTCCGATCGGTGTTCAAAGATGCAGCTATTGAAAGCCACGTATTCTCCTTCATTTTCTCATCTTTATACGAGGCGCGCCGCTTATCGTAAACGTGAGGATTTTCCTCAACACTCAATACTAGAATCTCATCAAATAAAACTTGCTCCATGATGCACAGCACAGAACAAAATGCATAGGTTATGTCACGGTCTTCTTGCTACAAAATATACGACGACAAAATAGCTTTTAGATGGCAACAGAATGAATCTAGTGGGCTGTCATCGGAAACGTGAACGCCAAAGTTGAAATTTGGCCAACTCGCCGTTCCCGATCCCGGGCTCCGGCAAGCTTTTCGTTAATTGTGAATGCTCACATTTAAGTGTACTCATTTAACAATTTTACCGTTTTCGTTCCGATTCTCGTTTCCGATTTATTGTGAACCAGCCTTAACCTGCGACAGATTCCCGCACCGAGAAACTTAGAAAAAATCCAGTTGGAAGTTTCAGTGTCACGTGCTATAGAAAAGCTAACGAAGGTATTTGGAAGCGAGTTGGATGGGTTTATGTCTTTCGCAGTGATCACATCATTAGGGTAGTGTGCCACAATTCTGAAATTATTTTCAATTATTTAAGTAGCTTTTCTTTTCTCCCGTGTGTGGTGCGTAACGGGATCGAAGATTCGCCGATTACTGCACCTGTACCTTTAGGCATATGCGTGAACAACACAAATATTATCTCTCCACAAATTTCACTTGACTCTACCGTTTATGAGATTTTTAATGCGGCGTGGGAATCTAAAGCAGTTGGCCCAACGAGGCGACATTTAGTATTTAGTATTTATTTATTTAACCTGGTAGAGATAAGGCCGTTAGGCCTTCTCAGCCCCTCTACCAGGAGATTACAACTATAACATGAAGAATAAAATTACAATTAATATTAAATTTACAATTACAATTACAATAAAAATTAAAGTACGGCAAGATTATCTGATTAATGAAAGCTAGACATTTTATCATAGAAGTTAAGAACAAAGAATATTTTTGTAGCCTATTTACTGAATTACAAATTAAACCCAGAATAACAAAATTCTATAGTGATGAAATTACCGGATATTGAAATATTTTGTGATATATTAAGAGAACTATTTACAAGAAACCATGTCTGAACGAGTCTCAATTACTGACCAAGTGCCTAGTAAGTTTGCGTTTGAATTCAATTTTATTTCGACAGTCCCTGATGCTAGCAGGTAACGAATTCCAGAGTCTTGGCAGGGCTATTGTGAAAGAGGATGAGTATGAGGAGGTGCGATGGGATGGTATTGTTAGTATTGTTTCATGGCGAGAGCGTGTGTTCTGATTGTGGTGGGAAGAAAGGTAAGGGAAGCGAGACGACAGGTACGAAGGAATAGAAGAGTTCAAGATTTCGAAGAGAAGGAGAAGTGAATGTAAATTTATTTTCTTATCTAGTTTAAGCCAACCTATTGTTTCCAGGGATGGAGTAATATGATCATATTTACGAACATTGCTTACAAAACGTACACTCAAATTATGAGCACGTTGAAGTTTCGTTTTGTTGTCGCTGGAAAGGTCAGTCAGTAAGATGTCAGCATAGTCAAAATAGGGAAATACAAGCGTCTGCACAAGGGACTTTTTTAAGCAAGAGGGAAGATGAACATTTAGGGGAGAGTTGGATAAAACAGTTGGAAAGTGCTGCAACTTACCAAATGATGCGAGGACTTTGTTCTTAGACTAGAAAAGGACATTATGCAGAACGAACACGTTAATTTTTGTTGTGTAGAGAAAAGTTTAAAATCAGCTGCTTAATTAAATTGTTTCGACTGATTTTAATTGGCACATTCTGGGATTAAATTTGCAGAGTTGAAGAGGTAAGTCTCTTATATAAATAACACATTATTAGTCTTTAATTCTTTGTAAAGAACACCGCTGTAGCTTTTACCGTTTTGTTGTGACGCCATGTTTTTCTTTACAACTCCTAGTCGGACAAAACAGGATACCCTATGGTTTGGCAAAACGGGATAGTATCCCGTTTTATCAAACATGCATTGCATATGTGGGATTTCACTTTAAATGCTGAATTGACTATGTTCTCGCTATGACAACCAACAATGACAGTAGTTAGGAAGAAGAGGATGAAGACAACGACGAGGCGTGCATTTATTGTAATCACCTCTTCTCCAATTCAAAACCTGAAGAGGGATGATGAAATAAGTGTACTCAATGCCAAGAATGGGCTCATCAGGCATGCAGTAGTATAGAATCGGAAGACTGCGAATAATTCTACTGTAACTTTTGTAAATGAAAAATTCTGCAATAGAACTATGAATCAATGTCAACAAACAGGATAGACTTTACGTATAATAATTTGATATTCTTCAGTTAAGCCCACATACATATTTTAGTACTACTAATACATCAATGGATCAACAGTTGATAAATGTGGCGGTGGGCAGTATGCCATGAAGAGTCCAAGCATTATCATTGTAAGAGGAAGCACTACACTCTATTGAAGTTGCTAGGATAGAGATTTGGTACTCTAGCCAATACTCAATTTCCATCCACACCATTGCTATAATTTTGTCAACAACTGTTATTTTTTTTTCAACAACTGTTAAAAATAAATACATTTTCATTCTTTAGCTTTCCTTCTTTTTATCTTTTATTGTAGGTCTCGTTGACAGGTGATGCAAAACATTTTTTGGTGTGTTTATTATGCATTTTAATAAAAACACATACATTTTTTTCAGTTCCTTAACAATATTTGCTTTATTTTAAATAAGTATCCTGTTTTACTCAACTAGTCGGCCAAAACGGGATACTTGCGCACTTTCCAAGAAAATTGTTTTCCCACTTTAGCTATATCATTAGAAGTGAAAATCAAAATGTATTATGAAAGTACATAGAATAGTGAATTCATAAGTAAAAATTGAATTGTTTCCTATCACTTTAACAGGAAATATACCAGATTCCATGTTAAGTATCCCGTTTTGACCAACTCTCCCCTACCCTTTTTAGCACATGGATAATAGAATATACTTTTCTGCAGGTTTCTGTGATTTGCATACAGGTCCGTATATCAGCAGACTGGAGTGGATACACGTGATGATCGCTTTCTTACTTCAGCTTTGAAACATTTTTAGGAAATGGTAGACTAACAGTTGAAACAAACGAGTCATAATGAGCGGCGGACACAGTTTTCTTTTTCCAAACAACGTGCCAAGTTTCTCCGAGAGTTTAAAAAGTGACAAACACAGTAGTTCTATTTTATGTGGTATTTGCTATGGCACCACGCCACGCAGGTGGGCGCTTCGACTGATACTCACCCCCTTCCGCACGGTCCGTACTGATGTCGGTGTTGGGGCGGAGCTGCGCCGAAGCCAGGGGCGCCGCCCCCAGTAGTAGCAGCAGCAGCCACCACGCGGCGCTGCGACGTCTACGCCTCCAGTTGCAGCGCGCACCGTCGTCCTGGCCGCGCCAACCCGGGTCCGCGGCCGCGCACCTGCCACCACACAACACTGCACTACACTGCATCGCACTCACCACATCGCGACACTCGCACGGCGACGACACCACGTCCCTGGCACACGAGGAGCTTACGGCGTCCCTGGCGCAAGTGGGCAAATTCGTCACACGCGGTGAGGACTCTACTGCCACTCTGTCGCAGAAGGAATCCTTCGCTACGTCCCTGTCAGTAGAGAAAGAAGACTCCCCTGCGTCCCTGTTACACGACAATAAACTCTCCACTTTTGAGTTGTCACAAGTAGATAAATACTTCTCTCTGTTCTTGTTCAACGAAGACGAATCTTCCAATCTTACATCGCTTTGACACGACGATAAATACCTTTGTACGTCCTTGCTTTTTAAGGACGAAAATGAGGACGAATTCTCCTCGTTTACATCCCTGTCATAATACGATAAATACTTTTCTGTGTTTCTGCTACATGAGGAATAATACTTGACTATTTCGTCCCCCTTACAAGAGGACGAATCATTGACTACTGCATCTATATTACACGAGGACAAATTCTTCACTGCTGAAGCTCTGTTACAAAAGGACGAATCCTTCACTGTTAGGTTTCTACTACACGATGTAGTGCTGGCCACGCCCCTGTCACTCGGAGGAGAGCAGTCGAGGTGCCACGCGCCCATCGTCGGCAACTTGGCTCAACAACCTCACCTCGCCGCGCCGCCAGCTGCACTGTCCCACCGCCACACGGAGCCGCCGTCCCATTGGCCTCGCCCCGCGCCTGCGCACAGCCACGTTGTCAGGGAGACCTGCGGAGAAGAGAAGAAAGAACGAATTCATTACTCGATGATGCAACCAATCATGATCTCAAGTCGAAGACAGAACGGGCATCAAATTATAGCGGCAATGCGCTACTCATACAACAGATTTAACCTCTTTACGTGCAGAATTTTTGGGCATTTGCGCAGTGTCAGATTCAGAACATCCAGTGCGAGCAGGGTTGCCAATTTGGAGATTTTGGCACCAGATCTGATGTTTTGAAAAAAAACACCCGGTGCCAAATTGTATTAATTAGAGACACGTCGCTTTTTTGGCGTTTTCTCTACTATTCTAGTGTCATCAAATATGGTGTTTAATTCACCCAAGAAAAAGATGAATATTTTGGGCGTATAGAACAAGGTCTGTCAAACAATAAACCTACACGGATTGGTTGACTTGAGGTCGGTCAGTATAATATTACAATAATCAAAATGAGGTATTATTACTACTTATTTATTTACTTACTTACTTACTGGCTTTTAAGGAACCCGGAGGTTCATTGCCGCCCTCACATAAGCCCGCCATTGGTCCCTTTCCTAAGCAAGATTAATCCATTCTCTATCATCATATCCCACCTCCCTCAAATCCATTTTAATATTATCTTCCCATCTACGTCTCGGCCTCCCTAAAGGTCTTTTTCCCTCCGGCCACCAACTAACACTCTATCGGTATTACTAATAAAAACTCTATATACAGACGTTTAACTGTCTTATGCTTATACAATGAGTAGCTCGTTTATAGGTCGTGTGTAAATTCTTTACTTAATAATCACTACATACGTCGTGTGTAACAGTACAACTGTTACACAGCTACGTCACAGTTTCGTCATTACTTCGTTACGATATCTGAGGTTCTCCATTGCATCTGGTAGAGCGCTCTAGTGTGGAGTGTTAAGTATCGATAGTACAACTGGCTCTAATCGATTACCATACTATATTTTGGTCAAAGAGTACAAGCTACAGTAATATTATTCTAATTATTCTGTGCTCTTAGGTTTGTTCTTCTTTGGTTACTAGGCAACCATCATCATAAAATGACAGTCGATACGAACAGCTGTTAGAGGGGCGGCCATTTTTTCTCTATATACAACGCTTAAACAAGGGGTTTCGTGTATATAACTACTGCAAAGCAATTCCCATTATATAGTTACAGGCTGTTTATACGTCCATCGCTTCTGTTTGGTTTATTAGTAAAGTTTTCTGTCTCAACTCTGCATAAGTCTAGTATAAAAACTATACACGGTTTATTAGTAAGACTGTATATGTATTTCTGGATTCGCCCATACGTGCTACATCCCCTGCCCATCTCAAACGTCTGGATTTAATGTTCCTAATTATGTCAGATGAAGAATACAATGCGTGCAGTTCTGTGTTATGTAACTTTCTCCATTCTCCTGTAACTTCATCCCCCTTATCCCCAAATATTTTCCTAAGCACCTTATTCTCAAACACCCTTAACCTATGTTCCTCTCTCAAAGTGAGAGTCCAAGTTTCACAACCATAAAGAACATCCGGTAATGTAACTGTTTTATAAAATCTAACTTTCAGATTTTTTGACAGCAGATTGGATGATAGAAGCTTCTCAACCGAATAATAACAGGCATTTCCCATATTTATTCTGTGTTTAATTTCCTCCCAAGTATCATTTATATTTATTATTATTACTACTACCACTATTAAAATACTACTAATTATTACTACTACCACCATCACCATGACCACAACCACCACTCGATGGAATTGGGTAATAGTGAGTTGGTATCAAAGACCAGACAGAGGGAATTTGCAGTGGAAAGTTCTTCTCCGATTACGGCCTACTTCTGTTTCCTTCTATCATTTCACCAACATTCTCCACATTCCTCTAATTTCATCTATCATCTATAATAGTAAAAATAAGCTGGAGTGAAGTCTGGAGACTGTACGGGTTTCCCATACTCATATAGGAAGGACTTTGGGCTCCGGGTTCTGGACCTTATCAGGTGTTCGTCTGAAGATTAGACCTGGCTGTCAGAACTGAGGCAGGATGGCACACCTGTCAGAATCGGATTTACGAATGCCACCCAGGCCACCTGTTGGATTTGAACAATCATCGCTTACAGGATGCACAATGGGCGAAATTAAGCCTACTGCTAATAAGTGTTGTATAGTTATAATTTATTTCTGAATTTGTAATTCTCATTTTGTAATATTCTATAATGTAGTTCACTTAGCTCGTTTCTTGTCTATTTATTGAGAGTACTTTTAAGCATCATATTATGTTGTAATTATTATTTAGTATGTTTACATTATTTTACTCAACTTGTGCTCGTATGTATAACCATAAGAATCTTTGAGTGTTATTTAAATATTAGCCTATAATTTATTATTTTTTACTTGGTTATTTAACTACGCTGTATCAACTACTAGGTTTTTAGCGTCGATGAGATTGGTGTTAGCGAGATGCGACCGAAGATTCGCCATAGATTACCTGACATTCGCCTTAAGGTTTGGGAAAACCTCGGAAAAACCCAACCAGGTTATTAGCCCAGCAGGAATCCAACCACGCAACTCGGGATCGGCAGGCAAGCGCCTCAGCTGACTGAGATACCGCGGGGGGCTGTAATTTATTAACTTGTATCATTGCAACATTGTATAAGTTTCTTTTGTTTCTGGCCGAGTGGAAGAGAAGGCCTGATGACCATAACTCCGCCAGAATAAATAGGTAAATAATAATAATAATAATAATAATAATAATATTATTGTCCCGTGCCGTGGCGTCGCGGTCTAAGGCAACCTGCCTAGGACTCGCGTTACGGAATGCGCGCTGGTTCGGGTCCTCATGGGGGAAGAAATTTTCTTATGAAATTTCGGCCAGTGTATGGGACCGGTGCTCACCCAGCATCGTGATGCACTTGGGGAGCTACGATAGGTAGCGAAATCCGGTTGCGAATACCAGCTATAACGGCTGGGGGGATCATCGTGCTAACCACACGATACTTCCATTCTGGTTGGATGATCGTCCACCTCTGCTTCGGCATGTGGGTGTGAGGCCAACAGCCGGCTGGTCGGTCTAGGCCCTTCACGGGCTGTAGCGCCACGGATAATAATAATAATAATAATAATAATAATAATAATAATAATAATAATTATTATTATTATCATTATTATTATTATTATTATTATTATTATTATTATTATTATTACTGTAGATGAAATGAGGGAAATGTGAAGAGTGTTTTTTTTTGGAATGATATAGGAAAACGGGATTAGCCCGAGAAAATCCTCTGCAATATATTTGTCTACCACAAATTCCATCACGACCTGGCCGGGGATCGAATCGGACCGCCTGGATTGAAGCCCAACGCGCCAAATTAAAGGTTACACAAAAATACAATACATGAGAAACGAAGATTAATAGACTTCTTTCTCGAATGATATATAACATAATATGCATTTTTTTTAATGTAATACAATTTTTATTTTGTCATTGGAGAATGTATGAAGGTGAAGTATTGTGATTTACAAGGCATTCATTTCCATGTATTCACGAAAAACATGTTTTCAGCATCAATGTTAGCGGAAATGAGAATTTAGATATGGAAACTGTCTATGCATGGAGATTTGTCCTGAACAATTCTGCGGATTTTATTCGTATTCAGTATCTACAAGTTAACTTATCTTGCAATGATGTACAGTACATAAAATATTTGTAGTAAAAAAGGAACAAATTTTATTTGAAATAAAAAACACGTAACGGCGATCCGCTCCAAATTAAATCATATGTAGAATAAACTGTTAAGTAGGCTATAATTATGTAGTTCATAACTAAAAATAAAATTTAATAAAATGTCCCAAGAGAAATGTAGCGTTTGTATTAGTATATAAAAATGTATCCCTACTTTTGGTTACGATTTCAAAGTTTCCATAGTATATTCTCTCTTACGCCATATGAGTTGCTTACATGGACAGGAGCCCCTCCTTCTTTAGAATTAACTATCACTAATTGCAAACCCCATTGTTATGCATGGGTGAAGTATCACAAAAGAAATTAGTGTATACGAGGTCTATCTGAAAGACAGTACCACTTATAATCTCATTAGAAACCACTAATGCTTTCAGACATATCGTTTTGAAAAATATGCAGATTTTCGTAAAGGAAACAATATTAGATATCATTACATTACATAACGAGCCATTTTTTATGAATCTGAGCCAAATTATTAACATACAAATTCAGCACCGAACATTTTACAAATCAAGTCGAATACGAGTTGAATAGATTGCAAAGAAAGTCCAAAGCGGCAAACCAACTCTCGGCCGAGCCGCTGGCAGACTCCGATTCCGGTTACACAAAAAGGTTGCTATGGAGAATAGCACCGTAATATCGGTAATTCGACACGCCACTAACTAAGTAGGGGAAAGGTGGGTAGCGCCGGACACTTAAGATTTATGACTTATACAGTAACTAATTAACATTTATTTAACTTGTATGCTAATGTAATACACTTTGCATGGCATAAGGATATTGTTCATACACGTTACTAAATGAGAGGAAACACTGGAAAAAATATTTTTAGTAATATTTGGAAGTTAAGTTTCTGAGCTTTGTTGGCAAATGTACAGTAGGGTATCTCCGGACATGTTAAATCCATGCACAACTTCACATTTTCTTCTGCAGACAGCGACCACAATGAAACGAAACATCATCTGACTTAACCCCAGCACATTCTTCATGTGCCGACACTTCGCATGCGCAGCATTGAATCCAGTTATCTTCAAATATTTCTCCACATATTATGCAAACCGTTTTCTCAGGTAATCCAGTTCTCTTTCGAGAAACACACTTAGAAGTGGACTGGATCGCAGATGTAGAGCCAAATTTCTCTGAGATTTTCCTTGTGCTGTACTTGATCTGATTGATTTTTTAATGTTGTTTTCTTCAAAGACACTCTTGAATGGAGACGATGTTAAAAGTTATTTGTAGCATTGCTATGGTACTTGCAGCGTTGCTATGGTATATGTAGCGATGCTATGGTATTTGCAGCGTTCCTATGGTATTTGCAGCGTTGCTATGGTATATGTAGCGATGCTACGGTAATTTTAGCGTTGCTATAGTATTTGCAGCGTTGCTATGGTATTTGCAGCGTTGCTATGATATATGTAGCGATGCTACGGTATTTGCAGCGTTGCTATGGTATATGTAGCGATGCTACGGTATTTTTAGCGTTGCTATGGTATATGTAGCGATGCTACGGTATTTGTAGCGTTCCTATGGTATTTGCAGCGTTGCTATGGTATATGTAGCGATTCTACAGCGTTGCTATGGTATTTGCAGCGTTGCTATGATATATGTAGCGATGCTACGGTATTTGTAGCGTTCCTATGGTATTTGCAGCGTTGCTATGGTATATGTAGCGATGCTACGGTATTTTTAGCGTTGCTATGGTATTTGTAGCGATGCTATGGTGTTTGCAGCGTTGCTCTGCCATGTTTGCAGTTTTTCCTCGTGAAAATAAATGCGATATCTTCCCTCTCTCTTTCGCATCTTAAAAAGGTTCTTGGGAACCTCTGCGTGGAGGTGAGGAGAGTAGATTTGACTAATTAGGTCCTTCATACATCAGTCAAATTCACCGCAAGGGTTAAATATCAGTTCTACCAGGGTTTTTGACCCGATGAGACGTTGGGAAATCCCAATTAACAATTAGCCTATTTAAGGGGAGGCAGAGGTGAAATTTTCGAACAAAGCTGAAGAAAAAATGAAAATTTGGTTTTTTTCCATTTTTATTATCTTTATTGTGATATTCCGATGTTAGTTTTTGATTTTGTACCCTTAAAAGTATGAAATTAAAACCAAGATAATTGTATTACTATATTATTCCCATAATAAACTAATACTTATCATTATTTATATACCTTCTCTGAACATATAAATAAAAAGAAATATTGAGCATTTCTTACAATATGGTGCATGGAGCATTTTATATCAAACGATATAAAGTTTTATAACATTATTAATATTTACAGAACTATTGTACTTAAAAAAGTTGAAACTTGGTATGTCCATTACTAATAACATACTTAGTATCCACGATCAATTTCAAACAAATCGAATAAATTTTGTGGATTTTGAAATATTCACCTCTGCCTCCCCTTAATCTAGTTATATATTTTAAATAAAATTTCAAGGAAACAAACGGCAAACTGTAACATAACTCGTGACGTGATGAAGGAACTGATCTGTTACAAAACCCGTAAAATGTATGAGAAAGTATGTTTGCGATAAGTTTATTTTTTTATGTCGAAGTGAAAAACGCGATCAAACGTAGAAATGTCCTCCACACAAAATTACTCTATCACAAACCCGAGATGAATGTCTCCGTCGATGATTACTATATCAATCGAGATCTTCCGTGATTCATCTCGTGTGAGGGAGATGGCCTTGATGGGAATTACTTCGTGGAGCCTAGACGTGGGGGCGTTGAACTTTTATGTCTCATCTCTACTGACGGTCAAGATGAGAGCGATGGGAGAAAGCAATCTTGCTTTTCTCGGGATAAGAATTCTTTCCCATCAGGTCATAACTTAAGAATGGCGCTCATCCATCGTCAATGTGCTTTTCCTCATATGCGAATCTCACTGTTTGTTCTCCTAACAGTTGAAAATTCCCGACCAAGTACGAAAACCCTTGACAGATTGGCTTCAGTCTCCAATGCGTGATAATAAATGTCTATGCAGCGTAGGACACGCTCTTAACAAACAAATATGTAAGAAACTTATTACGCCTCGCACGTGTTATGTTGCAGCTTAGGCTATATTGATTTCAAACATATTTTGTGCGAGATCGTGCGTATTTGCTTGTTTTCCGCACAGAACCAATACGCGGTAAGTGTGAAATACCACATTCAGTATTCCCAACGTAACACACATAACAATTTCTCTCTTCTTACCGCTTAAGCGCGACATTCATTTTACTGCTTTAGGCTTTTAACACATTATTTTTAGAGACGTTTAACATAGGCCTAGTAATAATTATAAACTGGAAACTTACCACTGCAATTTCACCTAAATTGCGATGTTAATTACTGTTTTTAAATATTTGCAAAAATTAAGTAAAGTCTACTACTCCACGAAACTTATTGCATTCCTGATACAAGTAACATTAAGGAAGCCGTGAAAAAATCAACGAGATTCCAGATGCCGATGTTATTACTGCAATATGTTATATAAATAATATTGTTACAGTCTTACTAATAAACCGTGTATAGTTTTTATACGAGACTTATGCAGAGTTGAGACAGAAAACGTTACTAATAAACCGTGAATAAGCGATGGACGTATAAAAAGGCTGTAATTATACAATGGGAATTGCTCTGCAGTAGTTATATACACAAAACCCCTTGTTTAAGCGATGTATATAGCGAAAAAATGGCCGCCCCTCTAACAGCTGTTCGTATCGACTGTCATTTTATGATGATGTTTACCTTGTAACCACAGAAGAACAAACCAAAGATCATAGAATTATTAGAATAATATTGCTGTAGCTTGTACTCTTTGACCAAAATGTAGTGTAGTAATCGATTAGAGCCAGTTGTACTATCGATATTTAACACGCCACATTAGAGAACCTCAGATATTCTATTACCTTTCGTAACGAAGTAATGACGAAACTATGACGTAGCTGTGTAACAGTTATACTGTTATACATGACGTATGTAGTGATTATTAGTAAGGAATTTACACACGACTTATAAACGAGCTACTCATTGTATAAGTATAAGACAGTTAAACGTCTGTATATAGAGTTTTTATTAGTAAGACCGTTAAAATATTAAAATGAAAAAATAAATCATTACATAACCTTACCGTTTGTTTTAAGTTCGCATTTATAGACTGGGGGAAAAAAAAAGACAGACGTATATCACGGCCTGCTGGAGTATAGTAAACACAGAAAACATTTTACAGCAACAATGTAGAAGAAAGATATCTTGGTGTTCCGTAGTTGGCATCATTAAACAGAAACCAACATGGAGATTTCATTGCAACTAATTAGAAATTCGTCTTTCAGGTATGTAATAAACGATCTTCGCACAAAATAATGTAGGATACACGAGCGGTATGTTTGTTTTCATGTTCTCGGAAATTAAAAAAGCTCAACTACATTTCGCTTTTTCAATCTTTTCCTCGACCATGAAAACGTCAACATACCGCTCTTGTAACATATATTACTATTTCGCATTTGTACTCCTCTGTACATCCAAATAAAGTGTATTGTAATGCAAGAGTGGAAAGCGCATTATAACTGAAGACAGTATTTCCATGTATTTAGTATTTATTGCTACATACAGTACAAAATAAATACATATTATTGACGTAGCGCACACCCGCTTGAGCAAGCTCGTGTTTTTTAGTTGGTTATTTAACGACGCTGTATCAACTACGAGGTTATTTAGCGTCGATGAGATTGGTGATAGCGAGATGGTATTTGGTGAGATGAGGCCGAGGAATTTACCTTATGGTTTGGGAAAACCTCGGAAAAAACCTAACCAAGTAATCAGCCCAAGCGGGGATCGAACCCGCGCCCGAGCGCAACTTCAGAACGGCAGGCAAGCGCTTTAACCGACTGAGCCACGCCGATGGCGGCAAGCTCTTGATCGGAGGTGGTTCCTATAAATAACTATTTTGTACTAAAGAACATAACAAAGATTCAATAAAATTACAAAACCAATACAATTATTACAAAGCAGGAATAATTACGAAAAAAGTGGAGAATCAAGCCGAGAACAGAATATAAGTTGGGATGAATAAATAGTAGCTACAACGGTTCGGGGGATCATCGTAGTAACCACACGATAACTCCTTTGCGGTTGGATGACCGTCCACCTTAGCAGAGGCATGTGGAAGTGAGGCAAGCAGGTATCAGTTCGGTGTTGGCCCTATATTGAAATTAAGAAAAAGAAAAAAGAAAAAGGGGACATGAATCTATAGGCCTACTATTAATAAATCTGTAACCAAAATTTTTGAACGTACTGGAATTAGTTCCCAAATCTATGAATTGGTTCCCAGATCTATACTTGAATTGGTTCCAGGTTAATTTCTTCTGTGTATTACAATTGGTTCCCGCACTAGACCAAGCCAGAAAACAAAAATTCCCTTCTTACTTTATACAGATTTAGGGCTGTGAACTACTGTCTACGGTAGTAGGTATGGTAAAAATGTTTTGTGCTTGGCGGACACGCGGCGTAGAATAATTTCATAATTTTATTTAAAGTTGCAATATCACAAGTGTCGTTACTATGTTCGACGTTGCATTCAATTATAATATCTGAATCAGAAAGTTTCACGAGAAACTTACATTCTCTTTTAACACAAGTATATCTTTTCACACCACCAGATAATGCAAATCAAGACTTCAGGTATAACTCCCTGTAAAGTTGATTTGAATAATTTCGAGGGAAAAATTGTTCCGGAGCCGGGTATCGAACCCGGGACCTTTGGTTTAACGTACCAACACTCTACCACTGAGCTACCCGGGAACTCTAACCGGCTCCGGAACAATTTTTCCCTCGAAATTATTCAAATCAACTTTACAGGGAGTTATACACATTTAAGTCACACGGAGTTAGTGTGCACTCGAAGTTGGTTGCTTGACGGTTGTCAGCCCACTTTGAGGTCTGTGGATATGAAGGGAAAAATTGGATCGGTGTCGGTTAGAGTTCCCGGATAGCTCAGTGGTAGAGCGTTGGTACGTTAAAGCAAAGGTCCCGGGTTCGATACCCGGCTCCGGAACAATTTTTCCCTCGAAATTATTCAAATCAACTTTACAGGGAGTTATACCTGAAATCTTGATTTGCATAATACACGTCACTGTTCGTTAACAGAAAAACCACATTTAAGTCACACGGAATTAGTGTGCACTCGAAGTTCGTTGCTTGACGGTTGTCAGCCCACTTTGAGGTCTGTGGATATGAAGGGAAAAATTGGATCGGTGTCGGTTAGAGTTCCCGGGTAGCTCAGTGGTAGAGCGTTGGTACGTTAAACCAAAGGTCCCGGGTTCGATACCCGGCTCCGGAACAATTTTTCCCTCGAAATTATTCAAATCAACTTTACAGGGAGTTATACCTGAAATCTTGATTTGCATAATACACGTCACTGTTCGTTAACAGAAAACCACATTTAAGTCACACGGAGTTAGTGTGCACTCGAAGTTGGTTGCTTGACGGTTGTCAGCCCACTTTGAGGTCTGTGGATATGAAGGGAAAAATTGGATCGGTGTCGGTTAGAGTTCCCGGGTAGCTCAGTGGTAGAGCGTTGGTACGTTAAACCAAAGGTCCCGGGTTCGATACCCGGCTCCGGAACAATTTTTCCCTCGAAATTATTCACCACCAGATAATGTTTTCTGAAAACCTAACTTGTGATCGTTGACCACTAAGAGTTTCTTCCTCTTTTCACTGAATATAGTAGTGAAATCCATGCTGTCCTGTACTTCTACTGACACTACTCTGCTAATCACTAAAACTTACGATCGGTAATTATCCTATTTTAACGTATATGGAGCCACGGGTCTGATCGATTATAGGTGGCGTTATAGGCAATAACAACAACCTCATTCCCGTTGTTGGTATTTGAACACTGTCAGCACTCTGCTACATGATCGATAAACATTCCTTTTCCATACAGCCTTGGAACCTACTCGCGTTGCTGATATTTGAAATTGGGGAACCTACTCACGTTGTTGATATTTTGTTTGGGGACCAACTGAAGAACAGCGAAATTTTTCTAGTAATTTTCTACTTTTCAAGAATAATTGGTGTTAACATGTATAATTAACCATCCTGACACCAAAAATAGAGTTTTTGAAATTTTTGTTTGCATATCTGTCTGTCTGGATGTTTGTTATCTTTTCGCGCCATAATGGCATTCTGGTGCATTCCTTGACAATTTCTAAATCCATATTTTGCGGCACCATGACTCTTTCTCTCTAGTTGCATAAAATAGGTAAAAGTGTTGTAGATATTCTTCTACAATTGAAAATTGAGCCCTAAAAATAAAAAAAAAAAATGCGTAACTGAATACAAGAGTCAAGCGAGCAGACGATTATACATCTAAAAAACAAACTAATAGAAATCGGTAGGATGACCTGATACGTAAAAGGTGTAATGAGAGGAATATTCTTTGATAGTCACGAGATGAAGAGCGGGAGATGAAGAGGCAGAAGGAAGCATGTTAGTGATATCAATGCTTGCATTATGTGACGCAATAACAATATCATTCATTAAAAAAATATGCAGAATTCATCAGTTGATGGTGATTGCATTACATTCGTTATATCACGAAATAAATACTTGCTCACAACATCACATCACACTCTCCATTCCTAAACACAGAACATCCTTCTATTCTTCATCTTTCACCGTCTCTGCAGCTCATATCTGAAAGTCTCTACCACAACATGTCAGAGACTGTCGGACATTGTCTAGTTTCAAAAATAAATTAAAATTGCACTTTTTCAATTCAGATTCCTCTCGGTTACAAGCCCTTTTCTCTGCGATAGTTTTGTAAAAATATAGGCTATATATTTATTTTCCTTTCGTTCTCCTTTTTGCTCTCATTATCAGCAGATGAATTTATTATCATAGGTAGCCTTTTTATTGTGAATTTTATTTAATTTTCGTATTTCTTTTCTTTTTTATTATTATTTTATTACATTCCATTTTGTTATAGTCTTCCTTACGTTTCCCATATTAACTATTTGTACAAAATGAGTTGCTTTTACTATATTCCAATGTATTTTACTTTATTTTTTTCTATTAGGCTATGGTATTATTTTCATGTTGTTTAGTGTCGATTTTATTATGCTATTATTATTTTTTTGTAATATGTTAGTATTCTGTTCTTTAACTTTTTGTTAAATTTTAACTGCTTGTATACTTTGCAATCTTGTAGAGTGTAAGAGAAGGCCCTATGGCCTTAACTCTGCCAGTATAAATGAAGAATTGCTCTTCTGCTTAGGAAGTGAAGCTACTGACTACAATTCATACTAGATTAAGCAATTCTTAAGTTACTTAATGAAAACAATTCATATCCTTTAATTTCCATATGCATATTGTTAGCCTACTAATGTTTTCGGCATGATAAATATGGCTACTGGGATGCATATCTGATAATCAGCACTCACAGTCAAGGAGGTCACATTCCTTCCGCCCGTCTTCTCCTGAGAAACCCAATAACAGAGTCCACTTGAGTCTCTACTAGAAGAAAGATGATGAAAAAGAATTTATATTTATATATTGTTTCCCTATATAAACAGTTACGCAACAAGGAAGCGTTCTTTCCACAAAATTGAGTAACGATATTTGTGTCATTCCACTATCGGAGCCCACTGCATGACACGACTGATAAAATCGAGAACATTTATGGCCATCAGCAGCAGGAGGCCGAGAATCGATGAAGGGCTGAGACTGAGAGAGCGCCCAAATGTTGGCAGCCATGAACCGCGCGACGCAGCTGTCACTACTGATAGCGCGCGCATTCCATGGCAATTATATTTAATAGCCATCTGACGCAACAATGACAGCTCGTCAACCTGGGCGACGGAAAACACGTCGTCTGCAGAATCATGTCTCAAGATGTTGTCTGGTATTCAAGTAACATTAATCGCTGAGAATGGCGCATGAATTGAACGGGACTGGAAATTTAATTCACCACCACCATAATCAAAATCTTCTTGAAAGTGGAAAGCAATAATAATAATAATAATAATAATAATAATAATAATAATAATAATAATAATAATAATAATATAGAAATGCGCACAAATTAGATTATCGTGCCCCACACAATTTTGTGCGTGACCCTCGTCTCTTTTTGCAACTTTTTGCGTGATTTTTAATAATAATAATAATAATAATAATAATAATAATAATAATAATGACGATAATAATAATATAGAAATGCACACAATGTACAAATTAGATTATCCTGCACCACACAATTTTGTGCGTGACCCTTGTCTCTTTCTGCAACTTTTTGCGTGATATTTAATAATAATAATAGTATTAGTAATAATAATAATAATAATAATAATAATAATAATAATAATATAGAAATGCGCACAATGTACAAATTAGATTATCCTGCCCCACACAATTTTGTGCGTGACCCTCGTCTCTTTTTGCAACTTTTTGCGTGATTTTTAATAATAATAATAATAATAATAATAATAATAATAATAATAATAATAATAATGATGACGATAATAATATAGAAATGCGCACAATGTACAAATTAGATTATCCTGCCCCACACAATTTTGTGCGTGACCCTTGTCTCTTTCTGCAACTTTTTGCGTGATATTTAATAATAATAATAGTAATAGTAATAATAATAATAATAATAATAATAATAATAATACAGAAATGCGCACAATGTACAAATTAGATTATCCTGTCCCACACAATTTTGTGCGTGACCCTTGTCTCTTTCTGCAACTTTTTGCGTGATATTTAATAATAATAATAGTAATAGTAATAATAATAATAATAATAATAATAATAATAATAATACAGAAATGCGCACAATGTACAAATTAGATTATCCTGCCCCACACAATTTTGTGCGTGACCCTTGTCTCTTTCTGCAACTTTTTGCGTGATACTTAATAATAATAATAGTAATAGTAATAATAATAATAATAATAATAATAATAATAATAATAATAATACAGAAATGCGCACAATGTACAAATTAGATTATCCTGCCCTACACAATTTTGTGCGTGACCCTTGTCTCTTTCTGCAACTTTTTGCGTGATATTTAATAATAATAATAGTAATAGTAATAATAGTAATAATAATAATAATAATAATATAGAAATGCGCACAATGTACAAATTAGATTATCCTGTCCCACACAATTTTGTGCGTGACCCTTGTCTCTTTCTGCAACTTTTTGCGTGATATTTAATAATAATAATAGTAATAATAATAATAATAATAATAATAATAATAATAATAATAATAATAATATAGAAATGCGCACAATGTACAAATTAGATTATCCTGCCCCACACAATTTTGTGCGTGACCCTCGTCTCTTTTTGCAACTTTTTGCGTGATATTTAATAATAATTTATTTATTTTTTATTTATTTAGAATATTAACGTGCAAAAACAACAGCACAAGGCCAATTACAGTTTTGCACGATACAAAACAGAACAAAACAACAAATGATGATGAGAATGAATGATAGAAAATGGCAATGAGATGAAATACAAACAATATAATGGTCTACATAATCAATGATCAAATAATAATTATAAAATTAGTACAATTAGATAATTGAAATAATGGAATAGTCTACATTAATCAATTGACCAAATGCAAGAAATAAAATGGACAAATAATTATTATAATAAGATCAGTGAGTTAAAAACTCAAAGATATACTACACATTAAATGGATCCAAGTTGAATCCATGCAAATTAGCATATTTAATGCATCTGCAGACCGGAGAGAGAGATTTAGGATTCTTATTATAAAACAATTTATGAAATCTTAAACCATTAGCAGGAATACGAAGACTGATATTGCTTATGAAAGATTCACAATCAATATCACCCTTAATGACTTTGCAAAAAAATAAATAATCTAGATCCTGACGTCTGGTGAACAAACAACCGCAATTGAAATAATTGCATTTAATCTCATAGTTATAATCGGAATTTGGTAATAATAATAATAATAATAATAATAATAATAATAATAATAATAATAATAATAATAATATACAAATGCGCACAATGTACAAATTAGATTATCCTGCCCCACACAATTTTGTGCGTGACCCTTGTCTCTTTTTGCAACTTTTTGCGTGATATTTTTCAAACTACACTGTATCCCAAAAGTCATTAAATTTCTGATGATTACATTTTTTGAATGAATAGAGGTAGAAATGTAATAGGCCTATTGGTGCCAGTTGAAAATAAAACTCTCACAGTTTTTCGTCTGTAAGTTTGAGGCACTGAAGGAAACAAAAGACGATAACAATCGCACAAATGCAATAATTTTCATTGTTACAATTAATGTACAAGAGGGATGTGCAAAGAAAAGTGCAACATTTTCCAGCATGTCGAGGTAATTGTGTCCTGTCACAGTGCATTCCGCGAAGAAAAATGGTCCAATGACACGATCTCTGGTCAACGAAGTCACGTGGCGGTTCATTTTCCCACATTCTTTACACAGTGTCGGTTAACATGTCCAGAAACGTCAAAAGTGGCCTCATCGCTGAAAGCACATGACCTAAAAACTGTTCGTCTTTGTCAATTTCATTAAGCAATTCCATAGCAAACTCGTACCTTTTGTGATCTTTTGTGATTATCTGGAAGTTTATATGGACTCATATGAAGACGTTTCTTCAAAGCTCTATGAAATATTGTTTCCGAAAGTCCTAATTGTTGAGCACATTTACGACCTGATTTCTTTGGACTCTGAACAAATGTTCTTCGGGTGGCTTCTACCGTTTCATCATTTTTGGCCGATCGTGTTTTTTAACAACCTTACCGATCCTTGTAAGTTAAACTTACAACATACGTCCGGTAAGTACATAAATCAAATCAACTTTTATTTACTTAACAGTATGGATACAATACGTTTGTTTGAACCCAAGTGCTTAACGAGCACTGTGGCGCTCAGAGCAACAACCGGAAGTCGTCAGAAATAGTTTTCACGCTTACATTTATCTACTCGTACATTAATATTCCTGTTTTCTTACAAATCTCCACTCCAATAAATTGATTTAGAAAGAGTACAGGTACACATGTGCTTGGGAGTTGCCCACAGGGAGAAGTACTCAGAATAAAACGTCACAACATCATATGTTCTATGATCGCAGATGCACTTCGATCCAAAAATCTAGACGTTCACGAGGAAGTTCATTGTATTGCTGATGGTGGGAGCAATCGTAGGATCGATATCATAGCTATAAATAGGAATAAACAGACAGCCGAAATAATTGATCCTACGATCAGATTTGAAATCTCAGCCACTCAACCATCTGAAATGAACGAAGAGAGAAAGAAAATCTACGAGCCCACGATTCAGTACCTATCGGCGAAATACAACATTGAAAAAAATCACAGTTACCGGTCTCTTCTTCGGAGCGAGAGGCACCATTCCGAAAGCCTTTGTAAAGTGGAGGGAAAAATACAAGCCGACGAGAGATCTTCAAGATGCCATCGTCACCACCATTATAAAATTTTTTGTAGCGATATTTCGTCAGCATCTTTACGGCGTACATTCAATTTAAATTATACTTGGTTCTATTTTTTTTCTTATGTCTTTCTTAATCACTTTTGTCTGAAACCTGTTTATATAATTTTTCATTTTAAATTTTATTGTGAGCTATTCTGTGTCGCAGGGCAAACCCAAAATATTGAGTCAGACCAATAAATTAAATTAATTATTTCTTCATAGCATATAGTATTGCTAACGTAACGAACTATCAACAACCAAATTTGTGTTTGGTTTAATGTTTAGGGGAGAGTTAGGCAATGTGTGTGTATCCAATGCCCACCCACTTCACTTGCGTGATTGGGGTTCCGCATGCTGTGGATAGATGGCAGAACTGTGGCCCATTTTTTCCAGTAGTTAGGCAATGTATAAGATTTACTAGTTAATGAAAAAGGAGTAACTGTAGTTTAACATGAACGACCACAAATATTATCAGAAAGTGCAGGCTCTAAATTTCTAAAATTTTATAAGAAAATGAACTCACAATTGGACAAAAATTACAAGTTACCACAACAAGGATTATTAGAACTTAAATATCTGATAAAAGTATAAAAAAGGTTACTAATAATATATTTCAAAACAGTTTTATCAGAGTATGAGAAAAAAAAACAAATTCTGCAGTTACATTATTCGGTAACCATAACATTATTATAGTCTCTCTGAAATCTTTCATATTTTTCCTGCATGTAATAAACAGTTATTTTTTAAATGTAGACTACTCTCAGACATGTAGAGTTGTTTATTTTAATACAATTAATTTTTTTATTTGTCCTATATAAAATATATTAAAGTTTACATAACGTTTTGTGACCTAATTTTTTTATTTTGAAACAAATGATCATTATTAAAGTCTACCTATTGGATCAATTCATGTTAAATCAGTGTACAAAATTTCAGAATTCCATCTCTAATGGTTGTGGAGTTTTGAAATAATATGTGTGAAAATTTTCAAATTTTGAAAGATTTAATTTAAAGTACAAAATGAATTCTTAAAAATATTATTAGTAACCTTTTTCATTCTTTTATCAGATATTTAAATTCTAATAAGTCTTGTTGTGGTACCTTGTAATTTTTGTTCAATTATAAGTTCATTTCCTTAAAAAATTTTAGAAATTTAGAGCCTGCATTTTTTTTAAATAATTGAGGTCGTTCAGGTACATATACCCTTAAGCAATGTGTACCAACATTTCACGTCAAATGTTCTGAATAAGATGCTCTGATTGGGTGGGAGCACTGACGTGATGGGGTCGTCAATCATGAATCAGCCAGAAGTCCGATTCTTGCGACAAATATCTTGCAGGCGATAGAGAACTTACAATTAGTAGTCCTCTTTAATTGCCTGTTAAATACGAGTAAATGAAGAATCAAACTGTGACGACAAAAAAAAAAAGAGCCAGAATGTTTGTCACTCTCAACTGAAGCGTTCGGCCGTCTTTGAAACAACGATACCATTCCTTAATTTGCTTTCGCCTCCATAGCAACATCAGCCAAAGCCTTCTTAATCTTCTCAATGGTTTCTGCCGGCGTGTCGCTGAGTTTGTGACAAAATTTGATGTAGATTCTGTGATCAATGGGCTCGGACATGGTGGCACAAATCGAGAATGCGACGAGCACAGACCAAACAACAATAAACATGGGCTGTCTGCCAGTGACTGAGTCCGATGGAGCTAAAATTCTGTTGTGCGTAGGAAGACCAGACGCCACACGACACAGTCTCACACCTCATACTATAATAATACGTAGTTTTGGTGCAATAAATTAAAATTGGATACTTTCTGATCAGACTTCGTACTTGATTTATTACAGTCTTTGCATTTTAATGCACATACTTTTGAATACAAAGCTCCTACACATAGGGTTGCCATACGTCCTTATTTTGTACTGACAGTTCGTATTTCAAGAACTGTGTCCGTGTCGTACAAGTAAAAAAGTGACAAAATGTTCGTATTTTCTTGTTCGAACTCGGAAAGGAGATTTATAATTAGCTGCTACATCCATCAAGAGAGGACATGTTTGTGAACCTTCTGCTTAAATTATCAACAATAATCTCACTAGACGTTTTGATTTATCTAGAGAAAATCAAAACTCGAGTGGGATTTAATTGACTATTACACGATTAGAAGAAAGTATATAAAGATTAGAAGTAACGAAGTACTCCAATACAATAAAATATTAATTGACTTACGAAAATACAACTGTCTTCAAATGTATTATTGTACCATCTCAACATTACAAATATTACGCTAGATGCATGCTAGATGGCAGTAGTGTCTTTATACAGACACTGTATTCAATAAATCTTAATATTAAACAATCTCTGATACGTGACTATCCATAATATCATACAGCAAAAGTTCTTTTTATCCTCTCAGAGCAGAAGCTATAACATAACTTAACTAATATACACAAGTGTTAGAAAAGTTTTAATTAACGACGATGACATAAAAAATAAACATGAATAATTTTAAAAGGAATAATTATTGAATGTACAATTTTCAAATTTGAATGTGGTTGGTGGTTCAATTGATGTTATATTGGACGTGTGCGTAATAGAAGTGGAACTCGTTGATTTAGGCCTACATGGTGTATTCAACTTATTCAGAATTTCCGAATGAATAATTTTAAAAGGAATAATCATTGAATGTATAATTTTCAAATTTGAATGTGGTTGGTGGTTCAATTGATGTTATATTGGACGTGTGCATAATAGAAGTGGAACTCGTTGATTTAGGCCTACATGGTGTATTCAACTTATTCAGAATTTCCGAATGAATAATTTTAAAAGGAATAATCATTGAATGTACAATTTTCAACTTTGAATGTGGTTGGTGGTTCAATTGATGTTATATTGGACGTGTGCATAATAGAAGTGGAACTCGTTGATTTAGGCCTACATGGTGTATTCAACTTATTCAGGATTTCCGAATGGTGCTCTTCATTTATTTGTAAATCGGATTTCAGAAGATGCATAGGTATGATCAGTGATTTTTTATTAATTCTTGTTCTTGAATGCCAATGCGAGTCATATTTGAAACTGCTGTGCATCGACTGGAGTGGTTTGTAATTTTATATATATTTTTGACGTCCAGACCAGCGCAGTTTCAAATGTTGGCAAACAAAGAAACAAATGCTAGGGACGCGATAAAATTAAACAAATGCTAGGGACACGATAAAATTAAACAAATGCTAGGGACGCGATAAAATTGTGCGATAAGCAGCCATGATTGGTTGAAATACGTCCTTTCGTACCGTTTTATTGGTCAAAAGTAGTATGACGTAGTAAGAGTGTAATAGTCAAAGAAAATGTAGAAAAGGAAACAAAGAGACATGAACTCAGAGCTAAAAAAAGTAAATCTGCAAGCAGGTTTAAGTTAAAAAAAAAATCAAGATTTCTAAGAAAATGTAAGAATTTTTGTAAGCTACTCTCTCAGGAACTTTGCCTGTGAAGAATTGATGAAAATTATAAGAGGAATAGACTACAAATTAATAGAACATGGGCGTACGCAACGAGGGGGGTTTTCCGGGTTTAAACCCCTCAGAACCTTTAAAAAAAACCTACATATTTAAATTTGAATATATTTTTTTAACTATAATCGTTTTCATTTCTCTAATTTTTCACTGTCAGGGTAACAAAATCTGCATCGACATAAGGCATAGTCCTCCTACCCCTCATTCAATATAATCTCTGTGCTTGGTGCTGGGGCACGTTCGAATTATAACAATGCTATCTTCATAACAGAGAGACCTACCGCCTAGTACCGTCCTTGTAAAAAAATGAAGGCCACACAATATGAAATTTAACTTCTTGTGAAACATATTGAAAAGGTTGTTTTGACCGTTCTGGAGTGCAGGTGTTAAATATTGTGCATTGTCGATGTTAAACTCACTCTGAGACCGGTATTCACCTATTCGTTAGTTTGAGTTCTGACTTTATTGTGAAACGTTTGTTTAACGTTTCGTGTATTTGATAGTTCATATAATAATAATAATAATAATAATAATAATAATAATAATAATAATAATAATAATAATAATAATCATAATAAATATAATAATGATAATGATAATAATAATAATAATAATAATAATAATAATAATAATAATAATAATAATAAACATTTAAAATACCGACAACATAAATTAAGTTTAAGTTCTACTTAGTGATTCAAGACGGTGCTCATCCCGTCGGCCACATAGTCACTCGTAATATGCACCTTTGTGTTCTACATGGTGCGAGGGATATTGTGCCACTGTCACATATTCTGTGACACAGTACAAGAGGGTAGGCCACCAAAGGATAAACTGTTGGGTAGAACTTAAACTGAGGGGATTCGATCCGGCATCGGAACTGGAATCCGGTGTGGCTTAGTGGATAAAGCGTCAGCACGTAGAGCTGAAAACCCGGGTTCGGGTCCCGGTGCCGGAGAGAATTTTTCTCTGTTCTATCCATCCATCATATGATAACGCAGATTTCCTGCACGGAAATATGACATGAACTTCGGTACAACATAATAATATGATTTCATATGTTTTTCCTCAATTAATGTGTGTACATATAACATTTTTTCCAAAAAATGGATATGTCCAAATGTCCCCCCCCCCCCCATGAAACCATATAAAAGAGAACAGTGAAAGTTTTTACTAAAATTGGTAGATATACGAGATATCTATATAAAATATTTCCGATTTTTTATTGTATGAGAAACGTGAGGGACAGTTCTTTTCGTTTTCTGAAAAATTAATATTTTGGACTTGTCCGGTTTTTGCTATCAATCCTTCAATTGAAGCTATGTTTAAATGAGACTAGCCCAACTGTTTGTAACAAACAGGGTATTAGAATAGACTTATGATATACTAGCCGTACCCGTGCGCTCCGCTGCACCCGTTAGAAATAAATATAAAGTAATTACATAGGCCTAATTAAAATAGGACATTTGATCCAGGGAACATTCGTGTTTGATAGAAGGATAAATCGTTTGTTATGTTACTTAAATTGTATTAAAAAAATTAAAATGCGATCATTTTGATCCAGAGACTCATAGCTTTCGATTGTTATTGTCCAAGAACCCTTATAGACGAAGTCATTTGTTTTTTATTTCATTACACCGCCTCAGATGGCGTTGTTATTGTCATTTTGAAACTCATTTATCTTATTAAATATCAGTCCTATCAAAATTTTGCATGAAATAATAATCATCGGAAATTATTTTTAAAGGAACTTTTGTTACGTAACATTTTTCACAAAAATCAATAATAAGCGAGATATTTCGATTTATTTAATTCAGGCCCCCTTATAACCCCCCCTTTTAAATAATGTATTTTGAAAGCCATATAGCCTAAAATATAAGTTACAACGAACTTAATTTATATTCCAATTTTCATCGAAATCCGTTCAGCCATTATGCGTGAAAAGGTAACAAACATCCAGACAGACAGACAAACATACAAACAAAAATTTCAAAAAAGCGATTTTCGGTTTCAGGGTGGTTAATTATATGTTAGGACCAATTATTTTTGGAAAATCGAAAATTACCAGAAAAATTTCGACTACAGATTTATTATTAGTATAGATTAATTTCGCTGTTAATATTTTACATATCGATACAATGTAGTAGATAGTCTCCCTTAATACCATTATATCTCCAATTTCTGGGGCAACAAGAATGTCCATGTCCGTATTTGTATATCCAGAATTATGGCAACCCTATCTATGCAAAAAGTTCTGCAATGATAATTACAGTATGATGATTGTATTGGTGACTATAATAGTGTATTGTTATGATGTTATTGATGTCATGGCTTTTATTTCAATTACATCACAAGAAGTGCAGTTAGCAACTTACAAACATCACTAAATAATTTTATGGTCGGCAATTTCACAACGTAGTAAACATGTCTTGAAAACAACTCAGTTGATTTAAACTTCGACCAGATTGGAATAACCCACTGTAACGGTCTTCCCCATCCAATAACAAACGTAAATGCTACCTTAGAAAATCCTTGTGTTTTTACCCGTGTTACAAAACATTAGGCCTATTGAAGTAAGTCTTCTCGGACTACAGTGTCTTTCCTTCCATCATCGGTCGTTATTCTATCGCTTTTGTTTGTAAGGTACCACAGGTGTGGTCGGCGCCAACTCCAGTGGCTAGTGATTGGTTACTTGCTATGTGAAACGTTTTCTGTAAGTTACAGAGAGATGGTTCCCTGTATAATTATCAGGGCTGGGTATTTATGGAGATCGCGAAAATCACGACATAATAGATATACAATAGATTTTTACTAATCTTCACGAATTAAGTGATTCTGATTAATAATATGAGGATAAAAGAATGGCGACAAATAGCGACATAGAGTTATAACAGGGAAATATGAACATATTCGCGAATTATTATTATTATTATTATTATTATTATTATTATTATTATTATTATTATTATTATTATTATTATTATTGCGTCGTTTTATAGCGAATTTCATATTCTGAGTTTTTTTTTCGGATTTTTTTTTCACTTGAATTTGTTATATATCCAAGTAGGCTACATTATATGGTAATCCAGTTGCTCTGATTACATTTCTTTAGTAGGTTGTTTTGCGACGCTTTATCAACATTTAGGTTATTTAGCGTCTGAATGAGATGAAAGTGGTAATGCCGGTGAAATGAGTCCGGGGTCCAACACCGAAAGTTACCTAGCATTTGATAATACTGGGTTGAGGGAAAACCCCGGAAAAAACCTCAACCAGGTAACTTGCCCCGACCGGGAATCGAACCCGGACCACCTGGTTTCGCCGCCAGACGCGTTGTTACTCCACATGTGTGGACTTCTGATTACATTAGTGAACTAAAAAGACGGCGAATTCAACATTTCACTAATATAATTTGAAAGTGTTAATTTGAGGGTTGCATGTTTATTTCGTTTTTAATGAATATATGTTAAATACAGTCTCAATCCAACAAATATTGTCTATTGGCCATACCGCACCTTTATCAGAATCCAACGACCTTTAATGTTAATTATTTGAAAAGTAATATTCATACTGAGTTAATTCTCCAATTTCAAAATAATTGTATTTTCCAAAATTTTTATCGATCGATGAAGAATTTCAGAAATTGTGGCACGTAAAACAGGAGTACCACGAGAAAACTCTTCCAACATTGTATATATTTCGTCAATATCATCATTAGATATCGGATTTATATTCAAATGCATATTTAGTTTGTTTTTTCTTGTGATATGTAGGCATAATTAACTTTTGCAATATGTTTCATGTTCTTCTATTTTTATATGTAAAGGTTTATAGTGCATATTTCCGATGTTGCTGTATATTTCATAATGTTTCCATGCATCAAGCATATAATACGTCTATTTTTTAATTTTAATTTAAAATTCACATTTAAACACATTGGTGTCAAGGTAATAAAGTCCTTACTATAGAGGCACACATAAGAAGCCTCTCCGAGCTCTACTGACAAAATCACGTGATGTTACTGGGAAATAACATTCCTATTTTCAGTTGAAAGCAGGAGTGTTTGCGAGAAGTGAGATGAAAAGTTACCGATCAGTCACAACTGAAGGAAGAGAGAAGATTATGTCACCATCCAACTGAAATCATGCAGTCCTTCTCACTATGGAAGTGATCCGTGACCCGTAAGGTTGTGCTGTTGCGACAAAATTACGTGTTGTCCATTTCTTTATTTATATTGCATCACGATGCAGCTCAAACCTTGCATCGGTCACACAGTTAATGTAGTATTGTTCAGTTTTCAGTGAGTTAAAGTTCGTGTTATAATGCCAAAAAGAAAGTCGTCTAGAAGCTGGCTTTTAAAACAGTGGATTAAAGAATGTGGAGAGTCGGATTTTATTATAGACAAACTTATTTATTGTGTCGTATGCAATAAACAAGTTGCAGTTGATAAAAAATTTCAGTTAACTCAGCACGTATTCTCCAACTAGCACATTGCTAGTAAACAGAAAAAAAGTATCTAAACAAACACTACTGACAAAAGTTGTATGTATGTATGTATGTATGTATGTATGTATGTATGTATGTATGTATGTATGTATGTATGTATGTATTTATTCACACTGCAGTGGGTATATACCCGGTGGCAATGGTAATTAATTAACACTCGATAATGACAATAATAAACTTATTAATTAAAAATACAATTAATAATACTAATAATTAATACTAACAATAATTAATAATAATAATAACAACAACAACAACAACAACAACAACAGGGAATATATCTTCACAAAACAATGAATTTTGCCGTAATCTATGTGAAGCTCTTATAGCACCAAACACTATGGAGTTCGATCAGTAACCATACGTTTCGTAGTTTCTTAGAAAAATATTGTAATCTACTCTCAGAAAAAATTATCTAGACAGCAGTTACCGGTCAGCAATTAAAGAATTTCGGGACCATTTAAAGGACTCTCTCCTGTATGGGATCGTAGATGAAACTACAGACGTCTGTGGCTATCATGTGGAAAATTTTACTGTAGGCAAACTATGTGAAGATGGGCCAGGAAAACCGTACTTGATTGCTAGTAGGGTTTCAGAAAAAAAAAACAAAACTAATCATTCTACTGTTGCTCACTTTGTGAACGACGCTCTGAAAGTATTGTGGCCAGAAAGAGGTAGTGAATACAAATCTCGAGTTCTGCTTTCAGATACAACTTACATGTTGAAAGCTGCTTCAACATTGAAAGTATTTTTCCCAAGTCACTCATGTTACGTGTATTGTGCATGGTCTTCATAGAGTAGCAGAAGTCATAAGGAAAAGTTTTCCTGAAGTGAACAGTTTGATTTTTTATTTTATTTTATTGGGTTATTTTACAACGCTGAGGCAGGTGGGATATGGTGATAGAGACTGGATTAATCTTGCTCAGGATAGAGACCAATGGCGGGCTTATGTGAGGGCGGCAATGAACCTCCGGGTTCTTTAAAAGCCAGTAAGTAAGTATCAACATCTAGGTTATTTAGCGTCTGAATGATATGAAGGTGATAATGCCGGTGAAATGAGTCCGGGGTCCAGCACCGAAAGTTACCCAGCATTTGCTCGCATTGGGTTGAGGGAAAACCCCGGAAAAAACCTCAACCAGGTAACTTGCCCCGACCGGAATTCGAACACCAAGAAGATATTTGTTGAAGCCCCATCCAGAGTGCTTACAAAGAAAACTTTCCAGACCTCCCATTACCCCCAGAGCCAATACTTACCCGCAGATTGAAGCTGCTCTCTTCTATTCAGATAATTTTATTCGTTGGTGCGCTAAATGCAACTGAAACTTTGTCAGTTCAACGTTCACAGAATGTTATGTTTTATTTAACGAGGTTATAACAGCGTCGCCGGATGTGCCGGAATTTTGTCCCGCAGGAGTTCTTTCACATGCCAGTAAATCTACTGACATGAGCCTGTCGCATTTAAGCACACTTATATGACATCGAGCTGGCCCGGGATCGAACCCGCAATCTTGGGCATAGAAGGCCAGCGCTATACCAACTCGCTAACCAGGTCGACCGTTCACAGAATATTTTAACTATTTGCAAAGGGGCTTGGCTCCAATCAAGCAATATTTCAAAGTTATAGTTTGGTTTGTCTTTATATGAATCTTTACTCCGAATCTCCTTGAGGATTGATGGACTTCAGAGTACTTCTTTAAAATATGCAAAGAAATTAAGTAGTAAATTGTGCATTGTTTTAGAGTGAACTCCTGACATTAAAGTTCTGTGTTCTGTGGATAAATATCTTCAAAGTGAAAATGTAGAGCTTCCAGAAGAAATTTCCTCAGACCTAGTAAGCGCTATTAAATTTTGCCCAATATCATCTGTAGACGTGGAAAGATCCTTCTCAGCATATAAACTTGTGTTATGTGATAAAACGTCATAAACGTACTCCTGAGCATTTGGAGAAAATAATCATTGTATACTGCAAATCAAGTTACGACTAGAATGATGTCTAAGGAAGAATGTACATTGTAAGTACCAAAATGCATAAGCCTAAAATTAAAATTTTAATGCATGTTTAGTGCATATTTTCGAAATTATACAGCATATTTGAAAGGTATTGACAGGATAAATGCATGCATATTTCAGATATTTTTAGTGCACATAAATCCGATGTATAATCATCATTCTCATGGTTTCAGCATAATCGTTCTTTCCGACTTCTCAATTCTTGTTCAGTTGTCCGAAATACAAATTTGAGTCACGCTTGCCAGGATTTAAAATTCTGGTCTCCAGCGTGAAAAGCCGACGGTAGACATTAGCATAATGGAACACCTGTCTCCAAGAATACCGCTAATTGTATCTGGCAACCTTAAATCAAAGTGACAGCATTTCCACTGTTTGAATTAGTGCTCAGTTTATTTTCGTTAAGCGAGTCAGAGTCTTCATTGCAAAAGAAAGCTTCTCTCACTGTCCGTAAGTTTAGCAAGAACAATAGGAATAGGGAATAGGAATAATGCATGAACAATTCTCAGCATAATATAGCCTATAGCGGGTGTAGTAAGGATTCCAGCAAAATGTTTGTGGAATGTACAGTTAGTTAACCCATGAAATGCATGCAATATGAGCAGATTTCTTAACTTTACATCAAGTTTAGATATTTTAAGTTCCCGGAAATTTCACTAGACAGTAATGTCATTCCCAACATTATAAAGGAAATGAATTCTTGCACGGCGCGTAAAACGAAAGTATTATGGGATTTAGGTAAGATTAGTTCATAAAAAGCTAACATGGCCGTCTTTTCAATGTTGCCAACTGTTGCTAGAAATTATCAGAGCAGGTAAAATCGCATGTGTATGGAAATTATGTATGTACAAGGTACACATCCAATGCCTACCCACTTCTTTTCACGTGATTCGGGTTCCGCATATAGCGGATAGATGGCAGGTCTGTGACCCATTTTCTAGTTGCACACCACTTCGGTGGGCCCATGTTGTACATGCGTATATTTTGTTGAGAATTATGCGTACTAGGGTGAGTATGTGTAAATGTTCGTGTAAGTTAGTGTATGAAATGAGTGATGATGAGATGATGATGAAGACGAGGAGGAAGGGAAAAAGGGAAACCCGGCACGTAGCCTTCTCCTGTCGAATAGCACCAACGGGGCCGCCAGGCTTAACGTTCTCGTCCGACGGTCGAATCACTATAAACAGTGGCATATGACTTGTCTTCATATGCACTGCGGAGAGATTTTGGATTTAACCAGGCATATTGGTGCATCGTCATCTCTCCTAGTCCCGAGTAGAAATTTTACATGAAAATTTCTGACCCCGCCGGGGATCGAACTCAGGCCGGCTAGTCTAGAAGCAAACACCCTACCACAGAGCTAACTCGGCGGACTCTATGGAAATAATAATATAACACATTTATTTGTGACTGATCTAATATTAAAAATGTATTTTCTCTGGCAACATGAAAATCCATTGGTTTGGCTCCGGTTTATGATTTATGAGGCCTAACCTAAAAATTTGTTTTGTTTGACCACACAGAGTCATTAGTACAAACTCCAAAAATTGAATACCGCTTCAAAACGCATACTATTTATTTATTGATAAAGTTGTTATTACTCGTCCGAGGCGAGAGGATCTGCGGACATAATGTGAACTATAGCGATGCCGCTATACGAACGCAGGAGCAGTACAAGTGGCGCTCCGGGCTGCAGGACTCCACTGGCCTCGGTCGAGTAATACTGTATTGTTTATTAATATTATTAATTATATTCAAATTTCAAATAACTCTCGCTAGTAACTTTCGTTTCATGAACATTGATAGCTTTTTCAAAGGCAAACGATGCTGTCAACATAACAATTAGAAAGTAACTAACAGTTGCAGTATTTTGTCAGTACCAAAATTCGAAAGAAAGATGGCAAAATAAAATTCAACCTGACAACGTGAATCACTAGCATATGTAGTAATAGGGAAAAATGGGTATGTTCCCCATAGGGATAAAGTAAAAAGACCCAGATTATATGCCTACCATAAATGTCTAAAGAAAACACGGGATACTTTTACAACCGACGTTTTTTGTAAGTAAATTGAGGTTAGTAGTTACTGAAAATATATTAAGTATGATTGAAACAAGGGAGTTAACAAAACAAAGAACACTATTGCCTTTAAACAGTGTTTATTCACGGCAATTTGCAGTACTTTGCACTCATTCTTTTGTTAACAGTACCCTTCATACATAGTTCATTCATGTTTGCTGATTTCAGGATCAAACATTTGCAAACATTAATACATATCAAAACAATACATTTTAACACTAATTTATGAAGTAAAAATCAGTTAGAGTACTTATTGATTTTTACATTATGAGATAAAGTTTGATTTAAATACGGGACTTTTGTGCATTACTAGAAAAATTAAGAGGACGCCGAACACCTAGCCCAAAAAAGGGAGCAGTCCCGATTTTTACGGCACGTGTGGTAAGCTTACAGATTATGTAATGGGAAAGTATGTGTCACATACTGTTAGAAGTCAACGAAATGATACGTGGCCAGACTGTGGGTCGTGTGTTGAGCACGGAAGCATAATCGCGGAAGATGTTCGACCTGAAAGCATTACTTCCTAATTCTCTGTCAGAAAGAATGAACTTTCTCTCCGGGCACTCGAAATAGACATTTTTATGTTATTTACTATATAGTATAAGAATACATCACAATTTAATTACATAAATAAATGAAACTGTACCAACCAGCGAATGTTTTCTTAGAGGTTGTTAGGGTAGGCTTATCTGTAGCCGACAGGAGCATTCTCCTCCACCTGCAGCTGAAGCAAAACACCGTTTTCCCCCTGCACGTCACCACCACATTACTGACAACTCCCTACAGTAGTGACACTAATTCTTTAAGAGACTGTACGCAGGTTTAACGAGCAACGTCTGGGTCACCTCCTTCGAATTGGTAAACAAACCTTTTAACACTCGTGATTTCATCCCGTTTTTTTATCTAAGCTCCCAACATCAAGGAGAGGAGCTTACTGACGTGCTACCAACTGTGGATGTCCTGTGTTACGGAAAACACTGCACGTGGGCGCGTAGGAGTGATTGCGCACGCATAAGAAGTTGTTTGTGCCTCAGAATTACACAATTATTCACAGTCTGGAATATGAGTTGCTTCTTTGTATCTTATTTGGAACACAAGTTTTTCTACTGAAGGGAAATACGCCCTGGAACAGAAAAGACGAAGCCAACAAAACGGGTGGCACTTCACCAGTAAATGAACTATACGGGGTGGTTCATGAATAGACGTGGGATTACTGTGCACTAAAAGTTAAATGGCAGCAAAGGTACTAGAGTGTCCACCGCTGAGGAGTAACTGTTAGCATGTCGCCTGACTGTGAGACGAGCGGTCTCGGTTTCAAATCCTGGTAGAGCCCGGACGAGAAGTTATGGCACCAGCGCGAGGGACGCATTTTAGTTCGTTTGCTTGAACTCGCCCGCACACTCAACTGGAGGGGTGTTGAGTTAGTTGGTTACTGGCATTCCGAGTGTTCAGATCGTCCTGCTACTACCGCTGTTGCTAATACTGAAAACATTGTCCTTCTGAGCGCCCTCATTATGGCATTGTTTAAGGTGTGAAATCATAGAGTAGTTCATAGTCAAGGACATGAAACAGTATACAATATATGGAAATTCATGTCAGAAGAGGTTGTAAATGGAATACCAATTCCATTGAAAAGCGTGTGTGCAAGAGTACTGGTATTTCAAAGCGAACCTTGGCAAGAATCAGGAAAGAAGGGGAAAATATTGAGGCAGGAACAGCAGATTCTTTCTCCAGTCCGGAAAAATCACAGCCGAAGAAGATTGTTGCAGCTTTACACAGTTTTGATACGGAAGTCATAAGAAGACTCGTCTATAATTTCTAGGCTACGCATAAGCAATCGCTTCTTCCAAGAATGGATATCAGTGTATGATTATGTGAAGAAAGTAGAGAACAATTACATTGAAAGTGAGCATGTGATGGACAGTATTTTGGAGAACATTTCCATAAACTTAGGGACATCTGATTCAAGCACAGATCAATCGTCTGATTCGGACGGAGAATAAGAATATAAAGATGGAATAGCGCGCGTAATTCCATTAGGTACCTTCGGACTCTTGAGTGGGAAAGTGGTGATAGTAACGTAAGACGAATGTTTTTAGAAAGAGATGAAAGGGATATGCCTGCCGCTCTGAGCTTGAGAACCGTAACCCAAACAACCCCCACTCCTCTACCCTGCTGGCCGGCAATTTACGCGCAGATTGGTGCCGTAACATTTCGTCTCAGTTCTAGAGGTGAGGTTTTCCCCTCAATGAATTGAAGAAGAATTCTGGGTAACTTTCGGTGTTAGACCTCAGATTTATTTTACCTCAATTAAATTCAACTTCCTCTCACATTTTAATAGATTCAGATCTGCTGCAGTTGTATCATATGTACCGGAATATTCTAACAGACGGCATCTATCTGAGGAAGCTGTAGAATTCCTTGGTTGACGGAGGAGCCTTCGTAAGCGGACTTTGTCGGATCTGGATTATGTGCAACTGAAGCGACATATGGCACCAAATGGTGAATCACGATACCTACAGTGACGCGATGTGCAGGTCAATACAGGATGCAGCAGGATGTAGGAACGTGAACTGCATACAGATGGTATTATTCTGAGGAGGTTGCGAAGCTCTTCGGAGGACGGAGGGGCGCAGACTCCGTCGGACCGGGTGTTGTGTAGTTGAATCGGTATATGACATCAAACACTGAATTATAATATACTCGTATACAGAAATGCCGTCTTGCGGACTTAAAAAGTCATTCTATCTAAGGAGGTCAGATCAGCACAATAAGTCTCTGGCTGCGTGCTTTACAAGCCTTCGAACCCTCCTCCGTAAAAGAGTGAGAGAGGGGGGGAGGGAGAGAGAGAGACGGTGGGGGAGATAGAGATAGATGTCTGTTGATCACCTCCCCCATGTCCTCTAATCGCCATTCCCTACACCAGCCATATTCAATCCCTTTTGGTAGCGTACCCCCAAACTGCATTGCAATTATATAAGTATTAACAAAATATTATGATTGATGTACTAAAAATAAATAAATAAATAAATAAATAAATAAATAAATAAATAAATAAATAAATAATAATAGTTCTACGTAAAGATATGAGGCATAATGAAGCTGTGCACTTGTCGATTTTTTTATTTTCAATAAAGACTTAATTTCATCAGATGTATCATGTATTTTTCTTATTATTATTATTATTATTATTATTATTATTATTATTATTATTATTATTGTACAGTAGTTATTGACGCAATAATGACAGTACTGATTTACGTAAAATGTTATTCAATCAAGGGAAAACAAGGGTTGAATTTGCAAAATAAACTATAAGGGAGTACGCGTTCCATAAACTACTGCTACTACGACTTAAAGGAAATACACTCGCGTATATATTCTAGTATTCCCCCTTATTCTCGTTGTATTCCTCTTCTCTTTTTGTATTCTCCTTGTATTATTCTTGTTCTGCTTATATTATTCTTTTTCTCCTTGCATTCCCATTGTTATCCTTGTATTCCCCTAGTTCTCTTTTTATATTCCGCTTGTTCTTTTCTTGTGATCCGCTTGTTCTCCTTGTTCTTCTTGAATTCTCTTGTTCTCCTTGTATTCTTTTGTTCTCCTTATATTCTCTTGTTCTTCTTGTATTATCTTGTTTTTTTGTATTCCTCTTCTTCTATTTTTGTATTTTTCTTGTTCTTCTTGTATTCCCCTTGTTCTCTTTGTATTCCTCTTCTCTTTTTTGTATTCTCCTTGTATTATTCTTGTTCTGCTTATATTATTCTTTTTCTCCTTGCATTCCCCTTGTTATCCTTGTATTCCCCTAGTTCTCTTTTTGTATTCCGCTTGTTCTTTTCTTGTGATCCGCTTGTTCTCCTTGTTCTTCTTGAATTCTCTTGTTCTCCTTGTATTCTTTTGTTCTCCTTATATTCTCTTGTTCTTCTTGTATTATCTTGTTTTTTTGTATTCCTCTTCTTCTATTTTTGTATTTTTTTGCTCTTCTTGTATTCCCCTTGTTCTCTTTGTATTCCTCTTCTCTTTTTTGTATTCTCCATGTATTATTCTTGTTCTGCTTATATTATTCTTTTTCTCCTTGCATTCCCCTTGTTATCCTTGTATTCCCCTAGTTCTCTTTTTGTATTCCGCTTGTTCTTTTCTTGTGATCCGCTTGTTCTCTTCTAGTTTTCTCCTTGTTCTTCTTGAATTCTCTTGTTCTCCTTGTATTCTTTTGTTCTCCTTATATTCTCTTGTTCTTCTTGTATTATCTTGTTTTTTGTATTCCTCTTCTTCTATTTTTGTATTTTTCTTGCTCTTCTAGTATTCCCCCTTATTCTCGTTGTATTCCTCTTCTCTTTTTGTATTCTCCTTGTATTATTCTTCTTCTGTTTATATTATTCTTTTTCTCTTTGCATTCCCCTTGTTATCCTTGTATTCCCCTAGTTCTCTTTTTGTATTCCGCTTGTTCTTTTCTTGTGATCCGCTTGTTCTCTTCTAGTTTTCTCCTTGTTCTTCTTGAATTCTCTTGTTCTCCTTGTATTCTTTTGTTCTCCTTATATTCTCTTGTTCTTCTTGTATTATCTTGTTTTTTTTGTATTCCTCTTCTTCTATTTTTGTATTTTTCTTGCTCTTCTTGTATTCCCCTTATTCTCGTTGTATTCCTCTTCTCTTTTTGTATTCTCCTTGTATTATTCTTGTTCTGCTTATATTATTCTTTTTCTCCTTGCATTCCCCTTGTTATCCTTGTATTCCCCTAGTTCTCTTTTTGTATTCCGCTTGTTCTTTTCTTGTGATCCGCTTGTTCTCTTCTAGTTTTCTCCTTGTTCTTCTTGAATTCTCTTGTTCTCCTTGTATTCTTTTGTTCTCCTTATATTCACTTGTTCTTCTTGTATTATCTTGTTTTTTTTGTATTCCTCTTCTTCTATTTTTGTATTTTTCTTGTTCTTCTTGTATTCCCCTTGTTCTCTTTTGTATTCCTCTTCTCTTTTTTGTATTCTCCTTGTATTATTCTTGTTCTGCTTATATTATTCTTTTTCTCCTTGCATTCCCCTTGTTATCCTTGTATTCCCCTAGTTCTCTTTTTGTATTCCGCTTGTTCTTTTCTTGTGATCCGCTTGTTCTCCTTGTTCTTCTTGAATTCTCTTGTTCTCCTTGTATTCTTTTGTTCTCCTTATATTCTCTTGTTCTTCTTGTATTATCTTGTTTTTTTGTATTCCTCTTCTTCTATTTTTGTATTTTTCTTGCTCTTCTTGTATTCCCCTTATTCTCGTTGTATTCCTCTTCTCTTTTTGTATTCTCCTTCTATTATTCTTGTTCTGCTTATATTATTCTTTTTCTCCTTGCATTCCCCTTGTTATCCTTGTATTCCCCTAGTTCTCTTTTTGTATTCCGCTTCTTCTTTTCTTGTGATCCGCTTGTTCTCCTTGTTCTTCTTGAATTCTCTTGTTCTCCTTGTATTCTTTTGTTCTCCTTATATTCTCTTGTTCTTCTTGTATTATCTTGTTTTTTTGTATTCCTCTTCTTCTATTTTTGTATTTTTTTGCTCTTCTTGTATTCCCCTTATTCTCGTTGTATTCCTCTTCTCTTTTTGTATTCTCCTTCTATTATTCTTGTTCTGCTTATATTATTCTTTTTCTCCTTGCATTCCCCTTGTTATCCTTGTATTCCCCTAGTTCTCTTTTTGTATTCCGCTTCTTCTTTTCTTGTGATCCGCTTGTTCTCCTTGTTCTTCTTGAATTCTCTTGTTCTCCTTGTATTCTTTTGTTCTCCTTATATTCTCTTGTTCTTCTTGTATTATCTTGTTTTTTTGTATTCCTCTTCTTCTATTTTTGTATTTTTTTGCTCTTCTTGTATTCCCCTTGTTCTCTTTGTATTCCTCTTCTCTTTTTTGTATTCTCCTTGTATTATTCTTGTTCTGCTTATATTATTCTTTTTCTCCTTGCATTCCCCTTGTTATCCTTGTATTCCCCTAGTTCTCTTTTTGTATTCCGCTTGTTCTTTTCTTGTGATCCGCTTGTTCTCCTTGTTCTTCTTGAATTCTCTTGTTCTCCTTGTATTCTTTTGTTCTCCTTATATTCTCTTGTTCTTCTTGTATTATCTTGTTTTTTGTATTCCTCTTCTTCTATTTTTGTATTTTTCTTGCTCTTCTTGTATTCCCCTTGTTCTCTTTGTATTCCTCTTCTCTTTTTGTATTCTCCTTGTATTATTCTTGTTCTGCTTATATTATTCTTTTTCTCCTTGCATTCCCCTTGTTATCCTTGTATTCCCCTAGTTCTCTTTTTGTATTCCGCTTGTTCTTTTCTTGTGATCCGCTTGTTCTCTTCTAGTTTTCTCCTTGTTCTTCTTGAATTCTCTTGTTCTCCTTGTATTCTTTTGTTCTCCTTATATTCTCTTGTTCTTCTTGTATTATCTTGTTTTTTTGTATTCCTCTTCTTCTATTTTTGTATTTTTCTTGCTCTTCTTGTATTCCCCTTATTCTCGTTGTATTCCTCTTCTCTTTTTGTATTCTCCTTGTATTATTCTTGTTCTGCTTATATTATTCTTTTTCTCCTTGCATTCCCCTTGTTATCCTTGTATTCCCCTAGTTCTCTTTTTGTATTTCGCTTGTTCTTTTCTTGTGATCCGCTTGTTCTCTTCTAGTTTTCTCCTTGTTCTTCTTGAATTCTCTTGTTCTCCTTGTATTCTTTTGTTCTCCTTATATTCTCTTGTTCTTCTTGTATTATCTTGTTTTTTTTGTATTCCTCTTCTTCTATTTTTGTATTTTTCTTGCTCTTCTTGTATTCCCCTTATTCTCGTTGTATTCCTCTTCTCTTTTTGTATTCTCCTTGTATTATTCTTGTTCTGCTTATATTATTCTTTTTCTCCTTGCATTCCCCTTGTTATCCTTGTATTCCCCTAGTTCTCTTTTTGTATTCCGCTTGTTCTTTTCTTGTGATCCGCTTGTTCTCTTCTAGTTTTCTCCTTGTTCTTCTTGAATTCTCTTGTTCTCCTTGTATTCTTTTGTTCTCCTTATATTCTCTTGTTCTTCTTGTATTATCTTGTTTTTTTGTATTTCTCTTCTTCTATTTTTGTATTTTTCTTGTTCTTCTTGTATTCCCCTTGTTCTCTTTGTATTCCTCTTCTCTTTTTTGTATTCTCCTTGTATTATTCTTGTTCTGCTTATATTATTCTTTTTCTCCTTGCATTCCCCTTGTTATCCTTGTATTCCCCTAGTTCTCTTTTTGTATTCCGCTTGTTCTTTTCTTGTGATCCGCTTGTTCTCCTTGTTCTTCTTGAATTCTCTTATTCTCCTTGTATTCTTTTGTTCTCCTTATATTCTCTTGTTCTTCTTGTATTATCTTGTTTTTTTGTATTCCTCTTCTTCTATTTTTGTATTTTTTTGCTCTTCTTGTATTCCCCTTGTTCTCTTTGTATTCCTCTTCTCTTTTTTGTATTCTCCTTGTATTATTCTTGTTCTGCTTATATTATTCTTTTTCTCCTTGCATTCCCCTTGTTATCCTTGTATTCCCCTAGTTCTCTTTTTGTATTCCGCTTGTTCTTTTCTTGTGATCCGCTTGTTCTCTTCTAGTTTTCTCCTTGTTCTTCTTGAATTCTCTTGTTCTCCTTGTATTCTTTTGTTCTCCTTATATTCTCTTGTTCTTTTTGTATTATCTTGTTTTTTGTATTCCTCTTCTTCTATTTTTGTATTTTTCTTGCTCTTCTTGTATTCCCCTTGTTCTCTTTGTATTCCTCATCTCTTTTTTGTATTCTCCTTGTATTATCCTTGTTCTGCTTATATTACTCTTGTTCTCCATGTATTCCCCTTGTTATCCTTTTATTCTCCATATTCTCCACACCCAAACGTAGTTCTACGTAAAGATATGAGGCATAATGAAGCTATGCACTTGTCGATTTTTTTATTTTCAATAAAGACTTAATTTCATCAGATGTATCATTCCTAAATGAACTGACATTGATGCTGAATAAGAACAAAATCCATCCAAAAGGACAAATCGCTGTAACTTATAGAGACATACACACCGACGATACACCCGAAACCCATTTTAGGTAACAGAGATGCTCAAATCTGGAAACCGATTTTGTGAAGAAATGTCAGCGATCTAAAACCTGTGATCCGCGAAACCAAACTTCTATTCAAGGGATATTTTAATTATGTTTAGTTTCATCATGTTCTCTTCATTTTCTCAACTCATTGGAATTTGTTTTGTTTATCTTAGGTTTTTGAGACACAGCTTAAACAGGAATATGATCGCCTGAAAGACTTCTCTTGGATTGCATGTCTCGCCGACCTATCTGATATTTATAGCTTTTTAGGTTCTATTTCAGTCTTCAGGCTCCAACTTAACAGTCTTCACTGTTGAGGATAAGATTGAAGCAACGATATGGTCTCGTCGAGTTAACAATCAAGAATTCCGTTCATTTCCCAGTCTCAGTGGTTGTCTAGCAACAAATGATGATCTCTTGACCGATATCGTTGGACATAATTATACTCGTACAAGAACTTTATTCACTGACTTACTTACAAATGGCTTTCAATGAACCCGGAGGTTCATTGCCGCCCTCACATAAGCCCGCCATCGATCCCTATCCTGAGCAAGAGTAATCCTGTCTCCACAATCATATCCCACCTCCCTCAAATCCATTTTAATATTACCCTCTTCTCTACGTCTCGGCCTCTCCAAAGATCTTTTTCTCTACGGCCTCCCAACAAACACTCTATATGCATTTCTGGAATCGCCCATACGTGCTACATGCTCTGCCCATCTCAAATGTCTGGATTTAATGTTCCTAATTACGTCAGGTGAATAATACAAGCGTGCAGTTCTGCGTTGTGTAACTTTCTCCATTCTCTTGTAACTTCATCCCTCTTAGCCCCAAATATTTTCCTAAGTACCTTATTCTCGAATACTCTTAACCTCTGTTCCCCTCTCAAAATGACAGTCCAAGTTTCACAACCATACAGAACAACTTTTAATATAACTGTTTTATAAATTCTAACTTTCAGCTTTTTTGAAAGCAGATTGGATGACAAAAGCTTCTCAACCAAATAATAACAGGCATTTCCCATATTTATTCTGCGCTTAATTTCCTCCCGAGTGTCATTTATATTGGTTATTGTTGCTCCAAGATATTTGAACTTTTTCACGTGTTCAAAGGATAAATTTCCAACTTTTATATTCTCATTTCGTACAATATTCTGGTCACGAGACATAATCATATACTTTGCCTTTTTGGGATTTACTTCCAAACTTATCTCTTTATTTGATTCACTGACTTTAAAATTAATGGTATACTTTCCTTACTTACTAAGCAATCTCATAAAAAAAACTTCTTGTTAACAGACAATTTTGACCGTCAAAGAAGAAGAAGAGCTGTTACAATCATCTTTCGATTTGAGCTAAAATCATGTTTCCTGCAATGACTCAAAATACAATTTTGCTTGGAAGCACGATCCTATATCCCTTAGTTTCCTTAATTGACATACAACATTTAGGCCCGATTGTATAAACCATTTAATCTTAGATCAGAGGTTAAATTGATCCTTGTTTCAGCTGAACTTGGAATTTTGTGTTGTATAAAGTCTAATCTGAGATTAATTTGTCTCAAACTAAAGTCAACTTTGACTGAAGAAATTTCTCCGATTAAGTTAGATGATCCAAGTTCAGTTATTTCTTTTCTGTTTGAAATATACGAGTGACAGATTGTGCAAATGAAATATCCATTATTATTAATATTAATAGATATGTTAGGTACATTTATATATATTGCTTTCAATTTCTTGCCTTAATACACAAACATTCTTATATTTTATAAGGCTCTATCGTGTTCAGCAGTATCAAATAACATAACCTATAATTATATTATGTTTATAACAATCATTAATTATTAATGGATATGATAGGTACACTCATAAATGTTCAATTAACTGTATTACTAAACGAAAATTGTCGTTTTATAAAGCTTTATTATGTTTAGCAGTATCAAACACCATAACATGATAACAACTTGGAGAACAGTCAACCTTCTTCTTATTGTCCGCCATTATTTACATTGCAAAAAAAACCAGTGTCTCCAGCAGAGTGTGATACGGAAAGTCGCGAAAAAGTAGTTGTAAAGTCGCTAGATTTCTCATTACCAACAAAGAAAGATTAAATTTTGTCACTATGGGGTGCTAAAAAGGTCACTAAATCCCTATGTAAGCAATATAAAAGTTAAAAGAAATTGTTGTTGAAAAAGAGTTAAAATAGCTAGATTGGCAACACTGAACAAACCTGTATAACATGGTCCGCGCATCACGTATTTCACCTGTTTATGCGATGTTGCCAAATCCTTTTCACGTGAACTTAGATTGCATTTGAACCAAGGTAATTTGATCGCAGAAAAGTTTTATACAATAGAAGAAGAGTCTGAACTCGGTTTACTTTTCGATCTTCGATCAAAGTTGATCTTTAGTCAGGGAGTTTTATACAATTGGGCCTTAATGTCACAGAATTTCGTCACACTGGTATTTTACTGTACATTTCGCGTAAACATTACCATCTGTAAGGTTGTACCTATGTACCATAGGGAGTGTTTTGTCTTCTACAGTTATTCATTTTTTGAGCAACTGTACTGTACATTCCAACAAAAGAGCTTCGGTTACACTCCCACAGATTCTGCGTGGTATACAGTACACAAAGGGATTGCAGGGTTGGTTAGATTGAGAATACATCTACGTATATGATTTATAGTGGCCAAAGGGACGGACAGATTGCGTCATTTGTAGTAGACAAAGCAGCAGTGTACGCTTTGTGGTTGCCAAAGGGACATATTAGATTCAGAGTTGATCTTGTATAATTTGTGGTGACCAGACTGTCTGTGCGGCAGGTTAGAATCAGGTCAGATTGTATTCATGAAACCAAGTCGAGGGAAATTTTTCCGTTTTCGGAGAAATTCTCCCACACCATTTTCATAGAGAAGGAAAATGTTACACGTTTCTTGAAACTCGGGGGAAATTCTTGGTTTTAGAATATGTAGGCTATATAATAAAATTTCTAACATATAAAAGACAAACTTGAAAAAATAATGCGATGAAAGAGTAATGGAACGGAGAAAAATTCTCTCCGGCGCCGGGATTTGAACCCGGGTTTTCAGCTCTACGTGCTGATGCTTTATCCACTAAGCCACAATTTTTCTCCGTTCCATTACTCTTTCATCGTATGATGACGCAGAATATATGCATGGAAATATCATATGTACTTCGGTACATTAAAATAATATATTGAAAAAATAAAACAATTAAATTAAGTTCCAAATATTTAACCTTCAGCAGTGGATGACGTTCAGAACGACACATTTAACTATAGGCTAATTTAACAATGTTTTATTTCCAGTCCGCGGCTCTTATTCCAAAACCTCGTAAATCCAATGACGGCTGGAATTGAAACTGCGGACTTAATCATTTCAAAATATGAATTTTCAATTATATATGAGCGCTTATAGAAGAATGAACAATACATTTTCCTCAAATGACAAAATACAAAATCACGTACGAATGCAAAACCTCGCACTATATTAATGTTTGGATACATGAGTGCTTGGTGCTTTACTCTATTAACACAAATCTTGTAAATGGTCAATGTGAGATTGTGGTACCTATATTATTTCGTGAAAGCACCTGTTTACGCTCAATCAATATTTTTATTCTTACTCATGCATGTTTTGTGCAGTTAGGCCTAAAACATTTTGGAATAACAGCGATTTCATGTCGTCAGTAATGTTCTTTATCTCATGTGGTTATCTGTCTATATTACCGGTTGTTCTGTATGGTTGTGAAACTTAGATTCTCACTTTGAGAGAAGAACAGAGGTTAAGAGTGTTTGAGAATAAGGTGCTTAGGAAAATATTTGGGGCTAAAATGGATAAGTTACAGGAGAATGGAGAAAGATACACAACACAGAACTGCACGCATTGTATTCTTCACCTGACATAATTAGGAACATTAAATCCAGACGTTTGAGATGGGCAGGGCATGTAGCACGTATGGGCGAATCCAGAAATGCATATAGTGTGTTGGTTGGGAGGTCGGAGAGAAAAATACCTTTGGTAAGGTCGAGACGTAGATGGGAGGATAATATTAAAATGGAATGGAGGGAGGTGGGATATCATGATAGAGACTGGATTCATCTTGCTCAAGACGGGGACCGATGGCGGGCTTATGTGAGGGCGGCAATGAATCTTCGGGTTTCTTAAAAGCCATTTGTAAGTAAGTAAGTAAGTAATGTTATCTGTCTGCTTGTGGTAACTGGACACAAATAAATATGGTCATTAACTAACTGTATATTCTGTATTTAAATTAAAAATAAAACTAAATTATACTAAAATAAAGATACAAAATTTTAAATTTACTTTTAGTATAAGACACACCGACCTGTATTATAATAATAAGTAAATAAATTTTTGATTTTTACAATGAACCTATAATGTGGCCAGAATTAAAGCAAGAAGATTGCGATGGAGTAGAATTGTGTTAAGATTTCCAGAAGAAAGAAGAGTAAAAACGGTGTTCACAGAAACTCCTTTAGGGAAAAAACCACTGGGAAGACTTAGGCTTAGATATTTGCGTAATCTGAAGGAGGACATACAATTTTTAAAAATAATGATAACTGGAAAATTGTTTGTCAGGACAGGGTGCAGTGTTATTATATTGTTAACTCAGCATCCAAGAGCTTTTATTACTTATAAGACTTGATGATAATGATAATAATAATAATAATAATAATAATAATAATAATAATAATAATCCGTATCACTAAGCCATGTATTATTTCCTCCTTGTAGAAAAATGAGAATCAACTCATAATAATAATAATAGTCTAATAATAATAATAATAATAATAATAATAATAATAATAATAATAATAATAATAATAATAACAACAGCAACAAAATGTATGATTAGTTCATCATTAATAGCCTAGTAGTAATAGTGATGGCATGGTACCTCACTCTGTAGAGCAACTGGCTACGAACTGGAATATCCAGGGTTCAGTTCCAGGTGGTGAATGGATTTTTTCACAGACGGAACTTTTAGAATGACTCCCGGGTCCACTCAGATAGCGGTCGGACCATATCTTAATCTATCACAAAATATTTGAATATCCGGTAATTTCATCACTATAGAATTTTGTTATTGTAGGTTTAATTTGTAATTAGTAAATACAAAAATATTCTATGTTCTTAACTTCTATGATAAAATGTCTAGCTTTCTTTAATCAGGTATTCTTGTCGTACTTTAATTTTTATTGTAATTGTAATTGTAAATTTAATATTAATTGTAATTTTATTGTTCATGTTATAGTTGTAATCCCCTGATAGAGGGGTAGAGAAGGCCTGACGGCCTTATCTCTACCAGGTTAAATAAATAAATACTAATACTAATATCATAGCTAATGCCGAAGACGTGAAAAAAAACTATGTATCTCTGTGCCTCCCATATGCCATCATGGCGTGTGAAAGAGAAACCGGTCGTGGTCGTAGTGGTGGCGGTAGTAGTACTGGTGGTGGTGGTGGTGGTGGTGGTGGTGGTGGTGGTGGTGGTGGTGGTGGTGGTGGTAGTGGTGGTGGTGGCAGTGGTGGTGGTCGTGGTTTGGTGGTCGTGGTGGTGGTGGTGCTTGTGGTGTTGGTCGTGGTAGTGGAAGTAGTAGTAGTAGTAGTAGTAGTAGTAGTAGTAGTAGTAGTAGTAGTAGTAGTAGTAGTAGTAGTAGTAGTATTTTATTTAACGACTTTTCAAAACTGCACAACTTATTCTGTGTCGAAATTGAAATTGGGCAAAAAAGATCGAAAAATCTTGCCTGGAGCCCTCAGTAATAGAAGGTTCTTTCAGACCTGTGACACAACACATTTCTAACATTAAAAAGACATTACTGACAAAATAAAACAGTTCAACTAAGTTCAAAATATTTAACCTTCAACAGTGGATAACGTTCAGTGCGACATACCCAGGAGCCAAATTTAACTATCGTTTTATTCATGGCCATGTCGTCAGTCGTGTTCTTTAAATGGTTATCAGCAGGCTAGTGGTAACGGGACAAAAATAATTATGGTCTTTAACTATCTGTTCTATATTTAGATTTAAAAATAAAACTGAATGGTACTAAAATAAGGAACACAGTTCATTTTCAGTATAGGATGAGCCAACAAGTATAATAAATTTATCATTAGTAATATCATTGCCGACCATCATCTTGAATTCACAATCCCGAATAGTAACTTTGGTGGAATGGACATTCCACAAAGCGATTATCCTAAACCATTTTGTCTCGATAGTAAATTATCAGGAATATAATGAGGATCACATAAGAATAATTTCTGAAAGGCTAATTTGCCCGTCTCGTCAGTGTTGTCAACTAATACCAAATATCACCAAGGAGATAAAATCACAATTCCATTTACTGAGAAAAAATATAATAATAACAATGTCTTGCTTATTTACGTATTTACCATATCTCATCTTTATGTTCGGAGGTGTTTTCTAAATGGTTCAATGTGTAAAAGTCTCGCACATTACGTTGGTAGTAAATAGATTAATATGATATAATATTAAAATCTATTTTATCTGATAACATGAAATTCATTGCTTTGACTAAACAGTTTACGATTCACGAGATCTAACCTAAAAATGTATTTTGTTTCATCACGTAAAATGATTAGTACGAATTCCGAAAACGGAATACCACTTTGAAATGTATACCCTACTAAAAATACATACTTTTAAGTCGCTATCATCCTATTTCCTCTCTAGGAAATTTTAATAAAAATCTGAACACTAAAAAATCAATTTCTGTCTATTAGCCGCGTGAAAGTTTCATTCCAAGTAGGCCTATTCTATATGTTATATCTTATTTAATACACGTACCTGAATATAATATTGAATTATGTATTGATATTATGTTCAAATTTTACAAGATTAGTTAGGTACTTCCATTTCATCAAGATTCGTTCTACTGCAAACCAAAATTATTGCTGCCAACATAACAGTTAGAAAATAACTGCCAGCTGTAGTAGTATTTGTCAGTACTCGAAATTCGAAATTAAATTAATATAATAAAATTGAACCTAACATCTAGAAAATCACTATAACTCACTAGCATTATGTAGTAATCGGGGGAAATGGTTGGGTTTCACCCTTGGGGTATTAAGTAACCTGATCCGGACTACACTTATTTCCATTCATTCATAGTGTTCTGCCCAATGCCAGGTCAGTCACTGCAAACCCAGCATTCTCCTGTCTTTCCTATTTTCTGCCTTCCTCTTTGTCTCCGCATATGATCCATATAAGTTATCTTAATGTTGTTTATCATCTGATATCTTCTTCTGTCCCGAACTCTTCTCCCATTCACCATTCCTTCCAGTGCATCCTTCAGTTGACAGTTTTTTTTTTTTCAACCAGTGACCTAACCAATTCCTTTTCCTCTTCCTGATCAGTTTCAACATCATTCTTTCTTCATCCACTCTTTCCAACAAAGCTTCGTTTCTTACTCAGTCCACTTCACACGCTATTTAGAGTAATTAAAATATTTGTAGTCTGGAGGAAGGGGGACAAAACTCCTATGAGAAGTAAAACCATATAATTTTATAATGTATTATATTATTTTATAATATAATTTATTATATATAAAATATAAACAATTATTATTACAACTAGTTGTCACTGAGAAATAAGGAAAACCTGTTAACTTTAATTTATTTGAAGCAAAACGTTTCTTGATTATTCAATAAGGTAGGCGATGTTTGGATCCTGTGTCTCAACTCTATTCTCAATTATTATCTTGGCGTGTGCTCGATTACACTAACCTCTAGCGCTTGAAAGTGGAACTAAACGCCGGCGCACAGAGAAACAAAATACAGGAAAATTCGCTCAGTGTCCATTTTTTGTTATCCCTATTCGCTGGCCACACCTCCATTCGAGCAGCAATTCGTGTTCGATCGTATACAGACAGTCTTGTGGCTATGGTTAATGTTTTCAGATTTACACTACATTTTTCTGTTTACATTAAATGTTTCGGACCGTACTGAAAACACAATAAAGTAAAATAAAATGATAGCTTCTTTTGTGCTTTTAATGTTATGGAACACGGTACATTTTAGGAGTGGAATGGGTCACTTAACCTGATTGGCTTAGCTACTAAATGTAATAAAAAGTTGAACATAAATAAGGATCGCCCTGTTTATTATTATTATTATTATTATTATTATTATTATTATTATTATTATTATTATTATTATTATTAGAAAAGAAAGTTTGTTCAAGGAAGTTAAAAATTCCACCTAAAGATCTGGACATAAGTAACATCAGTCCATAAACTACGACAAAATCTTAGGAAACAAGAGTACGACAAATGGTGTGCGCTTCCACATAAAGGAAAAGGTGTTATTTTATTTCAAGAATATACTCCCGGAAATAAATGGATTTTTTCTAAGGAGGGTCTGTCTTCCTCTGAATGGCGGGACGCAATTAAGATGAATGCTAACGTAGCACCAGTGAGAAGTCTTCATGGGAGATCCTTGGACGGTTTCCGTTGCAGATACTGCAACGAGATTGAAACCTTAGCACACGTCCTAGGATCCTGTCAGCATGGAGAACTCCTGAGAAATTCATACCATCATAACATCCGAAAAATAATAGCACAAGCCCTTAGAAAAAGATCCTTCGAGGTCCATGAAGAGGTGCACTACGTTGCGTCTGAAGGAGGTGGAATTAGAAGAGCGGAAATCGTGGCTCTAGACAAGACTAATAGTAAAGGCTTTATATTGGACCCAACTGTTACATTTGAGATGAGCCAGACCCAACCATCTGAGGTCAACAAAGAGAAACAACAAATTTATGAGCCTACTATTCCGTACTTTCGAGAAAAATATCATATGGAAGGCACCTGGAAAGTACATGGTTTAACGATCGGAGCGATTCTTATATGTGTGTTATTCTGTGTTTTTGGTAACCCAGGATGCCTGGACAGACTGTTTCTTGGAAATAAATTATATATTATTATTATTATTATTATTATTATTATTATTATTATTATTATTATTATAGTACATGTCATTGTGAGTTTACCCTCTTTGGTGATATCTGGTATTAGTTGTCTTCACTGAAGAGGGGGCCAAATTAGCCTTTTAGGAACTGTTCTTACGTGAGCCTCACTATATTTCGGGTTTCCTCTGCGTCACATTAATTTCACCACTTTATTATTAGAGTAATACAGGGACATCATTTTATTTTTACTTCAATTTTTATTGCACCTGAGTTTTTGAATGTACTTCACTCCCACTCCTTCAACCGTCTTCCACACAGATCCAAGACCGCATATACAGTCTTAATAGCCACAGTACGTTCCAAAAATATGTTCGCATTTTCCAGTGATGAAAGAGCTTTCAATATTGAATCATTTTCGCACAGGTACTGTCGTCCATTTGCCTACGGCGTATCCCGGTTTCCCCAAACAGCTTTTATTCGCCAGCTAGTGGCTGGGCTGTCTTAGCTCTTTTCTGAGAATATTAATTTCTGTTAGGAATTGGATTGTTTAAAATAACTTAAATAAAAGGGCCTCGTTAAGTAATTAACTATCATGTGATTTCCCTCCTTTCTACGACCCTACGACATAACCACTTGGACGGACAGTAGATAGTATGTCTGAGTAATTTTATCTTTTCGGGCAGAAGTGAAGATTGAATTTGCAGTACGTAAGGTACTCTTTTATAGAGTAGGTACAGGATTATTCCAACATGAGTTACTGGTACGAAGAACTGGTAATTGGAATTAAGTACAATATGCTATAGTGCGATAATATGCACATTAGAACTGAAGCCTGTATCGAAATGTGTTTAATATCTACATTATGATTATTTTTCAATTTAACTTCATTCTCTATCTTGTACGCTAATGTGTTGTAGACAGTATAATATACACTGCATAATGAACACGTCCACAAGGACACCTCATTTCGTGAGTAAAAACACTCATTGTTAATACTGTACTGTATTTTGATTAAACAAAAACCTAATGAAAATGATTAAACTCAAAAGCGCAATATTTCCTAGTTTACGTAAATGGATGAACTACTTTTCTTCCCTCCTATACCTAGTAAAGTGATTTGTTTGTATATTACGTCAGTATCATCGAACTCCAGTCGTGAAAGGGCATAGCAAACGGCGTTGATCCAGAGGTATAGGCAAGTTAATATTAAAAATGTTAGTAAAAATAAAATGATGTCCCTATAGAATCATCTTATATCTAACCGGCATTTCGTAGCAGTGAAAAAGTTATGTTCGAAAGCATATTATGTAGCATGAGGCCGAACATGCTCTGTGTCCGCGACTCTGACGAGGACAAGGGCCAGCAACAACTTCCGGCAGTTCTATTGCATTAACGAATCAACGTTCATACGTCACAACGTCGCTGCCTGACGTGGGTGAGACATATGCGCCACGAAGCCGAGCTTGTGATTTGGAAACCCGACAGACGCGGCCCGGGTGAGGTGCCAAGTGCAATCGATTCTGGCACTCGATTTTAATTGGTATCGATTGTTACGTAAGTGTCCCCGCCGACCGACCAACCGAGATGCATTATGTATGCGACTCTGTGAGAAGAGATTGACCTTTCCCCGACCTCTGACCATCTACAGGATGTCTCGCAAACCCCACGCTCCCACGAAATGCGATGATGGTTGCTGGGCTATATTTAGCTTTAGAACACTCGTGATCCTGATCAGATTCTAAGTCCACACAAAACGTTCACTAAACCTGGTAAGGTTTATCTTGTCTCAGTAGCAATAAAACCAAGTCCCTTCAAATAAGGTTGGAGATTATAGGAGGGTTGTAAATTTTCAGGATTCCTTTCGAAATCTTGTTATTGTACAGGCTGCCGGAACTCAGTTTCTTGAAAGACAAGCTCAGTGACGGAACTACAAAGTACGAAGAGAGATATTTTGTTATTTTATTTTGCGCTACAGAATGTATCAACTAGTCCCTTCCGCCACTGGATGGATGGACGGCACCGCTCCACTCCCCCATCGCCATAACAACACAGACAAAGTAAGACATATCTCCTTTCTCTCTCTTTTCACAGATACATCACACAGCCTTTAGTAGCGTGTGGTCCTCGTCGCATTATAAAACCTTACAAACTGTGATGCTTGTTAAGTAATGGCTGCAGATAGTACTAACGAAATGTGCCGGACAACAAGCTGCTACCAGCAAATCTATGTTGTCAATTCGTCATTGGCCTTGCGCTTTTTTATATACATAGTGGCCCGAAAATGTATACACACTTCAAGGTGCAAAGTATCTTAGCAAAAAATTTATTACTTAATTGATACACACATCAAGGGATGGCTGAGAGACATGTTTAACGACTACTGTCACAACAAGTGCTCGAAGCGCTCCTATTAGTATACAGACACTTCTGAGTTCGATTAACTACCGTATTTGCTAGCGTAATTTGCGCCCCCGCGTATTTTGCGCACCCTAATTTTTAAGGGATTATTTTGACCTTTATTTTTGCTCCGTGTATTTTGCGCACACATTTTACGTACATATTTTTTCAGTGTAGTAGAGATTACGTACATATTTTTTTCGGTGTAGTAGGGTTTTTCCTTCCCTACAGTCCATCGTAAGTCATTCACCAGCAACTGAAGTACCTGCTTCAGAAAGGAATCCCAAAGTCCCGCTACTTTAACAATGCTTGTCCTTGGTAGAGACAAGTTACCGGTATAGAAAATTAGCCCTACCGTAAATACTTATATTTCAGTTGACTTTCAACACTTCTAATGTGCACTTGTATTTATACAGTATTTCAAGATAATACATATACATATACTAATTGAGATAACTTAGAACAGGACCTCTTATTTGAAAAAACCGCATATTTTACGCACCCCAATTTTTCAGTGGCCAAAGTTAATTAAAAATTGCGCAAATTATGCGAACAAATACGGTATTCCATGTGTAACATTAATCAATGTGTCCATTGTGATGATTGCACATGCCACCTCAATTTCATGTAGGTTAATTAATACAGTTAGTTTTATGTGATACATCATATCCTTTAGGGTGAAAGTTGAGTGGGGTGAAATCGGGTGAACGTGGAGGGTACTCAACAGTACATCTTCGCACATTGACCTGGTATGGTCTTGGTGATAGTGTGGTGGTGCGCCATCTTGTTGACAATAAAATCGCTCATTCCACAGATGGGAGGTAAAATAGATGCACAAAGCATATCGAGATACACAAGGCCAGTAACTGTACCTTCTAAACAGAATGTTCTAATTACATCCCTGCATGGAAGTTCACACCAGATAGTGAGTCCCAGTAAATTGACTCCTTGTCTACAAAAATGTGTGGATTTTCTGGACCTCAGTACACACAATAACGATGATTCACTCTACCATACTGCTTAAATTTTGTTTTGTTAGACCAAATCATTTTGTTCGCAAATTCCTCCTCCTCCTTCTCTTGCATTCTGGCAAACGCGTTGTTTTCAAGATCAGCAGCTGAAAAAAAAAAAACAAAAAGACCCCGTATAATTGCTCTGAACTTGCGTTCGGGCCTGAGTTCGAATCGCACTTGAGCAAATTATTTATCTCTTTGGATTCCTCCGTAGTTTTCAACTCTATGGTTCCAAGGCAAAAGGTAATGTCAATTTTTGACGAACATGACATTTTGTAATATGGTATCTTTTTGTGGTAAAGGACGACGTACATATATCTATTATTTTTCTATGGAACCCGTTCTTATGAAACATGGTTATTACAATTTTATACAGTCGTTTGAGCTTTAAGTGCTCGCTCCTGAAAAACTGAAAGAAATGACGTATCGCATTTTGACTTGCATCAACAGAACTACATGACAAGTGTCAGATGGTGGTGGTGACGGTGGTCATGATGGTAGTAGTAATTTAACTTAGTAGTAGTAGTATATCTTATTTAACGACGTTGTAACGCAAAGGCTATTCAGCCTTGAAATTCAACGTGGGAGAGACATGGCCTTACCTGCCTCTTAAATTACAGTCATTATACACTGGTATGAAGAATGAATGTCAGCCACTACATTCGCCGTCATCATAAAGACAGCCTGATTCAGAATTATTTATGTTCATACGCAATCACGTGATCTTTCTAGCCAATCACCAGTTGCTAAACGATGAAGTAGGCCTTACACCGTTTGCATTTTGTTTGCAAAAAACTTCGCATACGATTTCTAGAGCTTGTCTGCAAAGAATGTCATACTTCTTACTCTGAATTTGAGTGGAAGATTTAATTATATTATGCAAATCACAATTACCACTACTTAACACTATAGATATCGCAATAGTCGCGTCATCATTTAGTGCGATTCACTAATGTTTCAAAGTCGCAGTTTCCAGAGATAAAACTTATTTTGAGATATATGAAATACAAAAGTACATTATGCAACGAGCCTATAATGAAGGTAATTAAGAAGCGAGTATGGATATTTATGAAACGAGAGCAAGCGAGTTTCATAATTTTCATACGAGCTTCTTAATTACCATTATAGGAGAGTTTCATACGACTTTTTATGCTCGACCATATTTCTAACTTGATATTATTAATTTTCTTTGTATCTGACCTTGACCAATGTCCCGTATGTTGTGAGATGTGCCAGACGCGAAAGTATTGATTTTTTCCGAGGAACAGATGTTCACATTGACCTGCTAGGCCATAAGAACCTACAGAAATAACATTGAAATTAAATTAGACATTGAAAAACGAGATGACAAATTGAATTTATTTGAATATTATTTACAATTAACGCTAATTATTATAGTAACAGAACATAACCTTCTGCGACAGTATTGGATTTCCAGCCTCCGTGACTTTTCGCTAATTCTCTTTCGACTGCATATCCGAGAATAATCGATACTTGCGGTTTTATAACGGTAGAAAGCTGACCTGTCATTGGCTGAACAGTTGTAACCTGAGTCGTCATTGGCTGAAAGACCTGACCTTTAATGAGTAGGTGTACTTTAATGACATGCATTAAAGGTCTGCTACCAGGTGTATAATTACTACATTTCGGCATGGTCGAGCATAAAATATATTTTCGGTTCTCCCGTCGGTGCTTTTCCATGGCATCTGAATTGATCTTTTGTAATTCATTTGTAAAGCCCGATTTCGTTTAAAGCTCGGAACAAGTTAATTAACTTTGAATCCTGGTTTTATTAACAGAGGTTAAATGTACATTAAACGTGAGTTTATTAACTACAGGTTAAAATTTTAACTCGTTCTTGTGACTCACGCGTTTCATCAAGCTTCTTCGGCAAAAGAAACTTCCTTAATCCTAGTAGCAAAGAGGGAAAGTATCAATCTAGAAGGCAGTGAACGTGAATTTGCTTTTGTGAACGCACTTCGTTGCGCGATTTTTTTTTCTTTTCTTCCACAGCACCATAATAACAGTGAAGGAAAAAATAGAAGAGATTAGGAAGAGAAACAGAAGTATAATTTTTTCGCCTCTAGAAAAATCTTTACTAATCACATTAGTCTTATCAAAATATAGTTATTGCAGAATGCAAGAAGCCAGATGGATTGAAGACATATTTTCTCTCTGTTGCCTCCTGAGGATTGAAGTTTTACGTGTGTGCAATCTAGAACACTCAAAACGCTAGAAACTTCTTCCACAAGTCCATAATTTTATTCAAGTTACGGAGAAAATACAAGAGGTTAGAAAGAGAAACAGAAGCATAATTTGTTCGGCTCTTGAAAAACCTTTACTAATCGAATTACTCTATCAAAATATAAAGTTATTGCAGAATGCAAAAAGACAGATGGACTGAAGACATATTTCCTGGAGATAGAGCTATCTGTTGTCGTTACAAAGCCCGGGCTTCGAATCTCTTTATGTAAAACGCACGCATGTAAACACAGTACACATAATGATTCCCGAGCTATTCCGAGGAGTTTCTGAACAGCGACCAATTTCCGTGTCTTAGTCAAAAGTCTTAGGCAGGAATTCAGAACCTAGAGTCTTGTATTTTATATATGAGGCGTTCAGAGCTAAAGTGGATCAAGACACGAATTTTCATAAATTGAGTTTAATTCATTTTCCGATTATTATCTGAAGTTGGATCTTTTCCGAGCAGTAATGGATCAAGTCTTAATTCCAAGCATTCGCCAGTAGGTGACACCAGTCACTGTTGCATCAATTAACATCACAATTGTTTATATTTTATAAATCTAGAATTTGAGAATGGAGCAATAAAATTATTGCTAATGAAATCAGATAATTCACTAGAGCAAGTTAACTTTAAGTCCTATTATCTCAAAACTACATCTCATGGGCTTGATCCACTTTAGCTCTGAACGCCTCAATTGTCAGAAGGGTCTAATATGTGGATATATAGGCCTAATATACGACAGGTTGTTTCCGATCTCTGGAAACGAATTTGAATGACGTCAGGAGCCACATGACAGCTGAAGTGTGGCGAGAGGTGACATGCCATTAGTGAGTTATCTCAGAGTGCACGGTGTCTCACAGCAGCAATGCCCAAGAAAATCGACCCTTTTTGGGAGGGGTACATTACGACCCTTTCCGATGCCAAGTACAGTTACGTGAAAGTTATAGGAGCCTGCAAAAAAAGTTATTTCCAAGAAAGGCATCTTCTGTGTACTTCTCGGAAGAGATTCATTCCAGAGGAGAAAAAGCAAGCAAATCCACCCCAGCCACAAACAGCACCCCCCCCCCAAGATGATACAAATTAATCCCATCCGAGCTATTAAGCATACAGAAGATGTATATTATTTTAACGTACCGAAGTACATATGATATTTCCATGCAGATATTCTGCGTCATCATACGATGAAAGAGTAATGGAACGGAGAAATCCCGGCGCCGGAGAGAGTTTTTCTCCGTTCCATTACTCTTTCATCGTATGATGACGCAGAATATCTGCATGGAAATATCATATGTACTTCGGTACATTAAAATAATATATATTTATGATATGCGTAAATCACTTCGTGATTTAAGACGGCGCTTATTCAGTCGGATCCCGGCCAACTAGTCACTCATAACGAGTGCACCTCAGCACATGTATGGACTTCGGTCCTACGTTCATAGACATCTATGACGTAGTGCAGAGGGCGGCCATTAGAGGGAACCCAAGAGTTGGAGCTTAATCTGAGACGATTCTGTCCGGCGCCGGGGTGGTATCCGGTGTGGCTTAGTGGATAAAGCATCAGCACGTAGAGCTGAAAACCCGGGTTCAAATCCCGGCGTCGGAGAGAGTTTTTCTCCGTTCCATCACTCTTTCACCATACAGAAGATGCCTTTCTTGGAAATGACAAAACCACGGTTTTTTGCAGGCTCATAGGATGCCATCGGAAAGAGTCGTAATGTACCTCTCCCAAAAAGGCTCGATTTTCTTGGGCATTGCTATCGTGAGACACCGTCCATTCTGACTACGAAATCACCCACTACTAGTCAGTCACCTTTCGCCACAGTTCAACTGTCGTGTGACTACTGACGCACATGACGTAATTCAAAAATCGCTTCCAGAGATCAGAAACAACCCTCTGTACTACGTATATACAAAGTGTAACTCTTGCCCCTATTTTTTTAAAGTTATAGTCTCGCACATTCACAGGCAGTGCCGTAAATACGAATCTGTGCTACTTGAACCGGCGTGCGTATCACTTTCCGAAGAAGTTACGTACCTACAAGTAACTGTTCCCTTGTTTATCAAAGTCACCAGGAGAGAAGGGGTCAAACATCTTGATTGTGTAAAGGGAGATTTCCCTATATTAAGGTCACCTGAATTCCAGTGGCACCCCATAAAATGCACTGCTACCTACATTCCGAAAAATAGGGGCGAGAGATACACCTGATACATATATTTCTTAAAGTAGAAGGAGGGGTCTTATATGCGAAAGGGTCTAATAAACGAGTAAGTAGGGCATCTAAATAAGCGAGTAAATATACTTAAATAGAGCGATTCTGCATAAAAACCAAGATATATAATGTAGCAGCTATTTTGCTTAGCTCAACTGAAAATAGGTGTTAACTTAACTCCAAGTTTAACCCTACGTAAAAATTAACTCCGGTTGATGAAACTCTTAAAACTGTATAACATTAGGTTAAGTTTTAAACCATGTTCATGAAACAGGCAGTCAATGTATATAGGTTATAGGCCTGAGTGCAGTACTGTACATGTTGAAAGCATACAGTAACAATAATGCTTTTATTAAATACCTGACTCACGTAGTTCTCTTTCAATCTCTTTTCATATTTATTCTTAATAGGAATTATGACTACACAGTCATACAACGATTTTCTGAGGACTTGTTAAATGATATTACTGTAAGAGGATTACTGTATTGAGAGGCCTGTTATACATAATGCAGGATAATTCAAAGCGATTAGACAGAGCGACTGAAATTAATTGAATATGCTTCAAAAGATTTTCGTCGTTATAAAAGGGAGTAACAAAAATTATACTTGAATCAATAGTAATTATGTACAGGACTGATCAAAACTAGAGAAGAGATTTTTTGCTCCTAAAACATTCAAAATATGCACCTAAATATTATTTAAAACATGCCAAAACATGCACTAAAATGTTCCAAATATACATTATAGAAAATGATTTTATCATAATCAATTGAAATGTGGATATGGAGAAGAATGGACAGACAGAATAAGAAATGAAATTGTGTTGGAAAGAATGGGTAAAGAAAGAATGATGCTGAAACTGATCAGAAAGAGAAAAAAGAATTGGATGGGTCACTGGCTGAGAAGAAACTGCCTACTGAAAGATGCACTGGAAGGAATGGTGAACGGGAGAAGAGTTCAAAGAGGAAGGCAGAAAATAGGAAAGACTGGAGAATGCTGGGTTTGCAGTGAAAGACCTGCCCTTGGGCAGAACACAATGAATGAATGAATTAATTAATCACATTCAAATTAAAAAATACAGTAATATACAAGGTGAGTCAAAAGTCGCTTTCCCCAACCATTTTCGTGTGTCAACTGTTTTTCCAATGTCATGTCTTGAAAACAGCCCTCGTTTTGCCGAAATCCAGTTAATACGGCAACAGGATGGAGCACCACCTCATTTTGGTGTAGGAGTGAGCGACTTCTTGAACCAGCAATTCCAGGAATGGATTGCCCGTCGTGGCACAACAGAATGGCCACCTAGATCATGCGACCTGACGCCATGTGATTTTTCGCTGTGGCGTATCCTGAAAAATGATGTTTTTACTCAGAAACCGCAGGATCTGCATCAGTTGCGACAGATGATAGAACAGTCATTCGTGAAAATAGATGAAAATCGTGAGTTATTTTTTGCATTCTGTAAATCAGTGTCTAAACGTTGTGAATTGTGTATCGAGAAACATGGCCTCCATTTTGAATAAAATCTGTAAATAAATGTGTAGTCAAAAGTAAATTGAATGTAATTAAATAAGCAGGTGTACGGGGAAAGCGACTTTTGACCCATCTTGTAAATTAAAGATAAATGATTATAAATAGGTGTCATGCATTCAACAATTCAGGAATCATATTCCAATTAATCAGTTTCGTAAAACACCGAGCAAAAATAATTTTCTCCATATTACCCTATGAAAGTTTATAGCATCTGTCGATCACAATAGTTTCAAGTCTTGAAAAGCTACGTTCTAGGCCTACATCACAATATGTTTATTCAAATTTTGGCCGCTCCACGGAATTACGAGGGTCACCCAGAAAGTAAGTTTGCCTGGAGCCGTTTACAGAAAGAAAACACAATTTCATGGAAAGATTTATTGCAATAGATACAGCAATTGTTGAGTCATTTTTCAATCGGCGCCTGGGACCTGAAACAGTGTGTGACAGCCATCTGCACCTTTCTGTCGATCCTATGGTATGACAAATGCTCAATTCCAGTGGAGGATATGTTGAAAAATAGCTCAACAGTTGCTATATCTGTTCCAATAAATTTTTCCAATGAAATTGTGTTTTCTTTCTGTAAACGACCCCAAAGAAAATTATTTTTACGCCCCTCGTAATTGCGCTCGAGTGGCCAAAATTTGTACAACCACTTGTTTTGGCGGAAGAAAAAAAAATTTTTATTTGCCTCCATGAGAATGTTTGTTTGTGAGTCAATACATCTACAAGAAAGCGACCATTCGGACTGAAACAACCACTCCTACATAAAAAATAACTGTAAGGCACAATAAGCTTCATGCTGCGGTGCTAGCCTTCGTATACCGTTTAGCATAAAAATGAAGTAAAGCTATTAACAATGACATCAAAACGCATTTACATTTTTCTTAATCTGGCCAACTCTTACCATACGTTCAGCATCCTATAATTGAAGCTGGAAATCAAGGTTTAAAATTATGATAGTATTAATTTTTAAGCCAACAGAATTCTATTGTTATGGTTATTATTTATATCTCCGTTAATAATAAACAATGTTCAAAACTATATCATTAAAATTATGTCCTTTTTTTTCATACAAGTTATTTTTCTCGCCTTCTGGTTGTTTTATTTTATTCTAATGGTTTGCAATGCTTGTCTTCTGATCAGGCCTTTATAAAATGTACAGTTATGGTGCTCCTGACTTTATAAAGCCAAACTTTAACATTTTTCCAACAAACATTATTACTAATAAGGATTTTTTGTAGAATATACAATGCAACAATCTGAATGCTGATATCTGCATGTAGACCTACCTAAAGTAGGTTTTGTTCTAGGATATTAGTAAGATATTAATTTTATAAATAAATAATCTTATTTAATTTAATAAACAGCGCGATAAATTAAAAGTCTAAAATGACGGTTTCCTGAATTTTTCTTTAAAAAACCCGGGATTTTGTTAATTTTTACAATACCTATGTGGCAACCCTACGTATAAAACATAATATTTTTTAAAAAACGTCAACTTTATCATTTTCAACAGTATAAAGATTAATCGGCTGAAAATATCTACCATTTCCACGAAATTTCAAATAATAAAAGATAGGAGAGTCTCAGATCACAAAATATAATACCTGAGTATCCAAGGAAAAGTGAAGTTGCATCCTTTTGATTACTCACAGGGCATGACTGTTTGTCAAAACACTTGAACAAAATTGTAATTTTTTCTTCACCACTTTGTCCATTGTGCAGTCTTCAGAAAGAACTGTTCTTTTAGTAGGTTATTTTACGACGCTTTATCAACATCTTTGGTTATTTAGCGTCTGAATGAGATGAAGGTGATAATGCCGGTGAAATGAGTCCGGGGTCCAGCATTTGCTCCTACTGGGTTGAGGGAAAACCTCGGAAAAAAACCTCAACCAGGTAACTTGCCCCGACCGGGAATCGAACCCGGGCCACCTGGTTTCGCAGCCAGACGCGCTGACCGTTACTCCACAGGTGTGGACTCTTCTTCAGAAAGAAATGGATCGGTGTCATATGTCCAGCCCTTTCCTCTAAATCCACTGTGTGTGAAAAATATAGAACAGCAAGAGAGTTGGTGGCTTTATTGCCAAGAATTCAGCATTAGTTAACGACAAGAAGACATTTTAAAAACGCACTATTTCATGGCTCTATTTAAAACGGAAGAAAATATAGTTAAAAAAAACACGTTTTTCATTTCTTTTAATAAAACTGTTTTCTTTTTCCAACTCTGTTCATATAAGATTTATACTTAAGGTAGAGTAGGAATTGGTACGGAATCGTCATGTTAAGGCTGGTTCACAATACACCCGGAACGGAAACGACGAAAACGAGAACGGAAATAATGTTAAAATAAATGTATTTAAATGAAAGCATTCGCAATAGTTAACTGTGAATGCTCACATTTAAATACATATATTTTAACATTATTTCCATTCTCGTTGTCTTTTCCGTTCCTGGTTTATTGTGAACGAGTCTTTATACTGGTCATATCCGAGAGAATATTTAGAAAAAATTATAACATGTTTCGATCTTGAAGAGAAACCACTTAATTTTGTTAGGTAAAAGTAGACCTAATAATCGGTAATATGGTCCTTAGGTTCCCTCCAAATCATAGAGACGGCAAATGGCATTGACACAAAGCAGATCATGAAGAAATGTGTAGGCTAAACATACGAAAATGTAGCGACGTCGATGGAAATATGGGCGGAAAAAATGTCACCTCGAACTCATAATTTAAAGTTTATCACGTTGGTAACGTCGCTCATGGGGAGATAGTACAAAGGTTCAATGGCCTCCAGTGACCATAATGAAAACTGACAAATTATCTAGAAAAACCCACATACAAACATGGCAAGCTTATTATTAAGAAACTGTAATTGATTAATCTATTTTCATCATCAGACGACGCGATAACACGGCGGTAGTTAAGAGAGGAGACATCGAAGAACTCTGAGAAAATCTCTGTAACAACTGCATTGTCTATTTCAAATGAGAGTCAGACATCGGTGCCGATCTCCTTTAGTGAAAATACATTAGTTTAATATATTACATCTGGACTGGACTGTTAATGTCAAGTGTAACAGGATAAATGTCTTTTGACTACTGTATATTATATAGCTTCTGAACTATCAGTATTATTATAAATCATTTTAGCAAACAACTTCCCGGGTAGTAATGATGTCTGGAATCCATGCTGAGGATTTTATCACCCTCTAAAACTCATCACCTCTGGCCGGGTTTGAACGCGCGAACCTCAGAACCAAAGGCTGACATGAGATCCCAATAGGTCACCAAGCACGAATTCATTCAGATTTCCAATATAGAGATAATATTGTAGGGAGAAATTATGGGATATATTACACAGCTACAACATTCCCTCAAATTTAATAAATGCCCGTAGAACACTATACAGGAACACAAAAATTTAAATTGAATTTGGAGAAAATCGAGTAAGTGAGAATCTCAGAGTCTATTAGTTAATAGGGTAGCTACGCCAAGGTTGTGGTTTATCACCAATTCTGTTTGATATCTATTATGAATATATTAATTGAACTATGGAAGACGACAGAATCCAAGAGTGTAAAAGTTAGTCAAAATTATAGTATTTCAACAATATTACTGCGGACAATCAGTTGTTATTAGCAGAAACAGACGACAATTTATAGAGAAATAATGACGAAGACCATGGTCATAGGAGGAAATGTAAAGAAGGTAAACATGCGAATTCTAAATGAGGCAGTAGAGCAAGTGGACAGCTTCAGATACTTAGGTTGTACTATAAGCAGTAACATGAGCTGCTGCCAGAAGTCGAAAGGAGGATAGCAATGTCTAAGGAAGCTTATAATAGAAAAAGGAGCATCTTCTGCGGGCCTCTGGAAAAATAACTAAGGAAGAAACTAATGAAGTGCTTTGTGTGGAGTGTGTGGCATTGTATGGGGCAGAAATATGGACATAGCGACCAAGTGAAGAGAAGCGACTAGAAGCACTTGAAATGTGGATATGGAGAAGAATGGAGCGTGTGAAATGGACAGACAGAATAAGAAACGAAGCTGTGTTGGAAAGAGTGGATAAAAAAATAATAATGCTGAACTGATCAGGAAGAGAAAAAGGAACTGGCTCGGTCACTAGCTGAGAAGAGACTGCCTACTGAAGAATGCACTGAAAGGAATGGTGAACGGGAGAAGAGTTCGGAGCAGAAGAAGATATGAAATAATAGACATTAAGATATATCGATCATGTATTAATAAAATGACTTAAAATTTCGTGGAATGCCCTCTGAGCAAGAGTATGTACTCTCTCTGGGGTGCTAGAGCGATTTTTATATGTGAAAAGAAAATGGAACATCTTCGCTCTAGCAATGAATTATTATTATTATTATTATTATTATTATTATTATTATTATTATTATTATTATTATTATTATTATTATTATTGTATGGTTTTGTGTGTTTTAGTTTGGATAGTTTGACTCCGGGTGTAGTTGGTATAGTTCATGTATTTAGTTAGTATAATTTTTGTGTTCAGTTGTATGGTTTTGTGTGTTTTAGTTTCGATAGTTTGACTCCGTGTGTAGTTGGTATAGTTCAGGTATTTAGTTAGTATATTTTTTGTGTTCAATTGTATGGTTTTGTGTGTTTTAGTTTGGATAGTTTGAATCCGTGTGTAGTTGGTATAGTTCATGTATTTAATTAGTATAATTTTTGTGTTCAATTGTATGGTTTTGTGTGTTTTAGTTTGGATAGTTTGACTCCGTGTGTAGTTGATATAGTTCATGTATTTAGTTAGTAAAATGTTTGTTTTCAATTGTATGGTTTTGTGTGTTTTAGTTTGGATAGTTTGACTCCGTGTGTAGTTGGTATAGTTCATGTATTTAGTTAGTATAATTTTTGTGTTCAATTGTATCGTTTTTGTGCGCTTAGTTTAGATAGTATGGGTGTTTAGGCTGTACAATTTATGTGTGCAATTGGTATTTAGTTTGTGTGTGAGTTAAGATTATGTATGTGTTCAGTTTGTGCAATTTTTTTCTTTTTCTTTTATCGTGTGTTTAGTGTGAACAGTTGTGTTCAGATTATAATTTATGTGTTCAGTTTGTGCAATTTTTTTCTTTTTCTTTTATCGTGTGTTTAGTGTGAACAGTTGTGTTCAGATTATAATTTATGTGTTCAGTTTGTGCAATTTTTTTCTTTTTCTTTTATCGTGTGTTTAGTGTGAACAGTTGTGTTCAGATTATAATTTGTGTTCAGTTTGTGCAATTTTTTTCTTTTTCTTTTATCGTGTGTTTAGTGTGAACAGTTGTGTTCAGATTATAATTTATGTGTTCAGTTTGTGCAATTTTTTTCTTTTTCTTTTATCGTGTGTTTAGTGTGGACAGTTGTGTTCAGATTATAATTTATGTGTTCAGTTTGTGCAATTTTTTTCTTTTTCTTTTATCGTATGTTTAGTGTGAACAGTTGTGTTCAGATTATAATTTATGTGTTCAGTTTGTGCAATTTTTTTCTTTTTCTTTTACCGTGTGTTTAGTGTGAACAGTTGTGTTCAGATTATAATTTATGTGTTCAGTTTGTGCAATTTTTTTCTTTTTCTTTTATCGTGTGTTTAGTGTGAACAGTTGTGTTCAGATTATAATTTATGTGTTCAGTTTGTGCAATTTTTTTCTTTTTCTTTTATCGTGTGTTTAGTGTGGACAGTTGTGTTCAGATTATAATTTGTGTTCAGTTTGCATATTTTTGTGTGGATGTTTAGTTTGCATAATTTATGTGTTTAGTCTGTATTGTTTTTCGTGTTAAGTTAGTATAATTTGTTTATGTGTTTAGTTTGTAAGTGTATGGTGTAAGCTCTCTTGGACTGGCTCCCCAAGTGTAGTAGACCTTCAGCTCACCCTACACTCTCCTGTAGGAGGCCGTTGCCCTTATGGGATTTAAGGCTTTTCGTATTTCGTATTATTATTATATTATTATTATTATTATTATTATTATTATTATTATTATTATTATTATTATTATATGTGGAGACTAAGAGGAAGGCAGAAAAGGGGAAAGACTGAAGAATGCTATGTTTGTAGTGAAAGACCTGCCCTTCGGCAGAATACTATGAATGAACGTGTTTCAATTGAAGAACATTTTTTAAAAGAATATGATATAAAAATTTTCAAGTAAAAATCAATGATAGTATTAGAACATACTTTTAAAAGTAAAAATTAGGCTATACGAGATGATGAGACGACTGCAACAGGTCTCAAAATTTAAGTATCTACATAGTTATAAATGTAGATTTGGAAGAACATTTGAAGAGTCCACTGCAAGAATGATGGATGTCATTTGGAATACATTTTGCAGGAGAAGCAATTGAAAGTTTGAAATGCTTAGCGCTCAAAGCTTAACTGTGATTTTCCGATCATTACTGGACAATGACTATCAGTGTTAATGCCATATAACTCTCTATGTACATTCTATATGTCTTAAGCTATGCACTGACAGTCTTGATTCATTTTCGACAAGAAAGTGACATCCATCATTCTTGCATTGGACTCTTCATTCACAAAAATATAACAGATTAAAATCTACATCAGAAAACATGTTGGTAAAAGCATGAGGTAAGAAATTAAACTCAATCTACGTAGATGGTAATGAAACTTGCGTCTTAAGAGCGAAAGATAGAAAGACGTTTGGAAACATCACAAATGAGATTTTTTCCATCTATTTGTGGAGTTACTCTAGACGACAGAATGCGGAATGAAACAATTAGAACTTGGGAGAAGATATAATGACTGAAATTAAAAGCTACCAAAAGAAGTGGCGAGATCATAGTTTAAGAATACCAGGAGCAGGTATCCTCGTCATGCTTCGAACTACAGACCATGCGAACGAAGAGACACTAGACGCCCTAAAACAAGATGGTCTGAACAGATCCAAGGGCCCAATCCATGAATGAGGTATGATCATGCTGATGATTAAAATGTTTCACGTACGAATATATTACACCAGAGTGATTGATTGCAAGTCAGAAACCTTCTGTCAAGTAACGCATATACTGCCGAGTTCGCTTTTTGTGTTGAACGATCGATAATAACTAAAAGAAAAAATGGTAAACAAAAAATGTACACGAGATCGGATCCTTGCAAGGTTGCTAGGGCTTATAATATTTACGAGAGCTGCTACTTAGCAACCGCCTGCCTCAATTCGTTCGCGCGTCTCAACTGAAAGGACTTAAGAAAATTTTGTTGAAAGGTGGAGCAGCACGCAACATTAATGGAGGAGAAGCCAGTTTCCAACATTCTGAAAGTATAGAAACACCGATGACAGTCACAGCCTCTTCTTCCAACAGAGAAAAACCCAATAGGAGAATAAGTTGTTTTGATTATCTTAGAAAGCATGATGATAGAGATATTCCGATAGTCAATGTAATGTACGAGTAATATAATCTAACTAGCCGTACCCGTGCGCTCCGCTGCACCCGTTAGAAATAAATATAAAGTAATTACATAATTAAAATAGGACATTTGATCCAGGGAACATCCGTGTTTGATAGGAGGATAAATCGTTTAACATGTTACTTAATTTAAATTGTGTTTAAATAATTAAAATTCGATCATGTCGGTCCAGAGAGCACTCATTTGGTGCAATGACAATTCCTTTAACATGTTTCTTAATTTTTATTACATGCAACCATAGTTTAATGAACATTGACATCATTTAGATTTAAAGTCTATACTTTATTTTACTTGCTATATGTTTCCATTGAATTATGGTAATAACTTAATTTTAACCCTTGTTTTCTACGTCTTCAGTAAATGGCGTTTGGCCCACTATGGTTCTGAACCCTTCAAATAACTTAAATTATATTACATTACATTGTATTATATTATATTATATTATATTATATTATATTATATTATATTATATTATATTATATTATATTATATTATATTATATATTATATTATATCAGAAGTTACTGTAATAACATTATAGCATTATGTCCATCTAGAGAAACTACACTTTACAATGGTGAAATAATAATTAATTATACAAATCGGTTAATTTAGCTTCCGATATTACTTCATACAAACACAGAAACATTCTCTATAGGCTATCTTTCATAGCTTTCGATTGTTGCTGTCCAAGGCCCCTTATAGACGAAGTCATTTGTTTTTTAATTCATTACACGGCCTTAGATGGCAGTTATTTTAATTTTAAAACTCATTTATCTCATTAAATATCAGTCCTATCAAAATTTTTCAGGGAATAAAACTTATCGCAAATTAGTTTTAAAGAAACTTTTGTTATGTAACATTTTTCACAAAAATCAATAATAAGCGAGATATTTCGATTTATTTAATTCAGGCCCCTTTTAAATAATGTATTTTGAATGCCATATAGCCTAAAATCTAAGTTACAACGAACTTAATTTATATTCCAATTTTCATCGAAAGCCGTTCAGTCATTGTCGCGTGAAAAAGTAACAAACATACAGACAGACAGACAGACAGACATACAAACAAAAATTTCAAAAAAGCGATTTTCGGTTTCAGGGTGGTTAATTATATATGTTAGGACCAATTATTATTGGAAAATCGAAAATTACCAGAAAAATTTTGGCTACAGATTTATTATTAGTATAGATAATAGGTTAGCCACAATTCCTTCTAAGTACGTTCATACAATTGTCATAGTTTTTACAACCAATACTTCATACATTGATATTTTATATCTTGTTACAGATAAACCCAGTCCTACAAATTGTTTTAATGTAAATGCAAAAAGTCAATACATATAACCTAGTGCAGTATATCTAATTTATCTATTTATGTCCATAACAGGGCAAAGCCCCAATTACAATAGACAGTACAGATAAAAAAAACATATTGCATACAACACGGAAAAAGAGGTAAAACAGATACAAGTGTAATTACAAATTAAAAATGGAAGAGAGAAGGGAAAAAAAAAAACAAATAGATACCACCTAAATAAAAAATATAGATACAGATATAAATGAAAAACACCAAATAAAAACAAATCAAAAAGAGCCAAGTACAGACATCACAGCCAAAAATGCAAAATGTAGGCGTAGCTATAATTGGCAAATTGCAGAGCAAATACAACACCATGTTAATAAATTCAATATACAGCACTACACAGCACTACCAATAGGCTCAATTCATTTATTCAAAAAACTCGCCAACACAGAACATGTGTTTCAAGTAATGCTTTGCATAACTTTTTCTTGTACATATTGTACGATAACGAAAAATCTAAATCCTGTTTATTTGATAGATTATTGTAAGTTCGAAGCGTTAATAAAAGTGGCGACATTTTATGAGATAGTGTTTTTGTTGTCTGTAAATAAAAGAGAGATCGCTTTCTCAAATTCGATTTACCAATATTGAAACTAATTAGCTGTTGAAGATCAGGGTTGTCTATTAAGCCATTTATGGTTTTGAACAAATACATTTGTTGTGCTCTTATCCTGCGACTACTGAGGGATGGTACATTAAATTCAACCAGCATGGATTCATAAGATTGGAATATGTTGTAACATGAATGTTTTTTCATATATAGCAGTTTCAGGATTTTATTCTGTACTCTCTCTAGAATGACCGAGTGCGAGTGATGGTGAGGGTTCCAAACTATAGATGCGTACTCTAATTTACTTCGTATTAAACTATTATATATTTTAAGACAGTTTCAACATTCCTGAAATCTTTTGAGTTCCTGTAGATGAAACCTACCAGTTTGAAGGCTCTATTCGCAATTGCTTTTATATGTGTTAAAAAGGATAGGTCATGAGAGATTACCACTCCTAAATCATTTACTGAAGTGACCCTTTCTAATTTTGTGTTATTTATGCTATATATGAACTTAAATTGAATATTCTAAATAGTAATTTTATAATTTTCATTTGAATAAATTTTCTGTTTGAGTACATTAATAACAGTTGCTCACATAATAATTAATATATATTACAGAATGATTCCATCATTGAATGGAGTGACAAATCATTGAGACCAATGCTCGCTCTACAAACACTTAACTAATGGAAGTGTATTGGCCTGTTATGAAGTTTAAGAGGAATCATATGGTTTTTCATCATGTTGTTTTAATGATCACAATATTATAATTTGAAATATAATTTCGTAATACTTGTGAACAAATCATACATTTAATATTCTCATCATATTGTCAGCAAAAAATGCATCCTCCCATCCTACTTGAAACTTTCGTTTTTATAGAGGTACATGGTTTCGAAAGAGACGCTGCGACGATACGCCACTCGCAGGTCAGAGACAAATATACATGGAACGGAGTCACATTTTAGTCACAATTTTATCATATATAATTTTAATACCTGTACTCATTTAAATTTCAGATTGTTATTTATCATAGAGTTAATCATGTAAATAGTTGTTTATTAATATATACAAGATTGTAAATTTCAATTATCTGGTACGCAATTCATAGCAAAGATATGAAAAAATGTATAAGATATTGGCCCAGTTTCTTCAACCTTTGTTAAAATGCACCTAACATAGCGTTAATTAACTGTAAGTTAAAAGTATGAATTGCTGTTAAGAATATTGCATTTCTTCAACTTTACATTTCACATTTTAACATTCTGTTTGTTAACTCTCTGTTAGGACCAGAGATTCTAGAGTTTAACCATAACCTATAACCAAGTATAGGCTCACTTCTGTTTTCTGAACTCTGACAATTGCGATTCTCGCTTGTTTCCGTTGTTTGATTCAGAGAGGATAGAAGTCTTTCTATTCTCTCAGGTTTGATTTCTGCTTCTTTCCTCGTCTGTATCACAGTAACATGGAGCGGCGTATTGGTATTGCTGTTATGAAATGGAAAACACTTGAACAAAAAGAAATCGTGAGACTAATTTCTCTTGGGTTCGAAAGAAACCTTCTGCTGGAAATTATTTCGCAATATAAACCAATTAATGTGAATAAACAAACAAACAGATCTAAGTTAAAAGCGAAAAGTGAGGCTTGGCAGAAAATAGCCTACACCTTTGTATGAACTTCTGGTCTGTCAAATCACAGAAGTCATCCGCTCTGTCTGTGTATTCATGGATATCATTTTCTAAATAATTCAGATATATAAGTTCAGCACCTAACGCACCAGCCATATTGGATACTTCTGTGTTAACAGAGAGTTAAATAATTTAACTGCATGAAATTGGGCAGTTAAATTAACATAGGTTTTAACAGCCTGTTAGCGCTAACAGTAGTTGAAGAAATGCTTCAACTGTTAAGTTTACAGTTAAAATGGAATAACACACTGTTATAACTTAACAATGGTTGAAGAAACCGGGCCATTGTGAGTCAAATGCCTGATGATGCCCAAGGGTGAAAACGTTTGCATTTCAATTTTATAATATGCAATGATCATTTACATTTGTAAGTGTTATTGATTTTAAACTGTAATATGTCAATTAGACTGAACTCTAAATAAAATATTAGATTATATTGTTTTCATTAGTCAACTGTCCGAAGACAGGTCTGAACATCACAAATGATACCAACAAGGCACCACTTATGAGGCAACTAAGTCACGAGGTAAATCTATAGCCAATGAAACTGTAGAGAATGAACTACTTTAATAGAGATATAAGCATAATTTCATAAATTTTAAGTAAATAATGTATTCACTAGATTTAAATTGAAATCTTGCATTTAGTATAATATAATAAAGCATACTACATGTTTAAGAATTGTAGCTGTAATTTTAATTTTAGTTCCTATTTTTTTTCTATATTCCTCTTATATTAATAATATATCTCAGCGGTGGCGAAAATGCTATCGTGCGCCGAGCCACTGTGTAAGCTGCAACGTGCATAGCACCTATGGAGGGAGGCGGACACCCGAAGGGGACACTGAAGCAACTGTCTGACATTAACGGTTTTTCATTTTCCTTACGTCAAGCACTTAAATAAAATTATATACAGTACAAGGCTACAAACTAATGTTTAGTACGTGTAACGAAGAAAAATATGAACAAAAAAACATAGGACACATTATCACAACCTAAAATTAACTGTCTTCAGTATGTCTCTGCGGCAGAGTTTCAAAATCAGGAATTATGTCGCTTACTGCCAGTCGTAGTTGATCACGAAGGTATTTGTCTGTCAGTCGTGATCTAAATTTGATTTTTACTATTTTTATCGTTGAAAATAATTTTTCACAAACGTAAGTTGTAGCGAACATGGCTTCAACAGAGCAAGCGAAAGAACGAAGCTTCAAATATTTATTTTTTGCCAAAGATTTGAAAAGTTCAACATTTGTCAAGTCCTTACATCTAGCTTTCATTTAACATCACATTGTAAATATGTGACTTTAAATTGAAGATCTAACCGCATTATTCGTACATTTGCTGAAAAAGGATCGACGTACAGCGTTGATGATGATGATGATGATGATGATGATGATGATGATGATGATGATGATGATGATGATGATGATAACAACACTTAACCTTTTAATGTTTCATCAGTAACATGTAGTAACTTATAATGCCGTTTTATGTTATACCACCGTTTTCCTAGTAATACTTGTGAACAAATCATACATTTAATATTCTCATCATATTGTCAGCAAAAAATGGATCCTCCCATCCTACTTGAAACTTTCGTTTTTATAGAGGTACATGGTTTCGAAAGAGACGCTGCGACGATACGCCACTCGCAGGTCAGAGACAAATAAACATGGAACGGAGTTTACTCCAGTGAGTGAGAGGGTGGGGGTTGTAGGTAGGAAGCAAGGGAAATGCACTGCGAGCCACAATGTGCTCGTGAGTCGCATTTTCGCCGCGGCTGATATATCTGAACTGCGACCGAACACGAGTGCTGCTCATTTGGTCCTCAAATTTTGTTTATATTATTGTATCCTCTTTTTATATTGATTGTATTATTTTATTTCTATTTCTATTGTTGTAATTATATTCTGTAGTCTGATGTATTATTCTGTATTAGGCTATATGTTATGTTCTGTATTATTATATAAATTTGTACTTGACCATGTTATAGCACCTTCCGATGCATTTGAAATTTGAAAATTTGAAATAATAACAAAATGGCAAGATGCTGTAAACAATATTTCACTTGTTATTAGTTGCTATCACCCAGGGTTACCATTAAACATATCAAAATTTCCCGATATTTTGGGCCTTGAAATGTAAAACGGAAGAAGATGTACGCGTCTTTATATAGGGCCTACAAAGTATATCGCGAGATAATATCTTTTCAATTAACATGAAAATCTCAACAGTACAATGATGTATCACCAGCTCAAAAGATTGATTAAAATCGTAGGCATCTGAGCCTGGCAGACGCTACATTGTTGCCACGCTGCTATCCGATACATCTGTTCGGCTGTAGTCATAAATATCCTAGTCAGTATTTTTATAACGAAGCGAGACGCGGCGTCCCACCGGCTCCTGCGTGTCAAACACTCGTCTGGCATAACCCGACAAATTCGAAGACTCCAAAGTGAGACCGACATGACGAATCCAAACACTCTCAGCATCTGGACCATGGGAGTGACATTTCGCCATTTATCGAAATTAATCAGAGTCAATATCATGATACTAGTGGTGCTGATATTGGTAATAGTAGTAGTGGATTTGTATAGTACAGCAGCAGCAATAATATAGTAACAATAAGTGTAGTAGTAGTACCTGTGTAAGTGGTAGCAATAGTAGTAGTAGTAGTAGTAGTAGTAGTAGTAGTAGTAGTAGTAGTAGTACTGTAGAAGTAGTAATAGGTCTAGTAGTAGCAGTACCGGTAGTGGTAACAGAAGTAGTAGCAATAGTAATAGTAGTAACAGTAGTAATAGTTGCAGTAACAGTAGTAGTAGCAACAGTAGTAGTATCAATAGTAGTAGTAGCAATAGAAGTAGTAGCAATAGTAGTAGTAGTAGTAGTAGCAATAGTAGTAGTAACAGTAATAATAATAGTAGTAGTAGAGCAGCAACAGTAGTAGTAGTAGCAACAGTAGTAGTATCAATAGTAGAAGTAACAGTAGTAGTAGCAACAGTAGTAGTAGCAAGAGTAATAGTATTAGTAGTAGTAGTAGTAGCAATAGAAGTAGTAACAATAGTAGTAGTAGCAACAATAGTAGTAGCAATAGTAGTAGTAGCAACAGTAGTAGTAGTAGTAGTAGGAATAGAAGTAGTAGCAATAGTAGTATTAGCAACAATAGTAGTAGCAATAGAAGTAGTAGTAGTAACAGTAGTAGTAGCAACAGTAATAATAATAGTAGTAGGAGCAACAGTAGTAGTAGTAGCAGTAGTAGTAGCAACAGTAGTAGTAGTAGTAGTAGTAGTAGTATTAACAGAACAGTAGTAGTAGCAACGGTAATAATAATAATAGTAGTAGCAGCAGCAACAGTAGTAGTAGTAGCAACAGTAGTACTAGTAGCAGTAGCAACAGTAGTAGTAACTAGTAGTAGCAGTAGCAACAGTAGTAGTAACTAGTAGTAGTAGCAACAGAAGTAGTAGCAATAGTACCGGTAGTAGTACCAGCAATAGTAGTAACAGTAGTTGTAGCAACAGTAGTAGTAGTAGCAACAATAGTAGTAGTAACAGTAGTAGTATCAACAGTAGTAGTAGAAATAGTAGTAACAGAGGTAGTGTTTGTGGTGGTGATTATAGTTGTATTGACTATACTATAGCCTAGTTGTAGTGTTGGAGCTGGTGAGTATAATCATTATGGCAATGGTATTATTAATAAATTGTTGTAGTAATGTTCCTGATAACTACAGTTGTAATATTGGTCGTATTGGTATAGTAATAGTAATAATGGTTATTTGTTATTGATTACTTAAGTTCGATGTCTCTTAGCGTTGGTGTAATTGATGATAGCAAGATCATATTTGACTATGTTGACTCCTAGATAATCAACATAGCGAGATTCGAACCCGTGCCTGAAGAAACCTCCTTCATATCTTTGCCTAGAATCGAATCCCTACTCCAGCAAAAATCGAAGTAGTCGTGTAATACCTGCCTCACGTCATAGTCCTGTGAGCCGGTCAAAATGAGAAGCCGTCAAGAATCTGACTGGTCCAACAGAATTTGAGTGAGGAATGCGGGGCCGGTGTAAAGGTGAAGGTGAAGGTAGAGGTAATTCGTTCAGTTTGGAAGTGTAGGCGGGGGACAGAGAGGTGGAACTCCCAGGCTTTCACGACCTCGACACCAGCGAGAAGTGAGTGGTCAGCACTGCACCGTGCCCTTGCCTCCGTACTCCAATATATATGCTGCCGGGATTCGAACTTGTGAGACACATGGTGAACAAAACCAGTATAGAGCCGGTCTTCTGCGACTAACAGATTCTCCTGTCATTACTACTAACAGCTGTCAATTACTACGCCCTATTATCTCCTGATGTTAATTAAAGAACTACCATTACAATTAACATCCGGAATCGAATGCGCGTTTTTTCTAGTTGTTTATAACAACTCAACAAGTCGGCTGCGTGACAAACTGGGATTAAAATTTGAAGGTCTTCAGTTGCCAGTAATGATTTCTTTGGCATAATACATGAACATTAGTTTTGAAAGTCTCTACTAGGAAGAAGACAGACTTTGTGATTAACTTCACCCATTTCACAATAAATAATTTATTTTGTTGCATTGCCAATTATATTACCAATGGTAATGCCAAGAGAGGTTTTGATTTAACCCAAAAATTTACTAGAACATTTAATTGCGAGTAAATTTAGCTACGGAAAATAAAAGCCTGGAAGAATATCGTCGAAATGATAGCCGTCCAAATCTTGGATTTAAAATATCGGCATCCTAATCAATTCAAATGAACAAAAAATAAAATGTAAATTAATGTTAAAAAAATACATAATGAAATTTAAAAAAAGAATATTCTCCGACAAGATTTGGTAGCAATCAAAACGATAAAAATTTACTGAAAATAAATAATATACATTGAATATTATAAAGATGAATAGAGATGGTGATTGATGATGTTCAATGAAGATTTTAAAATGGTTGATGCAATTGTCTGAAGAGTCTTATCAGGAACCTTTAATTTTCTGAGGATCTCCAATGTAAATTTGGGAATTGTTCCTCGCGCACCAAACATAAGTCCAATGACATTCCAATCTTGAATATTATATTTATGACTGAGATCATCACAACATGGAAGGTAAATAGCGCGTTTCTCTTCATGTACCTCCTTTGGTTGATCTTCATTAATTTCGAACCTTACAGTGGGCTCAAGAATGAGACCAGTTTTTTTTATCTCGGTCAATTATTATGATGTCAGCACGCCGTGTAGATCCTTCCGTAGAAAGACATTGAACTTTCTCATATACTTCGTATTCAACATGTTCCCTTAATCTGTTAGCAATTGAGCGGACTGTGTTATGTCTGTCAATTCGCAGTAATTTGCCCTGAGGGCAGAAACCAAGCACGTGGGGTATTTATTAGGGATATTTTGCGAACAGAATAATATACATATCATCATCATCATCATCGTTATTTTCATCATGGACCACAAGGGATAGGCACTCTGGCCTGTTCTAGCTTCAAGTTATCTATTAAATTAATATTTACATTAAAATGTTCAAACCTAAGACTCTTTACAATAAAACTGATAGGTATCTTCACTATATTATTAAAAGTTTAAACTATCATTAAAATTTTTATGTCCCTCGTTTGCATGGACGTGTCTAGTCTCCTGTAGGATGGTAATCCAGAACTACTCTTGAGAGTCGGTATTGATTCATTCTTTCCATAACCTCCTTCCATTTTATCTGACAATTCCTTATTCTAGATATAATATTATCATTTGTAATTCTATACTTACTTACTGGCTTTTAAGGAACCCGGAGGTTCATTGCCGCCCTCACATACCCCCACCATCGGTCCCTATCCTGAGCAAGATTAATCCAGTCTCTACCATCTTATCCCACCGGACCTCCAGAATACAAGGCACACAGTTAATCACTACCAGGGGCGGCTTCAGAGGCAGTGCCATTGCGCCATGGCACTACCAGAATACAAGAGAAAAAAGAAGAATTCATATTTTACGCGCAAAACCGGAGAGAAACAAGTTACGCTTGTATTTGCAAACTCTACCGCCAATATTAAAACTTATCGTTGCCGCCAACCACGTTGTAATCAGTGTTTGCAGCATGGATCTGAGCCAGGCACTACGTCCCATAAGAAATATAAAGGGATGCGCGCGCAATTTTCGTCTTCTGCCGTCCATTTCAGCATCTAAAACGTGCCAGGCACAGTTTACCGCTTTCGTTTTTAAATGCTTGGGTAAAGTCTGTGTGATGAATCTTGTCTCATTGTGAAAAGAGAGAGGAAGTAGATATGTCTTACCTCGTTTGTGCTGTTATTGCGATGGGGAGGAGTGAAGCGATGCCAGTGGCGGAAGGGACTAGTTGATACATTCTGTAGCGCAAAATAAAATAACAAAATATCTCTCTTCGTACTGTGTAGTTCCGTCACTGGGCTTGTCTTTCAAGAAACTGAGTTCCGGTAGCCTGTACAATAACAAGGTTTTGAAAATAATCCTGAAAATTTACAACCCTCTTATAATCTCCACTCTCATTTGAAAGGACTTGGTTTTATTGCTACTGAGACAAGATAAACCTTACCAGGTATAGCTGTATACAACCCCATTTACTATCTCACTCCCTTACCTCGCACTCATGTCTGTTCTTCCGCTTTGTCGGAATGAGTTTCTTAGAGGGGAGGATGCAAAAATAAGGTAATAAAATCCTTGCCGGATTTTTTTGTAGCTCTGTCGGCTAAGGCGTTTGCCTGCCGATCCGGAGTTGCTCTCGGGCGCAGGTTCGATTCCTGCTTGGGCTTTTTTCGAGATTTTCCCTAATCATAAGAAACATGTCAGGTAATCTATGACGAATCCTCGGCCTCATCTCGCCATATCATTATCACGAATTCCATCGAAGCTAAATAACCTCGTAGCTAATACAGCGTCGTTAAATAACCAAGTAAATAAATAAATTACGTTATACAATATTATTGATGGGATGCCTGCCTGTTAACCGACAAGTGTGCATTTTTTCTCTAATTTGTCTGGATTGTGTGTACAGTTGTACAGATTTTGGTGATTTTAATAATAATAATAATAATAATAATAATAATAATAATAATAGTAATAATAATAATAATAATAATAATAATAATAATGTCATTATAGCGAAATTTATAAACCTGTACTTGCTATTTGGGAAAAGGAAATTGTCTTGTACCTATTTTTAAGAAGGGGGACAAAACAACTGTGGTAACTTTCGAGGAATATCACTTTCGTTGACGTCGTACAAAATTTTGTCCAATATTCTTTTGAGAAGATTAACTCCGTACGTAGATGAAATTATTGGGGATCATCAGTGTGGTTTTAGGCGTAATAGATCGACTATTGATCAGATGTTTTGTATTCGACAGATAATGGAGAAGAAATGGGAGTATAAGGGTACAGTATTTCAGTTATTCATAGATTTCAAAAAGGCATATGACTCGGTTAAGAGGGAAGTATTATATGATATTCTTATTGAATTTGGTATTCCCAAGAAACTAGTTCGATTAATTAAAATGTGTCTCAGTGAAACATACAGCAGAGTCAGTATAGGTCAGCTTCTATCTGATGCTTTTCAAATTCACTGCGGGCTAAAGCAGGGAGATGCACTATCACCTTTACTTTTTAACTTCGCTTTAGAATATGCCATTAGGAAAGTTCAGGATAACAGGCAGGGTTTGGAATTGAACGGGTTACATCAGCTTCTTGTCTATGAGGATGACGTGAATATGTTAGGAGAAAATCCACAAACGATTAGGGAAAACACGGAAATTTTACTTGAAGCAAGTAAAGAGATCGGTTTGGAAGTAAATCCCGAAAAGACAAAGTATATGATTATGTCTCGTGACCAGAATATTGTAAGAAATATAAAAATTGGAGATTTATCCTTCGAAGGGGTGGAAAAATTCAAATATCTTGGAGCAACAGTAACAAATATAAATGACACTCGGGAGGAAATTAAACGCAGAATAAATATGGGAAATGCGTGTTATTATTCGGTTGAGAAGCTTTTATCATCTAGTCTGCTGTCAAAAAATCTGAAAGTTAGATTTATAAAACAGTTATATTACCGGTTGTTCTGTGTGGTTGTGAAACTTGGACTCTCACTCTGAGAGAGGAACATAGGTTAAGGTGTTTGAGAATAAGATGCTTAGGAAAATATTTGGGGCTAAGAGAGATGAAGTTACAGGAGAATGGAGAAAGTTACACAACGCAGAACTGCACGCATTGTATTCTTCACCTGACATAATTAGGAACATTAAATCCAGACGTTTGCGATGGGCAGGTCATGTAGCACGTATGGGCGAATCCAGAAATGCATATAGAGTGTTAGTTGGGAGACCGGAGGGGGGAAAAAACCTTAGGGGAGGCCGAGACATAGATGGGAGGATAATATTAAAATAGATTTGAGGGAGGTGGGATATGATGATAGAGACTGGATTAATCTTGCACAGGACAGGGAGCGATGGCGGGCTTATGTGAGGGCGGCAATGAACCTTCGGGTTCCTTAAAAGCCATTTGTAAGTAAGTATTGTTACTGTTTATTATTATTCTTATCTCTGGCACTAGGCATTAAATGTTTATGAGCCGCCACTGATCACTACACCACCATGCTCGGTACGGCACTTATTTAATATATCAAATACCCACGTGTAGCTCTTTGATGTTTCCTAGCAAAGAGGTATCTGCGTATCATTTAGAGAGGAATGCCTGCCCGCTGTTTATGGACTCTAGAAAGGAATCTGCGTATTAATACCTCAAGTGTCCGGAGCGTTCTGACTGTTGATCCGGAGCTGTGGCCGGGCGTGGGCTCGATTCCCACTAGAGCTGACTACCTGGTTGCGTTTGTTCAGAGATTCTTCTCACCTGCAAGAAGAATATCAGATAATGACATGGAAAATCCTCGGCTTATCTCGCCAAATACCATCTTATCAATTCTGTTGTTCAGTCAACAGTCTTCATAAGTGACACCAATAAGGCATCACTTATGAGGGAACTATATAATGGAGTAGGGTGCCCAGCAGAGTGCTTTTTTTATTATTTTATTTTAGTAGGTTATTTTACGACGCTTTATCAACAGCTTAGGTTATTTAGCGTCTGAATAAGATGGTGATAATGCCGGTGAAATGAGTCCGGGGTCCAGCACCGAAAGTTACCCAGCATTTGCTCATATTGGATTGAGGGAAAACTCCTGAAAAAACCTCAACCAAGTAACTTGCCCCGACCGGGAATCGAACCCGGGCCACCTGGTTTCGCAGCTAGACGCGCTGACCGTTACTCCACAGGTGTGGACAGCAGAGTGCTGACTGGAGTTAAATCGCTCGCTTGAACTCGGTCGAGTGTCGCACCCTCGAGTGAGATACGATCGGTCGTGATAAGCTCGTGATAAATAGAAGCACAGTACAAGGTCATCTCACCGACATGTCTTATCTTGTATGGAAGGCGACAGATAAGATACACATATGTTTTGCTCACACGGTAAAAATAAGGCTTTATTTTCTGCGTTTATAACAAACGTTTAATGAAACAGTCAATGGAACGTACCAAAACAGGAACAAGAAGTTATAAATAAAATAGTATGAAAAACTTCGATATTCAGTTATTACTGCTAATTAATAATTATTCAATATTTGATTTACTACATATATAATAGCATAGGTCCATACATAATGTTCCGCTTATATACTGCGACAATGTAGAAACGTTTTACAAAATATTATTGATATAGCAGTGGATTAATAACAATATCAGTACAGAGATAACGTCGTAGAAAATATAATAAAGATTGATACACTAATTATTATTATTATTATTATTATTATTACTAGAAAACTTGATACAGTTCTTGCATTATCGTGATTGTGTTCTCCGTTTATAATAATTACATTTACATCCAATAACATCTATCAGATGTGGCAAAAACAAAATCACTCCTTAGTGGGGGGGGGGAACATTTACCTACAACATTTATATTACATTTTAAAGCAAGTTTTGTAGTTGTACTATGGAGAGGTTAGTTAAACACTGCAACGTTTTGAAATGATAAACATCTATGATGTTACTACACAGTTCATCACTGTAACAAGAACGAATGTCTAACGCTCGGCTTATACCGTTCGAGGATTTATCGCTCGTGACAATTTTACCCATCATGCATGTGCGCTACCTATCGGATCATGCCATGAACTACTTCGCGCTCGAGCGAAAATGTCCGATACAGACCTCTGGTGGCCAGTTTCTTTCTCCCTCCGTTGCACATACATCGCTGACCAGTAACATAGTTAACTAACCAGACTTAAGATTTATGCAACAATTGTTCTTCCTTTGACACATATCGTCAAGTGAGATGTACTGCCTGATAACAGATATACAGTGAGAGACAAAATTGTTGAGGGGGAAGAAATGTTTCAAGATCTATAGCCCGGGTCATAAGAGGCTATAATTTTAATTCCTTCTCAGCATAGATATGTAATATTTAAACAGAAAAGCGAAGCAAATATCTCGTTAACATACTGCGACCGAAAACTTTTGATCGGAGCATGAGCAGTGTGGTATTCTTTTACTTAGAAAAAAATTAAAAATCTTGAGTCGCTCAAGTATTAGGCTATGTCCTTCATTGTACAGTCTTAGAAAAGAAGTTTTATCGCACAGATACTTTATAAGTCCCAGAAAGGAGGCAGAGTGTGCATTATCAGAAATACAACAAAACAAAACTAATTTTATTACCTCAACTAAAGTCTGTGTGATGTATCTTGTCTCACTGTGAAAAGAGAGAGAAAGGAGATATGTCTTACTACGTCTGTATTGTTATGGCGATGGGGGAGTGGAGGGATGCCGTCCATCCATCCAGTGGCGGAAGGGACTAGTTGATACATTTTGTAGCGCAAAATAAAATAACAAAATATCTCTCTTCGTACTGTGTAGTTCCGTCACTGAGCTTGTCTTTCAAGAAATTGAGTTCCGGCAGCCTGTACAATAACAAGGTTTTGAAAGGAATCCTGAAAATTTACAATCCTCCTATAATCTCCACCCTCATTTGAAGGGACTTGGTTTTATTGCTACTGAGACAAGATAAACCTTACCAGGTATAGTCCTCTTGTGAACTAGGTCGCTCGTCCTCTGATCGTGCGCACTGCCACCTTTCTGGGACAAAACTTTTTTCTAAGATTGTACACCTTTGGACACGGAATTGGTCACTGTTCAGAGACGAAGTCCCACCTTGGAATAGCTCGGGAATCATCGTGTACGCTGTGTTCACACGCGTACGTTTTACATAAAGAGATTCGAAGCCCGGTCTTTGTAACGAGAACAGCTTTATTGCTAAGCCTTAAGGGCTTCGTAGGAAATCTCTTCTAAATCGTTGGTTTTATGATGTTTACAATATACACCAACTATCTCCAAGGTCTCGCAGTCATAAAACAGCCACCCCTGTAGCAGGTCTAATTCTACGCAGTTGTATTCGAACCTTTGAAGCATGTGCATGAAGTGTCGTTTTTGCTGTGTTGTGGTTTGTGTTCTTCAATCAGAATTTCAATTACTATTTTTTGTGCTTCTATGGTTCATTTTCAGGAAAGTGTTATTATAGACTGTTAGAGTTATTATGTTTTGGAATTAAGAGTATGTTATTATTATAATGATTAAGTAAGTATATTATACTTGGCTGAGGAAACGTCACCATATTACGTTAAATTTTATTTTGTGATTCCTTAAGTTCGGTCTTCAGCAGACCAGCAAAAATTATCTCACGTTGCTCCATGTTATTTCCTTGACCAATGTGTACACTGACGTATTTACTTAATGATCTTGAAGGTAAAATTGCCCATATTTGCCGCTTTGGTAAGATTGAGATAAATATACTTATTGGCGTTTTTCAAATTAATCGACTAAAATAGGAATATTTTCAATATTTGTTAATTTCTTCTCTACAGCAAAACTATGTTCAATTTTAGTTATAAAAGTTAAAAATAACAAATTTTTCGTAACTTATTTTTGGTTTCAGAATGGAGTACCGTTGCAAAAGGAGGAATTGTTCGATATTTTACCATAGAAAAAAAAAGTGGTCGTGATAAACAGAAAGACGTAGTATTGCAGTTTCTTATTACAAAAATCAGTATAGAAGAGTCCCATGATGTAATTAAATTGATAGAAAGATATGTTTCCCGTTTTTGCAGCAATTTGTTTCGTAGACTCGATTAATCGGACAGGATGAGTGATAGGTTTTGAAAAACAGGTTCAGAATGGAGTACCGTTGCAAAAGGAGGAATTGGTCGATATTTTACCATAGAAAAAAGTGGTCGTGAGAAACAGAAAGACGTAGTATTGTAGTTTCTTATTACAAAAATCAGTATAGAAGACTCCCATGATCTAATTAAATTGTTAGAAAGATATATTTCTCGTTTTTTGCAGTAATTTGTTTCGCAGACTCGATACATCGAACAGGATGAGTGACAGGTTTTGAAAAACAATGAGCAGTGGTTAGATAAAGAGTTTGTACGTGATTTAAATGTTGTAAAACCTACTCTACAGAAAAGAGGAAGACCACAGGCAAAGTTTGCGGGAAGCAGTAGTAGATCTAAGCGTAGAAAAACTGAAATTGTTGGAAAATCTGCAGAGAGTGCGGAAAGTGTAACATTTGCGGCAAAAATGAAGTATCGCGAGTCTGGCAGTGAAGATCATGCTAAACTTTTAGAGGAGATGGATAAAACAAAATTAGAAAAACCTGGGGATTGGCATCAACTAGCAGCTCTGTTACAAGATGATACGATGAGGAAAAAGCGTTGGCGCTTTTCCTGGAGGCAGATTTTAAAACGAACCCGTACAATATGATGAGACGAGGTACCAAAGATCGAAATGCAGATATATCCATCGTACAAAAGGATTTTAAATGCAAAGAAAAGCTGTTATCCTGAATCTGTACTGTACGCCAACCACGAGAAAGTCTCAGGGGAATGAGACGCAGCGGGGTAATGCTGTGAATGAATGTTGATGTCATAAGGTCTCACACGTGGGTACACGCATCTAAATTGGCTAACTCTCAAAGCACAAACGATAACACTGATACATATTTATACTACCCTAGTTAAAAAAATAGATCACGGTTAATCTCCTGGTCTTTTAATCCCTCCATACAGGAAGTAACATATGCAGGAGAGCGCATGTTTTTTAAACTGACGTTATAACGGTAATATTATCTATCTAATTCGCTCCAATAGATGACGCAATAGTAAGCACATTCCTTTCACGGTTAATCTCCTGGTTGGAGAACAGTAAGAGTCAAAGAATTTCTTGCAGAAGTAAAACTTCAAGATCTATTAAATCACACTTCTAGCCGAGTTATGAGATCACAAGAACCAGAATTTGAGAATATAGAAGACGAAAAACTGTCTATCACATTATTTTCAAAGTGGGGCTGTGGTTGCAGTAGTGGATATTCGCTCTACAAACAAAAGGCGGACGGGTTTTCTGACTGATATTTTCTTCACGTCTATGGTTCCTTTGCAGCTTTACTCTTCAAATGAAAATGGAGAAAAAAATCATCGTATGGCAAAATCCCCGACCGTCTTCAACATTGTACTGTTGGCACAGAACGGTACAATTTCTGAAAGAGGCTGCTAAACTTTCTAAGGAAGAATAGCCTACATTGAAGAACAGGTACGTGCCCTCAGTTCCACTCACATTAGTGTTTCGAAAAGGAGCTAGAAATTAACATGAAATGGTAGGCCTGGTGACCATTATAGACGGCAAAATTTGTTACGTTGTGACGTCACCTTTATCAGCCCAAAGGTGTTACATCTGTGGGGTAACATCGAAAGAAATGAACCAGTTAGATGGCGTAGGCAAGCAGAAAGTTGACACATGTAGCTGGCTTGTTAACTTTGTATGGCTGGATTCGGTTCTTCGAGTGTTTCCTCCATATTTCTTAAGGTTTAGCATTTCAAGTTTGGCAAGAAGTTGAAAGAAGGTGTGGCCACTCGCAAGAAAGGAATCCAAAGTAAATTCCGTTCCGGATTGAGGCTCTTGGTAGATCAACCCAAGACAGGTGGAAGCGGAAACACAAACGACGGCAACACTGCCTGACGATTTTTTGATAATTAAGTAAGTGCAGAAATAACTGGCATTGACAGGAATCTCGTCCATAGATGTGGAATTACACTTAAAACCATATCCTGTGGATTTGAAATAAACACAAATGAATTTGAAAAATATGCAATCGAGACTGGCAGATTATTTGTCTCGCTGTACTCTTGTCATGTCATGTCATGTCATGTCATGTCATGTCATGTCATGTCATGTCATGTCATGTCATATCATACCATATATATCATATCATCATATATCATATCATCATATATCATATCATATATATCATATATCATATCATATCATATCATATATCATATCATAATATCATATCATATATATCATATATCATATCATCACATCATATCATATATATCATATATCATATCATCACATATCATATATCATATCATATATCATATCATCATATATCATATCATATACAGTATATCATATCATATATCATATCATATCATATCATATATCATATCATATCATATCATATACTGTGGTTAACAAAACAGAGTATCACTTTTTTGATCAACTGAATACTTTCGAAATTAAGAATAAAAACATATATTTAGTGGATACTAAAATTTGAAATTTTCAAGTTGCATATTTTTTTTTTTTTTTGTAAATTTTCTCTGCTATTTTCAGATGTAAATTTAAAGTTCTGGATACGCCTACGTATATGAGATGCTGTAAAAGGAGTGATGTATGAAACTTAAATTTTGTAAGAGGAGATAGATTTTGAAAATTTTAAAATTATTTTTTCTTAAATTTGAATAACTCGAAAATCATTAATCTGATCATAATGAAATTTATATGCAAGAAAAGTTATATTAAGGGGATGAAGTGTACGAAATATGGTCTCTATCTTAAAAAATTGCACAAAACAGAAAATTTCACCCATCAGCCCCATTTAGCATACAAAATGTCGTCAAACTGAATCGCTGTTTATATCAACAATGGGTTCCTACTAGTGTCTTGGCAACAAGCCTGATGACAGATGAAAACGCGTTTTAACGTTTTTTTTTATTTTTCCAATTATAATTAATTAATTAATTAATTTAATTTCATTATAATATTTTCGCATAAAAATTACGTGTAACACACTTGCGGGAAGAGCCATTGCGAAACTCGCTTGTGCTCTCACTCCAAATTTCATACTCGTTTTGCAATGAAGTCCATTCCGCACTACTATTACAATATTTTTAAAACATGTCGTCTCAGTCCGAAAGGAGTTACGCACTAGCGGAAATTACTTCAAATAAATCAGAATAGTTTTAGGACGAGTTTGTTGAAGAATGACTTGAAAGTGTTGCTGATATATTCTGATAAGAAAGCGTGGTTTGCGAAATTAAGCTTATCGCCACAGGCTACAGCTCGCCATACGAATTAGCCAACCGTTAGAAACCACTTTAAAATGGAGAGCCACAAATTTCGAAGTCTGTTCTCTGGCACTCCACTAGAGCTTCGATGCCAGCGATAATGCGCAATTAGCAATCTTCCTAAGAGGAGCTGATAAAGATTTCAATATTACAGAAGAATCGGCTGCTCTCGTCCCTCTTAAAAGAACCGCAAAAGCCAACGATGTAATGGGGTGGCGACGCTGAAACCCTTAATCGGCTTAGCTTGAAATACACAAATCTGTAAGGTTTAACGACTGACGATGCTCCAGCATTCGCAAGAAAGCAACAAAGCGGGATATATTTCTGCAATGCAGTATCATTGCAATAGTTTAGGGCATATATAGCAGATAAAAAAATCAAACATCTCCACTATCCTATGGACAAATATAATTACGTTAGAACTAAGAAACATGCATTTTTTTGTTCATTCATTCATTCATTCATTTTATTCCATAGATCTTATATGAGAAATGAAGCTTTAAGTTGTGGAACAAGTCAAAATGTTACAATATTACAATTACAATTTTTACAAATTTTTACAATTTAGTAATTTTCTACAATTTTTACAATTTTGTGCAATTTTTTACAATATTTTGGCGAGATGTAGCGAGATGAGGTGAGGTCCGAGGATTCGCCAAAAGATTACCCGGCATTTGCCTTTTGGTTGGGGAAAACCTCGGAAAAACCCAACCAGGTAATCAAATCAACGGGGGGGTAATCAAATCAAAGGGGTTGATGCCGAGGACTCGCCATAGACCATCCGGCTTCAGTCCCACGGCTGGGGAAAACCTCGGAAGAAACCATTCAATGAGACCAAAGGGGGATCCAACCCAAGCCCGAACGCAGCTCCGGATCAGCAGCCCAGCGAGTCTGCCGACTGAGCTACATCGATGGCTCTACTAAAAGTATACAATACATAGCCAATCAAATTATTAAATTTACCAACGCAAACGATCATTCATCAGTTGAGCTATATGTATAATACAAAACAAGTACGTTAATTAAATTTAAGGCATAAACAATTCAATCAGTTGTGTTATATAGAAATTGATAATACATATTGTGACAGCTGCAACGAGGTTCGAACACGCGTCCGACAGGGCGCGCGGCAGATGAAACGCTGGTACGGGGAGCACCTGCATGCTGAAGGGCAGAGGGGGTTATTACGTCAACACGGCGAGGGGAGATTGCGCGCGCAGCTGCTACTTGCGGAGTGAAGGGGGGACGGACCCTCCCGAATCTTCTAGAGGAGTCCGTCGAAGCAGCAGCGTGCGAGATGATTCGAGAATGGACACACTCGTGGAACTTTCCAGGCTACGTCGCTGTGGTTATAAAAGAAGAAACGCGAGTGAAATGAGACAGAGTGTGATTCATGATTAGTTCAGTGAGTAAGCCAGTGAACAGAGCAAGCCAGTCTTGTGTACCGGAGTTCGACTTGAGTGTGCGTCCGCAATTATGTCAGCATCCGAAGACCTGAGTTCGAGTGCAGTGGACCGCAGTTGGAGGGACCTGAGTTCGAGTACAGTGGACTGTCTCTGAAGGTCTGTGGTTCGAGATACTGTGAACTCTAGTGACTGAGCTAGAAGAACTGTGAACTGAGAACTGACAGTTCTGATTTGTAAATAGTGCTTTGTAAATATTAGTTAAGATTAACAGTTCATTGTTGTTCGTCATAGTCCAAGTAAATTGTCATTGTCGTCAGTGGAGTGCACTAACGAACGCTGTGTTGCTGTGCGGAGAGCAAATCCCATTGTTGACGGGTGTGAAGTTAAATTGTAGAGAGTGAATAGTTATTGTTACTAATAAAACGTTACAATATCATGCAAACAACTTCAAATTACAAATACAAACAATTTATCAATAGAGCTATACAGTTTACTATTCAATTTAAAGCATATAAAATTCATCGGCCAAAACTATACAAATATATACAATACAAAGTAAGCTGTAGGCCTACTCAATATTGTGACCTAAACCATAAATCTGTATTACTGGACTGATGCAAATGTTCGCAGCGTTCTTTTCGCTGTGATAAAAGTTTTGAGATGAATAGAAGACAGAAACTGCTCAGTAATTATATGCTCCTATATTATTTATGACTGTCACCGCTGGGATAATTTTTCGATCCCGCGTCTGAAGAAATCGAAATCATCATCATCATCATCATCATCATCATCATCATCATCATCATCAGTAACTTCTTCGTAGCCCGGTATCTTTTTCAGTAAGTCCATTAACTCAACATTTTCTGTCTCTTCTCCATAGCCTCTGAACTCGTTCCCACCATGGTCGAGCAAGCGAACAAGACTTACAGGCTTAACCTCGTCCCAAGATTCCGAAATCCATCCTACTACATCCTGTAGGACAATATTCTTCAGTCTCTCAATCAACTCATAGCCCTCTTCCAAGGTTAGGATTAGAGAAGACAGAAATTTGCGCCTGTATCGCCTTTACATTGTTTCTAAAATCCTCTGGTCCACAGAGAAATAAAACAAAAACACTTATATCACAGTCTACTATATACAGTCGCGAAGCTCAATATGTAGTAAAATGCAAACATGGGTAGTTGCCCACCACTAGGATTGCTACTATCGCCTCATCATCGCAGATCTCTCCTAGTAGACGACAAAATATGTTACACTTTCGTTGTGTTCTTTTGTTAAAATTAACACCTTCCTTCATTATTGAAATATTAAATGCATAAAGTTAATTTATTATTTTAATGAAGTATATTAAATTCCACCATAAACTCGAAGATACCTGCAAGAAATAGGTTAATATTATTTTTGTTTGTGCAAAACGAACTCAAATTTACTATAATCGCTTCACTCATTCAAGATTATAGCGATAATTAACTATGAAACCAATAAATATTAATTTGCATTTCCCTTTACAACAATAATAATGGAAATATGAATTAATGGAGTAACTTACGTGTACCGGTACTTGTAGTGTAGGCTTACGTAGTTAAAGTGGGATGAGGTTAAGCAATAATGATCACACCAGAATTGGAAATAAAACGTGATCAATAAATTTTATTGTAACAGACTTTTTCTACGTCTCTAGTAAAGTACTAAATAAAAATAACAACAAAATTAACAGCTATAATTAAAAACATAGGTTATCCTTTGAAAAAAAAAATAGGCCTAAGCAATAATAATCCCACCAGAATTGAAAATAAAAAGTGATCAATAAATTTCATTAAAACAAACTTAATTTTTCTACGTCTCTAGTAAAATATTATTATTCCAATTATTGTATTTTAGCCATTAACATTTTCATTACAACCAATAACGAACATTTCACAAGCATCAATGTGAAATACGCAACGAGCTAGCACTGGATGGAAATACGACACAGTCCAAAGTCGACCGTGGACAGTCTATTGTTTCTAGTTGCTAACCGCTTGGAGTGCTTTATCACGAGATTTGCAAAAAATCACCTCAAGCTTCGCGACTGTATATAGTAGACTGTGCTTATATCATGATTTATACGCTATGGAAAAAAAGAGAAGCTTCTGCAGATGTCGAGTTTTCGAGAGTCGAGTTTCTACTGTATTACAATATGTTCTCATATAGGCCTAATTCATGTAATGAGTAGGGAAAGGAAGTTCATGCCAGTAGCGGCCCGCGGTTACAAAGGTTGGCAGTTCTGCATGAAAAAATAGTGTATTTAGCAAACGCATGCTGTTTATTGCATCTAAATCGGATAACGCATGTAATTACAGCCCCTTCTCGAAGCTGACTGTGCACCCGAAATTGTACTCCAACCATACCTGCGCTACACCTCCCCCATCTGGTACAACTAGTCACGTAGTGGAGATATGCCCCACATGCTTTTCTAGTTTTTAAGTCAAATTAACTAAATCCTTCACTCCGGTGTTTGTCCATGTATTTTCTCCTCTAAACAGAATACACAGGTGGGGGAGAAAGCGTTTTCATGAGCGCAGCAAAAAAACCAATCTTTTCCATTACACATTTCGGTATTAAAATGACTAATAGGCTACATGATTTCCTCGACTTTTTTCAGAAATTTCAATATTTAAATTTTGTATAGGACGTCCTAATTTTTTATGTTAACATGCAATTTCTCTTTTAATTTCGAAAAGGGTTGGTTAATTAGATTTTCATTTCATTCATTTTTAATATAAAATATTTCCTTAGACACACTGACTAATCACATCACACCACCCACAGTACTATAATACACTGGAACTGTAATGATATACAGTAGTCCAGAAGCCTAGAACGCAGGTCATAAAGAGATGAGGATGTTGACGGTTCTTTTGTATATTCGGAGAGAGCTGCTTCGGTTGCAGCTCTAATGCAGTCTTATGGGGCGGTGAAGAAAACCAGTTTTCTGCTGCCCACTACCCTATGTTAAGCTTCAGGAACTGCCGATCACAGATCCGAAAAGTACACTACAGCTAAAATTCTCGAGCAGTTCAAGGTTCCTACAGACAGTAAAATCTCGAATCGAAGGAGAATGAATTGGAAAAATAAATGAAACAATGAACTAGATTACATAAAAGCACATTTTGTATTTTTAATTTTTTCAGGTCCACTTAAATGGCGGTTCTGCAGCTCTGCAGTTCTTATTGTAGAGCCGCCCCTGGTTCATGCATTTGCATATTTGTTCTCTATCGTTGTGTGAATATGCTTAAAGATATCTACATGAATCACAAATTTCTGAATGCAATATTACTTTTATTGTGCATAAAAGTGCATATTTTACCTTTATTTACAAAATCATCATATTTTAACATTTATGCAGGGAAACTGCATGTTACGCATGTTTATTTGTCTTTCCCTCATTTTTAAAAGTGTGTAACCTCGTAAACACGACTAATTTATGTATGTATGTATGTATGTATGTATGTATGTATATACGTATGTATGTATGTATCTATGTATGTATATATTTATTAACACTACAATTGGGTATACACACGGTGGCAGTGATATATAATATACAATAATTACAATTACATGAAATAAAATAAAATAAACGTAAATGAAATAAAATAAAATAAAATAAACGCAAATCTATAAATAGTAGATGCAATAAACCTAGGACTATAAATAAAACTATTCTATAATAACGCCTACGATAAGCAAAAGTAAATCTAACTTATAAGTACTTCTATTTCACCCAACTATTACCAATTTAAATAATTACATATCACCTTAATTAATTACATACCAACTTAATTACATATCATCTTAATTAATTACATATCACCTTAATTTATTTACACATCAACTAAATTACATATCATCTTAATTAATTACATATCAACTTAATTAATTATATATAAACTCAATTAGTTACATGACACAACTTAAATAATTACACTGCACCTCCAATTACATTTTCAGTCTAATCTTCTCAACCTTTCCTTGAATGTATTGATTTTAAGAGGACCACCCTGAAAGATTGCCGCAGGTAAGCTGTTCCAGTCTACTATTGTGCGGTTAACAAAGGAAAATTTAGCCACGTCCGTTCTTTGTTTTCTACATTTAAACTTTCTAATATGATCAGTCCTTTCTAAGTATGATGGTGTTGCTAATCTAGCATTGATATCTGCCCATTCTTTGTGTCCCATTTATGCCTTAAACAATGCGGTGAGTCTGGTTTTTCGTCGCCTTGATTTGAGAAGTTCCCACCCTATGTTTATTAATTTTGAATGTAACGATGACGCCCTCATAGGGAGCCTCTCAAGTTAGCAATTGCTATCCCTTTACTGCAGTCTTTAGCAGATTTCGATAGAACAATATCCAGTTTAACATCAGTTCCAGGAAATGTAGGAGATAAAGTGAACGAGAAAACAGCAAATATTTTCCAAAAACCCTTGCTATTATCAAACTTAAAGAAATTCAAGATATTCTCGAACAAAAAACACCCCAAAAACCAACAAAATTTTCTATAGAACAGCTCACAGATCTTGTGCAAGCCCCTCTTACTTCTTGTGACAAAGAACGAAGTTTTTCGTGCTACAAAGCTATGCTGAGAGACAACAGGCGAAGAATGACAACAGAAAACATACGTCACTGCTTAGTTGTGAACTGTAACAGCATAAATGGAGCATTCAGCAATGAGGCAAGCACTTCAAAATCCATAAACTGAACGTAAGTTACCTCCTAGATCATATATGTAACAGATAACTCCTCGCTACGTTAAAATCGGCAGCACTTTGATCGCCACCCGTCCGCCGTAAACGAACACGAGATGGCAGCACAGTCGCTAATGCAATTCAAATGGGTATTATGACGTGACTCCTTATGTAACCACTAGATGGCAGCGTAGTAAACCTGACAAAAGTTGTTAACCTCAAAGCCTATAACCCCGACATATCTGTTACTTATATGATCTAGGGTTACCTATCATTATTCTGTTAAAATAATTTCAGACTGATAATGCATATTTTGTAGCATATTTATCTATTTTTACGGCATAAATGCATACATATTCTTCACGTTTTTAGGGCATGAACTTCCTTTCCCTGGTAATGAGAAAGTAAAACCAGCGATTCTTATGTTCCATTATCGTAATAAACTAATGACATCTCGACTCCTTAACACTGCACGTGACAAACAAAAACATCGCACACAGCGTCTTATCTCAAGGTGGGAGCAAGGATAGCTCAGCAATCTATGAGGCCAGATAATCAACACAGATTAGTTCACCAAGCTTATCAAATGAAGCACGGTGAGCTAGAGATCTAGGGAACGTTTCGTCACTACAGAATGTTATTCAGTCCGAATTCTCAGACGAATGAGATAATATCAAGTGGTTTTCTGATATTCCACGTGCCACAGTTAATACTAGGAATTCCTGCTGGCTGCCTTAGCGACGTACACACGTTATTACTTATTTAACACACCACACGACAGTTTGCAAGCAGAAAATTGTACTAAGAGTTGAGAGCCCGAACTATTCAAGTGTACTGATTAGAGTCGGCACTTGGGGAGCTACGATAGGTAGCGAAATCCGGTTGCGAATACCAGCTATAACGGCTGGGGGAATCATTCCATTCTGGTTGGATGATCGTCCACCTCTGCTTCGGCATGTGGGCGTGAGGCCAGCAGCCGGCTGGTCGGTCTAGGCCCTTCACGGGCTGTAGCGCCACGGATTATTATTACTGATTAGAGTCGTGCACAACTGGTTACGAAAATTAGAAATTATATATTGCTATTGAACGCCTGGCGCTATAGTCAGTATGCAAAGCTCTCCCATCTCGAGGAGTGTCTCAGGGTCGGTTTATCGAACATTCGAGTTGATTTTCACTCTTTGTGGATGGACGGCAAAGGCAAACCACACTGTGTCATGCAGGAGTTACAAGAGACCTTGCAATTTATATAAAAATCAAACTACAAAATCGAATTTGGGGACCCAAAAAAAAATTGTTTTTTTTTTTAATTAATACAATTTTTTTACCAACATAACACCATTCGCCAAAATGATCCCCTACATATGGAAAATGTTGCACTACAAACTAAAATTATTTATTTATCTTGAACCATTCAAACGATGTGGCACATTAAATAAGCACTTCATATTATATATATATGTGGCCGGGAGGAAAAAGATCTTAAGTCAATTTTTTGTGAAAATGAGATTTTTATAATATAAAAAGGAATAAAGTATTAAAATAAATGTTCTTAAGTCCTTTATACGATTCAAAAAGTACTTAGATATTAGGTAACGCTCTATAAATCCAGTCAGGAGTCTTATGTGACTTTAACCGTTTTACCAGATTGTAGAGAATTGTTTCCGCTTTCAGAATATATAAAATTATCATTTTCACAAAAAATTGACTTAAGACCTTTTTCCTCCCGGCCACAGATATATATATATATATTAGGATAAAATACTCGTAATTATAATCGACTGAAAATAATAATTTTAGTTTACAACATGTTTAAGCTTTAATTTCGTAACTCGATGAAATCTTTTCCTCAATTGGAAGTCTACTTTTTGTCCGTCGGAAGGATAATAAATGTCTGAAAATGTGAAGTAGGAGAGAACAGGCATTGAAGATGGCGTAAGGTAAAGTTTACTGCGCTAATATTATAAATTCACAAATAATTATGAAATTATTGAGATAATGTGTATAAGTTCTACATTTTTTTAAACTAGGAGAAATGAGCTTCAAGATGAGGCGAAAATATTATTTACCAAAATTCGGAAGAAATCTTACATTCCTAGAGTAGGTTGAGGGAAAATCCCGAAAAAAAGAACTTCAACCAGGTAACTTGTCTCAATCAGGATTTGAACCTGGACCAATTAGTTTCACGGTCAGACATGCTAACACCTACCCCAGAGAGGTGGATTGCGAGGAATTTAGAAGCTAACAGCTTCCTGGGATTTTAATTTAAAAAGAGAGGACATACTCAAATGAGCCTTTTTACTCGAATACTCCGTTCGCATGAATTTTTATTAAACATTTTTTTTATCTGTAGTGCTGTGCACGTTTCCGAATGTTTGTAAAAATCTTTTTAAAACCACAAGGTCATTGTCATCATTAAATAAATCCTTACCAGCCCCATCTCTTCCTTGGGATAACACAAAAATGTATTAAACATGTGCATTTAACGTATCATTACTAGGGAGCGGATTTTTATGTGCTAAAAATTTGAATATATTTATTTTTTATGTGCTAAAAAGTACGAAAATATTTGCTAAAAATAAAAAAATATTTTCTTTTTAAATATGACAAAAATAGCCTATCTTACTTAGCTTGAAAAAAGAATGTTACTAGGTACTCACCAACCACACTTGAGTGCTAGTAGTTGGCCGAGAATTGTAGTGAACAACAAAGGTCATCTCAAAATTCTCCATCATAAATGTATGCCGATTATCTCTGAACAACGGTTTATACTTTGAAAATGATCTTTCCACATCACAGGACGTCAGACGTGCATATTTAAAGAGAGGAATGTCACAAACACATACACCGTCAATTTCACCTACAGGCACATCGTTCAATACTTGAGCAACTTTACAAATTTTTTTATATTCATTGTTTTTCCCAAACACATTCTGGAATTTGTCCCTTAGTAATTGTGCTTCTGAACCTGGTAGCGAGTCTAGTTTAAATTCCACGGCACGCACCTCCCTGTTTCAGACAACAGGTTTTTGGATGTTTCGAGTTTTTTTATGGTGTCACACAAAAAGCTTAAATTTGCTAATAGGAAAGCCAAATCGTTTTTTAAACAACCATCTTTCAGTATATCTTGAAGGATATCGATTGACGAAGCCCGATAACAGGGCATCACTACAAGATATATTGCCTTACTTGATAGACATGAGCGAGAGGCGAGAGATTTGTTTAAATTAAATAATGTTGATACCCGAGCTCTTATCTGTTGTGTTTTACAAACAAAGCGTGGAATGAAATCATTTTCAGCAACAATAAAAATTATGTGTTGCAAGATCTCTCCTCCTTGTCCATGTTAATTTATCCTCTAATAATAACATTGATATATGTTGCCTAGCAGTTCTCAGAACTTGAGGCGATACTATTACGAAAATAGATATCGGATACACCACAGAGTGCTTAGAAACACGAAGCAACCAAGAATTCTTAAAAAAGATAACGTACTTCCGAGTGATATAATTGATTTAGTTTTAAAATATTTAAAAGTTCTTGTAAAATATTATTTAAGTAAAAAAAACTCCAAGATTTATGTGTTTATAATAGATTTCCTGAAAATATGTATTTACATAATTTTTTTGTGAAAATATGTGTTTTTATGTGAAATAAAATTCGGGTTCTAAACTTGAAACTTCATGTTCGGAATTTTTAACTTTGTTAATTGTGTTTTATCACATGTAAAAAGAATATTTAATTACATAGGAATCCGCTCCTTAATCATTACATTCGCTACCGAATACAACAGCTAACAACTTGAAACTAAATTATTTTGTAGATTGACCTCCAGATTTTAACTCTTCCAATGACAAGATCCTTTCTTTGTCCAGGCAGTACCTGGGTCTAGTCTCGCTCAACTCATCCTTCTCTATATCCCATACGAGACCAATTTTCAACGCTGTATTTTCCTTGGATATTTATCTAGACTTCTGTCTAACGAGGACGAAAATAGGATTCCCAGTAAATGAAATATTGCAGTTTGTCATGATTCATGTATGACTATGGAACGACTGGCTGTGGTCTTGACGGGCATAAATTCAATACCAGACAGAGGCAACGTTATTTTATTCATTTATTGTTTTGCTCCTCGTAGCTTCCTGGTCTTGGGGGTCTCAATTCTCTATAACATTACTGAACTTCTTTCCGAGAGGTTAAAATAGTTGAATCATCATGTTGATGTGAAAGAGCATGACAGAGCTAGCTGTTCTCACTGTGCTAAACGACATGTAACCTGATAACTACAAGCACAGTATGCTAATCATTAGGGACCGGATTTTTATGTAATATCAAGGTGTGAAATATGTACATATTTATGTAACAAAAATAAGCTGAATATGTACCAAAATATGTAAAATCATGAAAATATTTAATATCAATATCTGGCAGGAATAGGATAGGTAAGACTCTCCAGTTGCGATTTCATAGAGCACCCGACTTTTTTTACCGTACACTTGACACATTACTATTTTTCCATCTGTAGTGAAAGCTTTGTCCGTTACAATTCATGATTTTATTTTTGTCGTTAGGGTTGAAGATACAGGGGTCATTTTAGTTAGTTAAAACAGTAGATAAACTCACTTGCACTTTATAGGTATTGCAAGTACTAAAACTAGGGAACTGAGTGAAATGAATGACACAACAGTACTGCAAGCACTGTTTCGCTTTACTGGATTAGGAGAAAATAAGAAGAGATGTGGGACACATGCATTTTAGCTGCTCCCTGTAAGAAACAAGTACCTACTAAAACCTCAAACTATAACTCAGGCATTTACAAAGTGTTGTTTGAAAAGTGGCATTTCTGTCTTATTCAGAAGAGTAGGATTATTGCAGCCGAGAACCATACTTTCTAATTGCTCGGAAAATACCATTTCCGTATAGGTTTACTAAATTTAAAATGAAGAGGCCAAGCAACAGTGGTACTTCTGACATTTAAAAAGGCGTTTATTCATTTTTACTTCCCTGAAAGGGGGGAAAAAAAACTTCTGCTGGGGAAGTTTACAATTTGAAATACACAAGATTTAAAAAAGCTTTTTAAATCTGTGTATTTCAAATTGTAAACTTCCCTAGCAGAAGGTTTTTTTTTTTTTCCTTTCAGAGAAGTAAAAGTGAATAAAACCCCTAAATATGTAGATTTATGTAATACCAAGCCATAATATGTAATGTGGGGGTAAATATGTAAAAATATGTAGTATCAAATTTTAATATATTAATGGTAATTACATGATTCGCAAAGATTTGTTATTTATATACGGTTAAGTTGAAAGGAATATAATATGTAATTACATAAAACTCCGGTCCCTACTAATCATAGTTCAGTCCGATTTACTGACCTTCAATAATGGGGACAGGGATTTGTTCCCGTCCAGATATCTCAATTCCTCTGAATAGTCTTTGAGTTGTGAAGGAATAATAATAATGATAATAATAATAATAATAATAATAATTATTATTATTATTATTATTATTATTTCAATATTACAGCTATCTATAACCAATAGGACCAATCACGGTTATCAATTTTCTGTTCATATGGTCGGCATGATAAAAAGATCTCCGCTTGCGACAACACAGTATTATTGTTCGTGACAGATTTTGACAGAATCGATTGGAATGAAATGATGGGAATCCTAAAGAAAATATGTGTAGATTGGAAAGAGAGAAGGCTGTTCAGTAATCTTTATATTAAACAACGAGTCAGAGTCAGGATAGAAGAAGAAATGTCAGAAGGAAGTGAAATAGGGAGAGGAGTATGTCAAGGATGCCCTTTATCACCTACACTGTTCAATATCTACAGTACGATTATTTAGTCTTGACAGCCGACGACAATGTGCGCCTGAGTCAGACGAGACCATGAAGTTACGCCAAGGGGTGTTCAGGTTAGTCAGTCGCTTGCATTCAGAGCGATCTGATGTCACGCGTGCGATAGAGCGATGTGTTTCCAGTACAGTTAAGCTGTACTGCATTTCTTTACTGACTGCTCGCTCATATCTCTACTTCGGACCTCTCCCCACTACTCCTATTACTTCCCCTCTTTCGCGTCGTCGAGCTGTCAGGAATAAATAATCGGTCTTGGAGGATTTAGTGAAGAACTTTTTCAGAACATGGAAGGAGTGATAGTAGAAGAAAGAAGAATAAAGTGCATATGATTTTCTGATAATATGGCGTTGTTAGCAGAAGAGGAGATGATACTAAACGAATAAGCTATTGGAGTTAAATGACAGCTGTGAGCAGCATGGGATGAAGATAAATGTAAATAAGACGAAGACTATAGTCATAGGAAGAAAAATAAAGAAGGTAAACTTGAGAATTCTAAATGAGGCAGTAGAGCAAGTGGACAGCTTCATATACTTGAGGTATACTATAAGCAGTAAAATGAGCTGCTGCCAAGAAGTCAAAAGGAGGATAGGAATGACCAAGGAAGATTTTAATAAAAAAAGGGCATCTTTTGCGGGCCTCTGGAAAAGTGAGGTGCTTTGTGTGGAGTATGGCATTATATGGGGCACAAACATGGACATTGAGAAGAATGGAACGTGTGAAGTGGACAGAAAGAATAACAAATGAAGCTGTGTTGGAAAGAATGAGTGAAGAAAGAATGATGCTGAAACTGATCAGGAAGAGGAAAAGGAATTAATTCGTTGGGTCACTAGCTGAGGAGAAACTGCCTACTGAATGATGCACTGGAAGGAATGGTGAACGAGAGAAGAGTTTGGAGCAGAAGAAGATATCAGATGATAGACGACATTAAGATAATTAAGGTAGGTGTCCCTGATATGGCCATGCTAAGGTTTGAGAATTTTTCTAGCCGCCATTTTGAAAAAATGTAAACCACTTTTTTCTTACTCGTTCTCAGTCTAATGGACTTTCTTAAAACACTTTCCTTTTCCCATAAAAATAGCTTTAATTGTCCAAAAAGTTCCAAATTCCAAAAGTCTACCTAGTGGCCATATCAGGAACATGTGCACATGATATGGCCACCCTTGTTCCATGTTCTACAAATCGTGATTGTTTTCAGTTTGATAGCGCAGTTGTGCTAAAATTAAATAATTTTGGTGTAAAATGAATAAACATGACACTTAATAATCTTTTTTATAATTCATAAGTGTAGTCAAAACAGGTTTTTCCAGAAAAAAATTAAGTTGTTTTTCTTAAAATACATAATTTTTGCGTAATCCCAGCTATAAGGCATGTAAATTTGTCAAGTGAAAAAATAAAAGTGAAATGAACTTGATATGGCCATGGTGCATTTGATATAGCCATATCAGGAGCAGGTAAGCTTTCACGAAAATCGTTTGATTATGAACAACTCGTAAAAGACACGCCATCAACGACAACATCAATCAACAGAACATTAAAAACTGAATAGAGTACTATGGTTTTCATGAAACAAGTCTTTGTAAAACATGCATAAAACAAAGGAGACTTACCAGAGAAAAATAAGAAGAGGTCACATGAAAACCTCAAAACAGGCAACTGACGCCATATTGTTCAACCTGACTGGATGGAAAACGATCAAGTGACATACCAGGATGCCCTTTCACTGGATGCTGCTGCAATTTAGCGGATTTTTTGGTTAACTAACTCACAATAGGGGGTGGCCATATCAGGAACATGGCCATAACAGGAGCATCCACCTTATATGGATCATATAAGGAGACAAAGAGGAAGGCAGAAAATAGGAAAGATTGCAGAATGCTGGGTTTGCAGTGAAAGACCTGCCCTTGGGCAGAACACTATGAATGAATGAATCTATATTAAATTTCTTTCTATAATAAATTTTTCTCATAGGAAAACCACAAGACCTTGAGTTCAAAACCTCGGCACGTGCTTGCAATACCTTCGTTCATATTAAAAACTAAACATCGATGTTGTTACAATAAAGACAGATCTGTTTATTGTAAACGAGGGGTTATTATTCCTGTCACGGATATAACTCGCTACTTTCCTTGACGGGAATCGAGCCTAGGTCTACTGCATCCATGTCCAATAAAGCTAAAACTAGGTTGTTAAATTTGAAATTGTTTTACTGGAAGTGAATAGTGACATGTTATCTATCTTCCTTCTACCAAATTTGTATCATAGCAACGGAGCTGGCGGTTGTATATAGAACCGACCGTGTTTGTCTCTCTTGTTATTTACCACATGTTTTCAATTGACTGGGCACAGAGTTGCACAACAATCATCTCTGCTGTAAACTGCCACTCTGTCACAGATAGCTGGACTGCGCGGTAAACAAGAGTTGCGAGAGATAATGCGGAGCTTATGCAAGGAGCTGTGATCAAAACACAAACAAGATGGCCACCGCGCCTCCGACTCTAAGCTTTTAATTTGCCTCAATCAGAGTTCAAAAGATGCCGCTCGCCATATACGCAACGTTTAAGTTGGAATATTTAGAGCCCAACGTTATGTGGCACAAGGATATTTTTTTACTGTTGATATCATGCATAAAATAATAATAATAATAATAATAATAATAATAATAATAATAATAATAGCGTCGATAGATGGGAAATAAGGAACACCTTCCATCCACAGAAAGAGACTAGTGAAGTGCTTTGTGTCAAGTGTGACACTGTATAAAATATTTACCGATTATTTTTTTGTGAATTAATTGAATGCCATAGCGTAGATTTGCATAGCTTTCACATGATACTATGAGAATAAATCTTTTTTTGCTTGAGGCAGAGATCTGAGTTTTACACTTTTTGTTAATAAGGGGTGAAGTGAGTTCACAAATCTTGTAACATTCATGACGGAACCTTTTCTTTATTTTCTGCAATAATAATAAATTTTATTCAGCATTTTTTTTTCTGTAAAATGATACTGATCATCTAAATTGATTCTAATAATAAAAGATGACAAAAGTAATTTCATTTTCAATAGGTATATATAGTTTGAAAATAGCAAAAATGTAACATCCGTGACAACTGGAATGGCTGGATATCGAAAAATCGAGTAATAGATCTTAGAGATCTAGAAAAACTATTACATGTAAATTATATAGAGTCAGGGGCGGCTTTCGAAGAGGGGCTGCGGAGCTGCAGCACCCCCAGATATTTGTGGCTCTTGTCTCGTTTTATGTTGTGAAAAACATTTATTATACAGTCTCTATTTAGCGGCTCGAATTTTTTTTTAAATTTCGTTCTCAATGACATGCACGTAATCGTTAGTGAAGTCACTTCCTCCCCTGGTGCTGCCAGAGCGAAACCAGAGACAAGGACTCTAAGGTGAAGCCACTTCCTCCCCAGGAGCTGCCAGTCTCGTCTCGGATGCTTTGCACGTTAGTTTTACCCCTCCTCCCTGCTGCCCCTTGCCGTGAATCCAGAGTTTCCAGGCGCTGCAAAATTTGCAGCAGTTTGTCAGTAGCGCGCAGTTTTAAATACATTTTCTTTAATGTTGTGAGTATAACAAGTGCGACAATGTTTAATTCTGTACAATATTTACAGTCTATTCAGTTCAGTACCTTAACAATTCAGGAGAAATGTGAAATTAAGTGCCCATCAGTTGAATCTCATAATGGAAAGAGCCGCTAAACAAAATACAAAGGCTCGCATATGTTTTGATAATTTATCCAGTATACCCTGCTTTCTTCTCTCGATCTCCACACAGTCTGTATTAGATTAATGTGTTTCAAAGACAATTCCATCAGCTGGGGCAACAAGATGGATTTAAAATAAGAACAGTAGACCTAAATGTTGTTCATGAGATGAAGGAGCCATTGCTAGAATGTTTTCAAACCATAAATGGAATCTGAAACATCTAGCAATATCACAATAAATGAGGCAAGCGCCCTGCTGCATACTCTTGAATATCCTGACTTCAATTTCTGGCTCAGTTATTTTTTTTTTTTTTTCATTTATTGATGTATCATGTATATATATTATACAACCAACTACAACATCGCCAGTTAGATATTTCTAAGGTCCAAATCTGCATATAAAGAATTAAATTATGGTTTATTTAACGACACTCGCAACTGCAGGGGTTATATCAGCGTCACCGGTGTGCCGGAATTTTGTCCGCAGGATTCTTTTAAATGCCAGTAAATCTACTAACATGAGCCTGTCTCATTTAAACAGAACTTACAAGATAAGGCGCATGGAACTAATCTTTAAATAAAGTAAGTTGCTTGGTTTATTTTTGTATGCAGCCCCCCTTAATTCAATACTCACGAGCCGCCACTGTACAGAGTGATTCACGAGGATTTATCGTCTCTTAAGGAGTTATTTCCGAAGACATCCTGAACAAAAATAGTCGTATAAACATTTGTCCTGATCTCAATATTTTCAGAATTACACTAATTTGAAGTTGTTCGTAAAATATACCATGATTCTTGAGTTTTAAGGGTAAAATAATATTACAAAATTAAAGAATGGACTATTCAGGAGTATCATGTCTTTAATTAGCTAGTATTCTGAAGCTAAAAAGTGTTGCGAATATTATAGTTTCTTCGTATAAATTTTTTTTCTTTCGATTTTTAAATACAAAATTACATTTTCTTACGCCATTTATCACAACAATTGTTATAAATCACGCCACTCTTGTAAATTCTTTAAGACTGTACATTTGGATGCATAATTCAACTGTAAAGAATCAAGTTCCTAAAGTCGTATGATTTGTAATAACTTTCTTGATAAGTGCGTAAGAATGATGTCATTTTTAGTTAAACATTGAAAAATAAAATATGTGCAAAACAATTAACACGTTTTTAGCTTCAGAACACTAGCCAATTAAAGAGATGACACTTCTGAATAGTTCATTCTCTATTTGTAATATTTTTTACCCTTAAAACTAAAGAAAAAAAAGTATTTTACTTACAACTTCAAAATTAATATAACTCTGAAAATATTGAGATTAGAGCAAATGTTTATATGATTTTTTTGCTAAGAATGTCTTCGGAAATAAGATCCGTAAGGGACGGTAAATCCTCGTGAATCACCCTGTATATGATTCCGCCGGAAATTAAAATTACTTCGAGGTATCGAAAGATCGAGTTATAGAAGTGTGACTGTATGTAAATAAAATAAAACATACATATATGCCAAAAATGAACCCTCAAAATTTGCAAAATAAACATGGCTTTATGCCAACTTATAAGACGTGATAAGAGAAGTATAGCCTGCAAGGTCTTCATATACATGCGCATTCAATAAAAATAAAATGCACTTGCATAAACTTCCGCAGTCTAGTTATTAATATCAACTAGAGTAGAGCAGGCACGTGCAGAGGTTTGTAAATTCACAGTGTTGCCGCTCTGCCTCATGTGCCAAACTTGATTTAAAGGAAGGAAAGAATACAGATACGCATAAATGAATAACACAACGTAGAAGTGGTCACCGGAGGCAGTCTCGGGATGTGCGGGCACTTCCAGAGATTTTCCTCTATAAGGAAGAGATAGATAGAATCAATACGAAAGTATTTTGCCAAGTGATGTATGGTCGGAAATAATTCTTTAATTACGTGTTGTGAATTGAACCTTTGTCCTAGCTAGTGTCCTGCAATGTTCGATCATGAGAGAGACAACCAAGATAATATTACAAAATTCGTCTTATTTCATACTAGCCGTACCCGTGCGTTCCGCTGCACCCGTTAGAAATAAATATAAAGTAATTACATAATTAAAATAGGACATTTGATCCAGGGAACATTCGTGTTTGATAGAAGGATAAATCGTTTAATATGTTACTTGATTTAAATTGCATCCAAATAATTAAAATGCGATCATTTTGGTCCAGAGACCACTCATTGGTGCAATGACAATTCCTTCAACATGTTTCTAATTTTTATTACATGCAACCATAGTTTAATGAACATTGACATCATTTAGATTTAATGTGTATACTTTATTTTACTTGTTATAGGTTTCCATTGAATTATGGTAATAACTTAATTTTAACCCTTGTTTTCTACGTATTCAGTAAATGGCGTTCGGCCCACTATGGTTCTGAACCCTTCAAATAAATTATATTATATTATATCAGAAGTTACTGTAATAACATTATAGCATTATGTCCATCTAGAGAAACTGCACTTTCCAATGGTGAAATAATAATTAATTATACAAATCGGTTAATTTAGCTTTCGATATTACTTCATACAAACACAGAAACATTCTCTGTAGGCTATCTTTCATAGCTTTCGATTGTTCCTTTCCAAGGCCCCTTATAGACGAAGTCATTTTTTTTTTATTTCATTATACGGCCTTAGATGGCAGTTATTTTAATTTTAAAACCCATTTATCTCATTAAATATCAGTCCTATCAAACTTTTTCAAGGAATAAAACTTACCGCAAATTATTTTTAAAGAAACTTTTGTTATGTAACATATTTCACAGAAATCAATAATAAGCGAAATATTTCGATTTATTTAATTCAGGCCCCCTTATAACCCCCCTTTTAAATAATGTATTTTGAATGCCATATAGCCTAAAATCTAGGTTACAACGAACATAATTTATATTCCAATTTTCATCGAAATCCGTTCATCCATTATCGCGTGAAAAGGTAACAAACATACAGACACACAAACAAAAATTAAAAAAAAAGCGATTTTTGGTTTCAGGGTGGTTAATTATATATGTTAGGACCAATTATTTTTGGAAAATCGAAAATTACCAGAAAAATTTCGGCTACAGATTTATTATTAGTATAGATTAAAAACGGTTAAATGAGCGTTGAGGTAGTTCCCTTCCCATTTCGCTTCCACACACCTTCAGCTATCTCCTCTGTAATACCAACATAACTTCGGTGAGAATACGGAAGTTTCACGCAAGTGTACACTCAGGCTATGCCTGTATACAGGGTGATTCATTATTACGTGTAAATACTTTGTGTCTGTATTATAGAGGTGAAACTATGACTAAAACGTTGTATACAACTTTTTCTCAAAACCTTTAATTCCAGAGTAGATGGCACCTACGCCGTAGTAACTGCAGAGGCATTACTGTCCTCCCACGCATTTGGTGTGGTATTGTGTGGAATCACTTACTCCGACCTCGAGTTCTACCTCTGCGGATGAATGGGGAAATCTAACGCGCATTCTTGGAACGCGAATTGAATGGTATGATACACGATATCCCTCTTGCAACGCGAGTGAACTTATGGTTTATGCACGATGGTGCTGCTGCATATTACTGCCGCAACGTAAGGGCGTATCTCAATGCTGTGTATCCAGATCAACTCCTTGGCCAGCCAGATCACCGGACATGAACCCTCTGGACTTCTACCTTCGGGGCCGCCTGAAGTCGTTAGTATATGCCTCTGCTGTACCTAACGTAGAAGTACTACAACAGCGAATTGAACATGCGTGTGGAATTGTTCGTAATCAGTTGAACGGCCTGTGTAACGTTCAGAGATCACTAAGGCGGCGAGCACAGGTATGTCTTCAAGTTGAGGGACAGCACTTTGAACATGCATTACACTAAGAATTGTGCAAATGTGTAAAGTTTAGAAGAAATTGCTTTACATTCTTTACTGTGTTTAGTTTTAGTTCACAAAACGTACATAAGTAGACTGCCGAGGATATGGGTTTAGTGACTTTGGTTGTTTTTGTATTGAAGTCCAAATGCACTGTACGAAAGTGATAATTAGTTTACATTTGGTGTATAATCCTTTCTTTGTTTGGGAGCGCAAGTTCCACGCAAAATGGCGTTAACTCTAGAATTATAGGTTTTGAGAAAAAGTTGTATAGAATGTTTGTCTTTGTTTCACCTCTACATTACACATACAAAGTATTTACACGTAATAATGAATCACCCTGTATACGAATCTGTGACAGGTTAGTTTAAGCTTTTGTTATGTCTTGTACAAAAGAGGATCGGAAAGTAACGCAGAACAATTATTTTACAGAATACTATTTTGGTTAGGACGTTCAAATTTGGCAGATAGTTAGTTTGAATCTTCCGCTACAGACAGCAATGATTCGATCAGGTGTCACCCTGGCGGAGCAAGCTGTAATTACTGAGTAAATATTGCGCGTTTTCTACAGTCGTTCACTTGTGGAGGGCAGAGAAGTGTAGTCCATTTTTTTTTTTTGCGAAAAACGAAAAATTCAAGTGAAATCCACAGGGAAATACTGGAGGTTGATTGTCTGGATCATAGCAACATCTCCAGGTAGTGTAGTTTTTTCGAAGAAGTCCCGGTCGCAAGCTTCTGCTTCATCGGGAATGCCAACCAAAAGTGTAATATTATTATGTATCAAATAAATAAATACATAAATTATTATTATTATTATTATTATTATTATTATTATTATTATTATTATTATTACGTCATGTTGGAAAGGAGAACTCTAACGTAAACACTGCATGTTTACAACATATGTATTTCTAAATTTCTTTTAAAGATACTAGGATCAAAATTTGTCAGGTAAAATAATTATTTCTGGGAAATCTAACAAGCAAACATTCTCATGGGGGCAGATAAAAAAGTTAAATTTTTTTCTTCCACCATGTTAATAATGTCAAAACAAGTGCTCTTACAAATTTTGGCAACTCCACCGCAATTACGAGGCTGTCCAGAAAGTGATTTTCCCTGGGGCCGTTTACAGAAAAAAGGACAATTTCACGGAAAGATTTATTGGAACAAATAAAGCAATTGTTGCACTATTTTTCAACATATCCCCCCCCCCCTGGAATTCAAACATTTGTCATATCATGGGATCTATTTTTGTATCTTTGCGTCGTACAAGTCTGGCGCCTGGGATCCGAACCAATATGACAAATGTCTCATTTTAATGTGGGGAATATGCTGAAAAATAGCGCAACAATTGCTTTATCTGTTCCAATAAATCTTTCCATGAAATTGTGTTGTTTTTCTGTAAACGGTCCCAGGGAAAATCACTTTCTGGACGGTCTCGTAATTGCGGTCGAGTGGCAAAAATTTATATAAACACCTGTTTTGACATTATTAACATGGTGGAAGAAAAAAATTTTCCTTTTTTATCTGCCCCCGTGAGAATGTTTGCTTGTAAGCGCGAAGGAACAAAATGGTAAAGAACTTTTTCATTCACAATATACTGAGAACTCGTCCCTTAAAGAAATTGGGATTGATCACCTTTCATCCTGTATAAGAAGAATAAATCTGAATTTTCATGCCGGGAATGGAAGCCTGGTGTGTTTAACTTACAACCGGCAACACTATCACTTGATCCATTAACATAAATTTGTGTAGCCTATCCGGAAAGCACGGACTGTGCCGCATGGCTTGAAGTTACTATGATCGGACTATAGGTGCACATGCGACTCGATTCCAATCAGTAACTTCACTTGACCTCATGATTGCTCTGAATTGCAGATCTGCCATTTGACCCGGGCCACGACTCCAGTGGCGCCGCATCTGACGGAGGGTCAGCAATCGTTTCTCGGGGAGGGCTACAGGCTCCATGGAGACGGCGACAATCAGGGGTGCACTGCATTTTGTAAAACTTCCCGCGCTCTCAAACTACGAGTACAAACAGCATTCAGAGTTCACGAGAGGAGCGACATTACTGGCGATTCTCAAGATGGAGAAGTGTTACAATATGTGTATGCAAATGATTGAGTCATAGGTATTATACAGGGACATCATTTTATTTTTACTTCAATTTTTATTGTACCTGAGTTTTTGAATGTACTTCACTCCCACCCCTTCTACTAATGGAGTTTCAACTATTCTCCAGACAGAATCAAGGCCGCTTATAGTAAACAGCACCGAGTTACTGAGTATAGTACGTTCCAGAAATATGTTCGCGTTTTCCAGTGACGAAAGAACTTTTAATATTGAATCATATTTTCGCAAAGGTACTGTCCGTTTGCCTACGTTGCATCCCGATTTCCCCCACCTGCTTCTGCACGGCCCTCTGTAAAACCAGGCCTGTCTTAGCTCTTTTCTGAAAACATTAATTTCTATTAGGAATTGGACGTTTACGTAATATTATACAACTGTTTAAAATAACTTAAATAAAAGGGCCTCGTTAAGTAATTAACTGTCACGTGATTTCCCCCCTTTCTACGATCCTGCGGCATAACCACTTGGACGGGCGGTAGATAACATGTCTGAGTAATTTTATCTGTGCGGGTCGGGCAGAAGTGAAGATTGAATTTACAGTACATAAGGTACTTTTTTATAGAGTAGGTACAGAATTATTTCAACATGAGTTACTAGTACGAAGGACGAAACTGGTAATTGGAATTAGATGCAATAGTCTATATGCACAAAAGAACTGAAGCCTGTAGGCTATCGAAATGAACGGCTACCATTTTCAAAAATGTGTTTAAATATCCATATTATGATTATTTTTAAATTGAACTTCATTCTCTATATTGTACGCTAATGTGCTGTAGACAGTATAATATATAGTGCATAATGAATACGTTTGCATGGATAGCTCAGTTCGTGAGTAAAAACACTTATTCTTAATACAGTATACTGCATTTTGATTAAATAAAAACCTAATGAAAATTATCGAATTCAAAATCGCGATATTTCCTAGTTTACGTAAATTGATGAACTACTTTTCTTCCCTCCTATACCTAGTAAAGCGATTTGTTTGTGTTTTACGCCAGTATCATCGAACTCCAGTTGTGGAAGGGGGTAGCGAACGGTTTTTCCGGTTCTCCAAAGGTATAGCCAGGTTAATATTAAAAATGTTAGTAAAAATAAAATGATGTCCCTGTAGTAGGTTATTTTACGACGCTTTATCAACAGCTTAGGTTATTTAGCGTCTGAATGAGATGAAGGTGATAATGCCGGTGAAATGAGTCCGGGGTCCAGCACCAAAAGTTACCCAGCATTTGCTCATATTGGGTTGAGGGAAAACCCCGGAAAAAACCTCAACCAGGTAACTTGCCCCGACCGGGAATCGAACCCGGGCCACCCAGTTTCGCGGCTAGACGCGCTAACCGTTACTCCACAGGTGTGGACCATAGGTATTATAATAAATGGAAACATCTACCGGTATATTCATACACAAAATGTCGGCCTAGGTAGCTTAGTCGGTATAGCACTGGCCTTCTGTGCTCGAGGTTGCGGGTTCGATCCCGGCCTAGGTCGATAGCATTTAAGTGTGTTTAAGTGCGACAGGCTCATGTCAGTAAATTACCTGAACTCCTGCGGAACAAAATTCCGGTACACCGGGGACGCTGATATAACCTCTGCAGTTGCGAGCGTCGTTAAATAAACCATAATTTAAATTTAATTTTTCATACATAATAAGGTGGTTCCAAACTTGTTTCACTATGTATATGAGCCATTCAGAGCAAAAGTGGTGTAAGTCAAAATTGGGTAACGAGGTTTAAAGTAAAAATTCTGTAAAATACAGCGCAAAGTAGCAATTAATATGTCATTCTTGCTATCCACTGACTAGTAATAGTTTAAATAAATTCAATATTACGAGTAATTGCTACTTTGTGCTGTATTTTACAGAATGTTTACTTTAACCCTCATTACTCATTTTTGACTTACACCACTTCTGCTCTGAACAGCTCATATATGAGCTGTTACAAAACTTCGTAGCGTTTTTTTTTTTCGCTGACACAAAAGTTTTTATTTGAGATGAATAGAAGACAAATGAAGAGCACAAGGGGTCTTGATAAGTCCAAAATAATTGTCAATTTTCTGTTTTAGATGTCATGTAATAGCTCAGGTAGTATATTACAGATATGTGTAGTTTATAAAATGGATTGGAATTGAATGGAATTTACGGGAGGGGGGCACCATGGTCCAGCACTGCGATCTGTTACTATCTATTGCGCTAACGCTCAAGAAAGGCGCATTTCCACACCCCCCAACCAGCTGACTGCACTATGTTTCGTTGAGTACTCAGATTTCGACCAGGCAACTCTCCTCGTCCCTAGGCCAGCCCCCTCCGTCCGTCGACAGCCGACGATAGAGAAATGCTATGGAATGATGACTACATGGATACATGGTGAAGGAATGATGTAGATGGTTAATATGCGGAAAAACGAGAGAACCCCGAGAAAAATCCCAACTGCGACCTTGTCCGCCACAAATTTCACTATGTTTTTTCAATGAAAAATCCCAGACCAACCGGTACTCGAACCCGGGCCGCATGCGTGAGAGATCTGACCACTCAGCCACCGCAGGGTACGAGTAGTTTAACTGTAAAGAATAACAACTTCATTAGTCTAAAGAATTTGAAGAATAACCCAAAAACAATAGAATATAATGGGTCTTGTAACTTTTAACTTGATCTCCTTTAAAAACAGTACCACGTGAGTTATCAGGTTTTTCCCCTGTATTGTTCAAATTAATCAGTAATTATATTCACCTACATTATCTATGACTGTGCCAACGCTGGGGTGACTTTTCGATTCCACGTCTGAAGAAACCTACTGGTTTGGAGTTACAGAAGTTTTACACTTCATAATTTAATATGATACAACATATGGCCCATTACTTCAGCATGATAAACAAATTCGCGAGGTAATTAGAGTATCCTGAAAGGTGATGTCAGAACATGATTTAAACAAAGCAATGACTGTCCATGTGCTACCATATATGGCTCTGAAGTCTATGGGTCATACTGTGAGAAAGGACTGGAATAAAATAAAAAGACACTGGTATTTTTTATGACGAGACATTTAAAACGAGAGCATCTGAAGTAAAATCACAAATTTTTAATTTACAGAGAAACAATGAACATAGCGAAGAATGGCCTCATCATTTACAAAGAATAATAAAAAAAAATCCTTCATACAGACCTAGCATTCATACACAGAATGTACAACACGTTTCACCTCCTTACTTTCAATTTCATCCAAAAGTTAAATGACGTATATCGAATTTCCGCGGATTAAATTTGTACTACAATTCGTAACTTTATTAACAATGTACAGTAGTGGCAAAAAAACCGGACCGACGCTTTTAGCTGATTTCGGAGCCTTGTTCACTCCCGAGCACGATAGACTGGTAACTAAGACTTTCGTGGTTCGAACCCTGGATGGGAAGGAAACCTTTTTTTGTCCCTTATTCAAATTTATTCCCAATACTTTTCGATTGCAGCGATATTTTACTACTTAATTAACTTATTATTCCCAGAACATGAAATTTACCAGCTTATTTTCTAATGGCTTTCGAAATAGGCTACATCAGTAGTCGAAATTACAACAATTACAATAGGTTACTCGCTATATTGTGAATGCGGGCGTGGCATACGCAGTGGCTCATTTCGGGGACTTTGATAATTCCGTCGGTCCGGTTTTTTTTTTTGCCACTACTGTACATTACTAATTCATAACTACAATATAATGCCTTTTACGAGACTTAGTTCATACGTCTCTTTTTCTTCGTGGCTACACTATTTTATGTCAGCGCATGTAGGCCTAATATTTAATTTACCATAACTAGCAGTGATAGAGTCTTAACAATACAACTATACTCTGTTTCTGGTATCTGTGGAGTAAATCTACGCATTGGGTGGAGCCTATGTCAAGCGAATGGGCGGAGCCTATCTGTGCGGGAGTGTATTACGGGCTGCATCGGCTCACGACCGCTAAGGGGTAAGATGTGCGTAACAAGATGATAGGTAAGGGTGGCTTGTCTTCAATCAATGCTTTTCTCCAGAGCGTCAATGGACTGGCCTCCTTCACTCACCACTTGTGCAAAGGATTTGTTTCGGTTCCTATACTCTACTGATTCCAGAAACGGAGTATAGACAACGTTGCTTAAGCGCAAACGGCTAGTATTGTTCTGGGCAGCTAAAAAGCCGCGATCTCCATGAACTAACAAGCAAACATTCTCATGGGGGCAGATAAAAAGTTATTTTTTTTTCTTTTGCCATGTTAATAATGTCAAAACAAGTGCTTAGCCTATACAAATTTTAGCCACTCTATCGCAATTACGAAGCCGTCCAGAAAATGATTTTCCCTGAGGCAGTTTACAGATAGAAAGCACAATTTCATTGAAAGATTTATTGAAACAAATACAACAATTATACAAATCTGGCTTTCAGGTAGAAGCTCCCTGTGAAGCAGGCTTGAATAATTTCAAGGGAAAAATTGTTTCGGGGCCGGGTATCCATCTCGGGACCCTTCGCTTAGCGCACGAATGCTCTACCGACTGAGCTACCCCAGGAACTATACACGACACCGACTATACTCGGCCTGGGACAATTTTTCCCTTGAAATTATTCAGGTACAGCAATTGTTGCACTATTTTTCAACATATTCCCCACTGGAATTGAGACATCTGTCATACCACGGGATCAATTATTGTAACCCTATGTCATAGAAGTATGCCGCCTGTGATCGGAACCAGTCTGTAAAAGCCGTCTGCACCTCTCTGTTGATCCCGAGGTATGACAAATGTCTCAATTCTGGTGGGGAATGTGTTGAAAAATAACGCAACAATTGCTGTATCTTTTCCAATAAATTTTTCCATGAGAGCGTGTTTTCTTTCAGTAAACGACCCCAGGGAAAATCACTTTCTGGACGGCCTCGTAATTGCGCTCGAATGGCCAAAATTTGTATAAGCACTTGTTTTGAATTATTAACATAGTGAAGGAAAAACAATAATTTTTTATCTGCCCCCATGAGAATGTTTGCTTTAAGTCACATGGATAGGTATGTAAATGCTAACAAATCAATTACTTAAATGAAATACTTAAACATTTTGTTTGTTTCATTTATCGACATGCCAGTCAACAGCGTGCATAATGAGGTCAGTAGAACATACTACATAATGCTTTTACATAAATTAAAGCAGTTATGTCATTCACGACTTCAGAAATAAAAGTACTGGCTATATTTTTAGAAGTCCTTGACAAAAAGGAAATTATCAAAATAAGTTAATACATAGGCTATTGCGGACATATTGCGACAGCGAAGAATGAAATTGTGAAATTGAGACGTTCCGTGGAGTAACAACTTAACGTACGTTACATCGTTTTTCCGTTTTCGGCATATCTTGAATCCTTAATAGCACATTTCCCTTCTGAGAAAATTTGTTCCCCCCCCCCCCAACAAACTCAGCGCCCTCTAGAAGCATTTGTTTTAAGAGACTTAAATTATTTGGTGATCTGTATCTCAACGCCCTCTAGAAGCATTTGTTTTAAGAGACGTAAATTATTTGGTGATCTGTATCTCAAATTCCAGATTTTGTACTTAAGTTCTTCTGCCAGAGGATGCCTCCTAACTTATGGCTCCACATACTTTCACTGGGACACTAAAGCCAGCATTATTAACATTGATCTCAATTGATTCCGTTACAAATTTTCAAGAGAATGGGAGCATTCAAATATTAAAGTCAATGCAGTCAATGTAGTAGTAGTAGTAGTAGTAGTAGTAGTAGTAGTAGTAGTAGTAGTAGTAGTAGTAGTGGTAGTGGTAGTGGTGGTGGTAGTAGTAGTAGCAGCAGTAGCAGTAGTAGCAGTAGTATTAATAGCATAGCAGTAGTAGTAGTATTAATAGCATAGCAGTAGTAGCAGTAGCAGTAGTAGTAGTATTAGTAGTAGCAGTAGTATTAATAGCATAGCAGTAGTAGTAGCAGTAGTATTAATAGCATAGCAGTAGTAGTAGCAGTAGCAGTAGCAGTAGTATTAATAGCATAGCAGTAGTAGTATTAATAGCATAGTAGTAGCAGTAGCAGTAGTATTAATAGCATAGCAGTAGTAGTAGCAGTAGCAGTAGCAGTAGTAGTATTAATAGCATAGCAGTAGTAGTAGCAGCAGTAGCAGCAGTAGTAGTATTAGTAGTAGCAGTAGTATTAATGGCATAGCAGTAGTAGTAGTAGTAGCAGTAGCAGTAGTAGCAGTAGTATTAATAGCATAGCAGTAGTAGTAGCAGTAGCAGTAGTAGCAGTAGTATTAATAGCATAGCAGTAGTAGTAGCAGCAGTAGCAGTAGCAGTAGTATTAATAGCATAGCAGTAGCAGTAGCAGTAGCAGCAGTAGTAGTATTAGTAGTAGCAGTAGCAGTAGTAGTAGTAGTAGCAGCATCAGTAGTAGTAGTAGTAGTAGTAGTAGTAGCAGCAGTAGCAGCAGTAGTAGCAGTAGCAGTAGTAGCAGCAGTAGTAGCAGTAGTAGTAGTAGTAGTAGTAGTAGCAGTAGCAGTAGCAGTAGAAGCAGTAGTAGCAGTAGCAGCAGAAGCAGTAGTAGCAGTAGCAGTAGTAGTAGCAGTAGTAAGACTAGCAGCAGTAGCAGTAGTAGTAGCAGCAGTAGTAGTAGTAGCAGTAGTAGTAGTAGCAATAGTAGCAGTAGCAGTAGCAGTAGTAGTAGTAGTAGTAGTAGTAGTAGTAGTAGAAGCAGTAGTAGCAGTAGCAGTAGTAGTAGAAGCAGTAGTAAGAGTAGCAGCAGCAGCAGTAGAAGCAGTAGTAGTAGTAATAATAATAGTAATAATAATAGTAATAATAATAATGACCGCCACAGTGGCTCAGTAGGCCTACTAGCACACTGGGCTTATAAACCAGAGGAACCGGGTTCAAATTCCGGTTGCTCGAATCTGAATTCAAACTTCTGTTGGGCAAGTCCACGGTTCAGGCAACACAAGGGTTTTCTTCGAATACTTCAGTTCCCTGCCACATCTCAACAATTCTATACCACCACCACCACCACCACTACAACCACCACCACTTGTGGTGCATTCCGAATAGTCTGTAACGAACTAAGTGTTCTATGTCTCTTGGCACTAATTACATCTGAGTCATGCTCGTACAGTCTGGACGAATAATGGGAAATTAGTCCAACAGTAGTAGTAGTAGTAGTAGTAGTAGTAGTAGTAGTAGTAGTAGTAGTAGTAGTAGTATTCATTTCTGGATTCGCCCATACGTGCTGCATGCCCTGTCCATATCAAACGTCTGGATTTAATGTTTATAATTAAAGAATAAAATGCATGCAGTTCTGCGTTGTGTAACTTTCTTCATTCTCCTGTAACTTCATCCCTCTTAGCCCCAATATTTTCCTATGCACCTTATTCCCAAACACCCTTAACCTCTGTTCCTCTCTCAAAGTGAAAATACAAGTTTCACAACCCTACAGAACAACCGGTAATATAACTGTTTTATAAATTCTAGCTTTCGGCTCTTTTGAGAGCAGACTGGATGATAAAAGCTTCTCAAGCGAATAATAACAGGCATTTCCCATATTTATTCTGCGTTTAATTTCCTCCCGAGTATCATTTATATTTGTTACTGTTGCTGCAAGATATTTGAATTTTTCCACCTCTTCGAAGGATGAATCTCACATTTTTATAGTTCCATTTCGTACAATATTCTGGTCACGAGACATAATCATATACTTTGTCTTTTCGGGATTTACTTCCAAACCAATCTCTTCACTTACTTCAAGTAAAATTCCCGTGTTTTCCCTAATAGTTTGTGGATTTTCTGCTAACATATTCACGTCATCCGCATAGACAAGAAGCTATATGCAATAATTCCTTGTTACTTTTTTAATCAGAAATCAGAAGTTCGACAGGCCCAGATCTCGCGAATGAGGGCCACCATTACTGGTGCGACAGACGGCCTGTGTAGCGAGGCGTGCGCCGTGAATGGCGCCATCTTGCGTAGTACTACGCAGTGTTGTGACGGCGCGGCGGATCGATGCAGCGGCTCCCGGGCCCCATTCTCAACTCCGTGCGTACTCCCGCCTGCCTGCACTGCCATGCGACTTGAGCCACTCTAGCGCGGAGGCCCACATCTCTCAAGCATCAGTCAGCTGACGGATTCTTACCGAAGAAAATGAAATGACCTTATGGTTGTTTCCTCTAATCGGTTTCCCCTGCATTTTCGTTCTATCATTACTCCACGCTGTACAGTCTTTTTTTGAAAGGCTTTGAAATAACTGGTTGGCCACTCCCGTTCAATTATGTTTGCACCGCAGTAAATAAAAGAGTAAACATACAGATATGACACGAAACAAGTAAAAAGCCCACATTAGAAGACAAACTGTTGTTAGCAATAACAATTTCAGAGTAGCTACTCGCTTCTTTAGCAACTTCAAATAAAAGTATTATACGGGACTCACTTCACCAAGAAAGAAAAGAAATGCATCAACTGTTACTCCAAAGGTACTTGAAATCACGCCCCTATTCGCCAAATTCCGAACTATAGTCCCGTCGCTCTTATTTCCGGCAGCCAACCACGTTGCAGGTCGCCTACATTTAAACGTGTGCGTCTTGTGATTCACTGATGATGACGTTATACATTTCCTAAGGCTCGCCAAATATTTACTATGTTGTTGTTGTTTTCTAATGCCAGGCGTTTGACAATAAAGTCATTTGACCTCTTGCACTCCAATATTTTTCAAAGATATTGTCATGGCCAGCCACTGAAGCACAGATTTTGAGGTGTTCCGAATCCATTTCTTGGTTTGAGTTGCACAATGGGCAGTTAGGGGACTGATATATTCCAATTCTATGCAGGTGTTTGGCCAAACAATCATGGCCTGTTGCCAATCTAAATGCAGCTACAGACGATTTTCGTGGTAAATCGGGAATTAACTGTGGATTATGATGCAGAGAGTTCCATTTTTTCTCTTGAGATTGTGTTAACAAATTTTGTTTGTTGAAGTCTGAGTATGTAGATTTAATAAATCTTTTCACAGAGTAATATGTAGATTTAGTAACAGGTCTGTAAGTAGCACTGCTGCCCTTCTTTGCTAATGCATCCGCATTCTCGTTTCCCAGGATTCCACAATGGGATGGTATCCATTGGAATACAATTCTTTTATTGAGTAATATTAATTGAAAGAGCATTTTAGTTATTTCTGCTGTTTGTGATGAAGGTGTGTGTTTAGAGACGATTGATAGAATAGCTGCTTTGGAGTCTGACAATATAACTGCATTCTTAAATTTATTGATGTGGCATAGAAGATTCCTGAGACTTTCACATATTGCAACGATTTCTCCATCAAAGCTTGTTGTTCCATATCCAAGAGATCTATAAAGTGAGAAGAGACAACACGTAACACCTGCACCGACACCTTGTTCTCTAGAGATCAAGGATCCGTCGGTGTATAAATGAAGCCATTTTTGTGGAGGGTACATAATATTAATTGTCTCTAAAGACAATTGTTTCATTATTTCAGTGTTTACTTCTGATTTCAGTATTTCTTCTGTTAAATTTAGATTATATTCTATATTAATAGAGTTAAAGGGTTTGCTTTAATTTGTAAGTTTTCTTTAAATTCGGGATATTGATTTTCTGTTTTAATTCTTGAACCATGGATATGAAACTTTATTGAGTTTTCAATCTACAGAGAGGACTGTATGAATGCCAATTGTTTCCTGGTAATCTGATAAGTTTTTCGTATTGAATCAGTGCTTTTTCTTCTATTGCCATTTTGATGCTGTTGATATTAGTGATGAATCTCATAAAATCTATTGGAGTTGTTTTGATTCCACCAGTAATGAGCCTGAGACCTTGGTTTAGAACATATTCTATTTCGTTTATGAAAGGTAAAGTAATTAAAATTTCTCCGCAGTATGTCAGCACTGGCTGTATAAACATTTTGTATGTAGTGTTCAAAGCATTCCTAGTATACTTAATATAATCGCCTGCCATTTTGGCTCTTTCGTTGGCGTTCGCAGAAAGCACACGAGGACGTTATTTGCCGCTCAATTATTTGCTCAATTACAGTGCGTTTGATTTATTATCATAGGATCTACGACATGATAATGTTTAACGGTGCGGCAAATAGATTCCTCGTCTGGTAGCTCGGCAACGAAAGAACAAAAATTACGAACGACACTACCTACCTAGACTTTATACAGCCTTCACTTCCTAAGACGTAAGCAAAGAGGAGGAGTCACGCCGGGAATAACAGCGTCGCGACTATAATAACGTCCACAGTACAAGCTTCGTAAAAACATTAACGGATCACTATATCTGGATTAACCCCTGTGGTAGCTGAATGGTCAGACCTTTAGCCTGTCAACACCTCTTATCATTTCCTATACATCCACACTCCCAGCTTCCCCTGTAATGTTCTCCTCCTGCCAGGACCGGTTTGCTAAGTCCCACACTGTAGGACAGCAATGGCAAAGGCAGCTTTTAATAGAAAACGGAGCATCTTCTGCGGACCTCTGAAAATGTAACTAAGGAAGATTCTAGTGAAGTGCTTTATGCGGCATAGTATAGGGGTAGAAACATGGGCAAAACGACGAAGTGAAGAAAAATTAAATGTGAACACAGAGAAGAATGGCGTGTGTGAAATGTACAGACAGAATAAAAAATGAAGCTGTGCTAGAAAGCGTGGGTGAAGACAGAATAATGCTGAAACTGATCAGGAAGAAAAAAAGAAATTGGTTGAGTCACTGGCTAAGAAGAAACTGCCTACTGAAGGATGCACTGGAAGAAATGGTGAACGAGATAAAAGTTCAGGGCAGAAGAAGAAGATATCAGACGATATCAAGGTATATTGATCGTATGCGGAGACGAAGAAGAAGGCGGAAAAGAGGAAAGACTGCAGGATTCTGGGGTTTGCAGTGCAGAACCTGCCTCTGGCACAAAATGAATGACTCGTTGCTGTTGATTAGAGCTGAAGAGGATAAAACTACAAAGACTATTGTTGATTACAGGTTATTTCAAGTAATAACACAAACTAATATCAAGGAATATTATTATGGTTGTGTATTATAACCTATTCTTTAATAGAATATTGCGATACAAGTGTTGTAAGTGCATTAAACAGAACCGAAGAAACAGTATAAAAAAACGAGGCGAAGCGGAATTTTTTCAGTTTTCGAGATTCTGTTAAGCAATTAAAGCATGTGTAGCGCACATTATTTCTTGTACGAACATCATTTAAATGAATATGTTTTCAATTTTGAATACTGCATAACTTTGTTTGATAAGTAAAAATGTTCCCTATAAGAAAGTTATGAACGTCGTTGCCAAGGTACTACAGTATGTAGGTATTTGTTTTTCCGGTAAGTACGAGAGAGAGTCAAAAGTAACCTTAATAATTATTTTATTAATTGAATATGTACAATACGTCTACAAACACTTCATTACTTTTAACATAGTATAACAGGAACACTTCCATTGAACGTAAAGGTAAAGGTATCCCCGTAACATGCTATGAAGGCACTTGGGGGGCATGGAGGTAGAGCCCCATGCTTTCCATGACCTCGGCACTAGAATGAGGTGGTGTGGTCGGCACCACGCTCTGGCCGCCTTTTACCCCGGGAAAGACCCGGTACTCAATTTTATAGGAGGCTGAGTGAACCTCGGGGCCGTTCTGAAAGTTTGGCAACGAGAAAAAATCCTGTCACCACCTGGGATCGAACCCCGGACCTTCCAGTCCGTAGCCAGCTGCTCTACCAACTGAGCTCATAGTTGGGACTATGTTGAAAGTGATAAAGTGTGTGTAGTCTTATTGTACATATTCAATTAATAATAAGTACTTTTTGACTCTTCCTCGTAGTTATAACAGCACTGTGATTTCTTTTGTTTGCATAGCAACCAGAACGTGCGATATTGTCAACTTACGAAGCATTGGGTACAGTAGTGGCAAAAAAAAAAAAACCGGACCGACGCACGCTTGTAGCTGATTTCAGAGCCTTGTTCACTCCAGAGCACTAAGACCTTCGTGGTTCGAATCCTGCCTGGGAAGGAAACTTTTTTTTTGTTCCTTATTCAAATTTATTCCCAATACTTTTGGATTGCTGATAAAATTCATGTTCTGGGAATAATAAGTTAATTAAGTAGTAAAATATTGCTGCAATCAACAAGTATCGGGAATAAATTTGAATAAGGAACAAAAAAAGTTTCCTTCCTAGGCAGAATTCGAACCAAGAAAGTCTTAGTTACCAGTCTATCGTGGTCTGGAGTGAACAAGGCTTTACAAAGGTCGGTCTGGTTTTTTTGCCACTATTGTGCATAAGAAACAATGGTAATAGGGGAAAAAAGCATGATGATCCAAAAAAGTTTTAAACGGGATAGAGGATAATAAAAGCTGAAGTTTGGATTTACGTTATTTATGTATGGCTTTGACACTATGGTAATTTTATGTAGAGGAGCTTCGAAATAGGCAGTATTACTGTCTAGCCGACAATGGAAAACATTTTCAACATTTAATGTAGTAAATTTATTTAATTAAATATAGAAAATTATCCAAAATAAACCGTGTTTTCATTCTACAACCAACTGATAATAATCCACGTTGGTAGGCGACGTGAGAAAACAAAAGATGTATAAATAACTGAATAGGTTACTCTTTCTTGAGTATCTCTATAAAGGGATACCTACATTTCAAAGGGGAATGGGTTGGGGAGGTGAAACCTAAAAATGCAATTAACACAGGTTTTAAACTTCGTTTTTAGTATAGTATCTAAATTGACCTGTCTTTTTCTAAATTAAATTTAATTGAAGTAAATAAATAAAGTTTTGAAATGAAAGTCCTGCATGTTAATAAATGCAGAATACTGTTCGAATAAGCCGATATGCTGAAATGAAATTCACTTATCCAAAACAAAAATTCTTGAAAAGCCCACTCAATAAATTTCTCTTATAGAGATGGAAGTGAAATAACCTCCAGATTTTCAGAGCGAATAGCTCATTCTGTGTGTAACAAAAAAGTGTAATACTATATTGGTGGAAAGTCCATAGCTTTCTCAAGTAAAAAAAAAAAAAAAAAAAACAACTTTTTTTCCCCCCAATGTTTAACACTCTCTTATCCGGTAACTATTGCGAGTAGGATCGTGATTTTTGTCCATATCGAAAGAAAATCTAATAAAGAATCATTTATCTCTCTGGTGTATTTCAATAGCGTGGATGGTTTTCGTGTAAATTTAATTAAAAACCACTAATTTGAAGCCACTGGCCAATGCGACCAGTTTGGAACATTGTAGCCAGAAAGGGAAGTGGTAGGTAGCTCACTATGGCAGAAAGACATAAGTTCGTTGACTTCTTACATCTGTATTACGAGAAGAAAGAACAGTGTGTTAGCGGCGATGTTGCCAGGCTGCTGAAACTTCAAACTTAATTTTCCAGTTAACCGTCCATTTAATCACAAAACTTAATGGGTTATAGGATTTATATTAATTTAAGTATACCCTATCATCTCTTTCAATCTGCAGGATTATTTCACTTCTACCCTGAGAAGTTACAGTCTTACATATTTAACAGTTATAATATGCAATTGCAAGAACTTCCTACTTCTGTTAATAAGATACTTTATATAGTAATTTTAAATGTTCGTGTTTATTTTCCAGGGACTTTGTAATAATGTTATTGCGTGTGAATGTGTGGAGTGAAAGATAATTGACGAAAATGAATGAGTAAGCGCAATGTTTATGTAGTTCCGAAACATTAACTTTTAGGTCACGGTAGAAATACCCAAAATTCTATTTCTGAACACAATCACCGAGGAACCCTGAACCGCACACACTTAAACTTGACATTTAGTCTTTTTAAGTGATCTGCTTTGCCGGTCGGTGCATGTGTGTGGCCAGTTCTTTAACTGTAACGTGCATTAATAAGCATTTATCTAGGTTCTCATCGACAGGTTATAGCGTGAATACGTCACGGTTTTTATGGCCAAACTACGGTTTATGCGAAATGCGAAACTAATGAACGTTTTTCTTGGAACGACCGGATGAATAAAAATTCAGTGTACACATAGAAGACACGCCCTATTTCTCTAATGTCACGCGGATGTAAATTTCATTTGTTGCCGTGTCTGATGAAGGACATCCAAAGCTGTGTAACTCTAGAAACAAACAAAAATTACCAATGTCGGAAAAAAATTCTCACATAGGCGGGAAAACTGCCAACGCCATCCAGAAAACGATTTTCGTTTAATCAAACAAAATTATTGTAAATTTTATTACTACTCAACAATGTAATTTTATTCTTCCAACAATAACTATTCACTCTCTACAATTTAACTTCACTCCCGTCAACAATGGGATTTGCTCTCCACACCGTAACACAGTATTCGTTAGTGCACTCCACTGACGACAATGACAATCTACTTGGACTATTACGAACAACAATGAACTGTTAATCTTAACTAATATTTACAAAGCACTATTTACAAATCAGAACTGTCAGTTCTCAGTTCACAGTTCTTCTAGCACAGTCACTCGAGTTCACAGTATCTCGAACCACAGACCTTCAGAGACAGTCTACTGTACTCGAACTCAGGTCCCTCCAACTGCGGTCCACTGCACTCGAACTCAGGCCTTCGGATGCTGACACAGTTGCGGACGCACACTCAAGTCGAACTCCGGTACACAAGACTGGCTGGCTTGCTCTGTTCACTGGCTTACTGACTGAACTAATCATTAATCACACACTGTCCGAGTTCGCTCGCGTTTCTTCTTTCATAGCAAAATCATAGTTGCGAGAAATTTCTACGGGTGTGCAGAGATAGCTCTCTCGAATTATCTGGATATCTCCACTTCGACGGACTTCTGGAAGAGTCGGGGGGGTCCGTCCTCCCTTCACTCCGCACGCAGCAGTTGCGCGCGCACCCCTCCCCTCGTCGCGTTGACGTATACACCCCCTCTTCCCTTCAGCATGCAGATGCTCCCCGTACCAGCGTTTCGTCTGCCGCGCGCCCTGTCGGACGCGTGTTCAAACCCCGTTGCAGCTGTCACATTATAGTCACCGTCATCTTAGAAGGCGGTTGATGCACAGAAAATTATAAAGATATAAACGCTGTTGCCACAGGAAAAAAGAACGCCTCAAATTCTACACCAGATGTCAAAGCGCCTGCAGTGGGTGCTCATACTACAAGCAATACAAATCTAACAAGGTTCACTTTTTCGCAAGATAAAGTACAATCCTCGTTCTTAAGAAAATGTTGTGCAGGTCCTTGAGCGCACGCAGTGCAGGCGTTTTGACATCCCAGTCCACAAGCTCCATACGTAACTGGAGTTTTCAAACTGCAAAGGTTATTCAGAATCAAAATTTAACGTGGGCGAGAAATGACATACCAATTTTCCCCGAAGCCCTTTCAGGAGCGGCTCCCTAAGATCGTAGCTAATTTGTGCTACAACCAAAAATGTTAGAGGCCATAAACATAAGGGGGCAAGTCTAATTGCGATTTCCCGGTTCTGATCGGGTCAAAAACCCTGACGGAACTGATATTTAACAGTTTCGTTGAATTTCGGTGAAGTCCAGAGGGCCTAATTAGTGAAATCCACTCTCCTCACCTCCACGAAAGGATTTCCTGGATTTTTTCTTATTTAACGAACGCTGTATCAACTACTCGGTTATTTAGCTTCGATGAGATAGGTGATAGTGACATGGTACTTGGCGAGATGAGGCCGAGGATTCGCTATACATTACCTGACATTCGCTTTACGGTTGGGGAAAACCTCAAAAGAAATCGAACCTGATGATCAGCCTAAGCGGGAATCGAACCCGCGCCTGAGCGCAATTCTGGATCAGCAGACAAGAGTCTCAGCCGACTGAGCTAAGCCGCACAGTGATCTGGATCGCTTAAAAGCTGGTCAAAAATCATTTTTTTAACTTCGACACAGAATCTTTAAATCACATTTCAATAATTCTACAACTTGACCTTCAAAAATTACGGTGGTTTATTAATAATAACATACAAGTTTGGCGATATGTTTGTTCAAAAGTGACATAAGTCTAACTTGTGTAATTTTACCTTAGTGATGTGATTTTAAAAGAGTCCTGATCAAGTTTAAAAATGCATAAAAATAATAGTAAATACTTTTATTATATAAACATAAGTTATGTCTTTTATGAAAGAAACCACCAAATTTTTCAAGCACTAGAAACCATTGAGATCTCTACCAGAAATACATTTTTCTATATGCCCCATATCTATAAGACTCTGACAACCCAGCAATACTTCCTTCCCAGAGGAAACCATTCCAAGGACATATCACCCTTCAAATTTCACCGGCTTCAGCCAGGGACTGAATCTGTGAGCCTTGGATCCAACGATAAGCATGGACATCATATGGTGGATTAACAGCAACAGGAAATGGAATTTCCCCGTCAAAAACACTTTCTTTCTTTGTCTACTACTAATCCTACTGCCACTCTTTGGGAAATTAACCCGGATCTCCGGCTTGAAAAGCCGACGCCCTAGCCACAACTTAACGGTGTGTTACAATATGAAATGTAAATTATACAGGGACATCATTTTATTTTTACTAACATTTTTAATATTAACCTGTCTATACCTTTAGAGAACCGGAAACACCGCTTGCTCCCCCATCCAAGACTGGAGTTCGATGATACTGGCGTAAAACACAAATCACTCTACTAGGTATAGGATGGAAGAAAAGTAGTTCATCCATTTACGTAAACTAGAAAATATCACGATTTTGAGTTTGATAATTTTCATTAGGTTTTTCTTTAATCAAAGTACAGTACTGTATTAAGAATAAGTGTTTTTACTCACGAAGTGAGTTATCCATGCGAACGTATTCATTATGCGGTGTATATTATACTGTCTACAGCACATTAGCGTACAATATAGAGAAATAAGTTAAATTGAAAAATAATCATAATATGAATATTTAAACACAATTTTGAAAATGGTGGCCGTTCATTTCGATACAGGCTTCAGTTCTTTTGTGCATATTATCGCACTATAGACTATTGCATCTAATTCCAATTGCCAGTTTCGTCCTTCGTACTAGTAACTCATGTTGAAATAATTCTGTACCTATTCTACGTACTGTGAATTCAATCTTCACTTCTGCCCGACCCGAAAATATAAAATTACTCAGACATGCCTATCTACTGTCCGTCCAAGTGGTTATGCCGCAGGATTGTAGAAAGGGAGGAAATCACGTGACAGTTAATTACTTAACGAGGCCCTTTTATTTAAGTTAAATTAAACAGCTGTATAATATTACGTAAACGTCCAATTCCTAAGAGAAATTAATGTTTTCAGAAAAGAGCTAAGACAGCCCAGCTTTTACAGAGGGGCGAGCAGAAGCAGGTGGGGGAAATCGAGATGCGACGTAGGCAAACGGACAGTACCTGTGCGAAAATATGATTCAATATTGAAAGCTCTTTCGTCACTGGAAAACGCGAACATATTTCTGGAACGTACTATACCCAGTAACTCAGTACTGCTTACTATCTGCGGTCTTGGTTCTGTGTGGAGTTGGAACTTCCTTAGTAGAAGGGGTGGGAGTGAAGTACATTCAAAAACTCAGGTACAATAAAAATTGAAGTAAAAATAAAATGATGTCCCTGTATATACTGTATTATATGTATGTGGGGCTTGAAAAGGGCACGTCAGCTACTATGGCTATTTGCGCCCTTTTTATTTATTTATATATATATATATATATATATATATTATTGTAAGATGCCCAAAATTAAAATCAAGGTAAAAAACAATGGCCGGATTTTATGTAATATGAAAGTGAGAAATATGTACAGTACACGAACATGTACTCAAAATTGGCAAAATATATAGATAAATACGTAATAAATTTAAAAATATGTAACTTAAAACACTTGATTTTGTGAGATCTATTGATTACCAAATTTCTATGAGATTCACTGATTGTCACATTTATGTCAGTGTAATATTTGAGCCGTTCAGAGCAAAAGTGGTGTAAGTCAAAATTGAATAATGAAGTTTAAAGTAAAAATTCTGTAAAATACAGCGCAAAGTAGCAATTAATATGGCCTTCTTGCTATCCACTGACTACTAATAGTTTAAATAAACTGAATATTAATTGCTCCTTTACGCTGTATTTTACAGAATGTTTACTTTAACCCTCATTACCCATTTCTGACTTACACCACTTCTGCTCTGAACGGCTCATTTATTGTGAATATTGAAGAGTTTGCAGAATACCCTCCTGACGCTGAAATGGCACATAAACGACGAAAAGGAAGAAACATATTTAATATTAAAATGGATTACATGTGGTAAAAGGGGGGGAAAACATTTTAGTGAATTAAATATTATAAAAGCCCCAAAAATTCGGACAATTAGCGCCCCAACTGATATGAGAGATGTTGGAAAACAAGCCGAAAACAAGACTATCCCGTGAAAATCGGGACAGGACGACAAACCGCAACTTGGTTAACGGTGTGCCGGAGTACGAGGTGTAAATTATAGATACATATCTTACTGTAAGATTTCTAACATTAAAACCAAGGTCATTAGTTTCCAAGGGAAAAAAAAAACAAGCGTAAAATCATTAATAACTGAAAAGTAGAACACTCAACTAAGCTAACTACAACATGGCGATCAACAAGCTTTTATTTAAGACAATGACACAAGCAATCCTACTGTTTCTATGTTTCAATACGAATATACAATGTTATTATAAATGATCTTTCCGATTACAAATTTGAATAACTATCGTTAGAAGACACTTAGAAACATGATATTTATTTATTTATTTATTCTGGTGTAGTTAAGGCCATCAGGTCTTCTCTTCCACAACACCAGGAATACAAATACAATAATAGAAATAAACAGAAAAAAATACACTATAATATACAAAGTAAAGCTACACAAGAAATAAAGAGAGAGAGAGAAAAACACTATAAACAAAGTAAAGCCACACAAAAATATACAGGTTGCAGTCACACAAACTTTAAATGAGTGATTAAGCATCATAATTAATTCCATCCTAACTAATTAACTAACATAAACAAGAAACTTGCAATTTTAATCTAGGTTAAAAAAGAAAAAGAAAAAAAACACAAATCAATACTCCTAGCAATACCTAGAAAACATTAACTAAGACAAAATTTTCCAATTTAATTTTGAATTGTGATAAAGTCCGGCAGTCCCTGACATCATTAGGTAACGAATTCCAGAGGCGAGGTATTTCTACAGTATAGGAAGATGAGTATAAAGACGTTCTATGATGAGGGATAGAAAGAAGTGCTTGATGTCGGTTTCGAAGAGTTGTAAGAAATTGAAAGCGCGATAACAGATATTTCGGAGTAGAAGTATGCATGATTCTAAACAGAAGAGACAGTGAATGTATTGTTCTTCGTTCCTTCAGACGCACCCATGAAAGTAACTGGAGGGAAGGTGTTATATGGTCAAATTTACGAGTATTGCAGATGAATCGTATGCACACATTATGAACACGTTGTAGTCTCTCAGCTAAGAGTGAACTTACATTAGTTAGCAAGGAATCGCAATAATCAAAATGGGGCATTACAAGCGTCTGAATAAGATTTTTTTTAGACTAAGTGGTAGAAATTCTTTCATATGAAACAAGGAGTGAAGTTGAGAAAATATTTTTTTGCAAATGTGTGTTACTTGAGTGTTCCAATTTAGATCGCTATCCATAAAAATGCCAAGATTTTTAACGGTTTCACTGTATTTAACAATAATCCCATTCAATATTATATGTGGTATAGTACTGCTATCAAGAGTGCTTCGTAGACGATTATGCCCCATTACGATTGCTTGCGATTTCTCTGGATTTAACCTTAATCCAAATTTGTGTGCCCACAGTGAAATCGAATTCAAATCTTCGTTTATTTTGTTTACTGCGTCACTAGTCTCGTCAGGGTGGAAATGCAAATAAATTTGCAAGTCGTCAGCATACATATGGTATTTGCAGTGTTTTATCATATTAGTCACGTCATTAATATAGATCATTGATATTGGTATCAATGGAAAGAGAAACTCAAATATTTTTGTTATCCATTCGGTTAAATCACATGTACAACTCTTAAATCAGCAAAAATTAAAAAAAAAAAAAACAAACAAACAAAAAAAAAAAACATGAAATTGGTATCAACAGAAACAGAAACTCCAACAATTTAAAAAATTTTTCATTGGGAAACATGAAATACAAAGAGAAACATTTGGTTCACAACCGTAAGTCACAAGTGCTCAATGTGACCTCCTTGTGTCACACGACACACACATCAAGTCTGTATTCAATTTCCTGCCATACACGTTGTAGCATTGGACCATCCACCAGTACAATGGCCTCTGTGATGCGGACACGAAGATCCTCAATGGTAGGTGGTAATGGTGGCTGATACACTTGTCGTTTTATAAAACCCCATAAAAATCACAAGGAGTGAGGTCGGGGGAACGTGGAGGCCAATGCAAACATTCTGAATCTTCACGGCCAACACGTCCAATCCATCTCCTTGGTAGTCGTGTACTCAGTTCGTTTCTTACATCTAAGTAGTAATGGGGTGGTACCCCATCCTGCTGAAAAATTAGACCTTCGATGTCCTGTTCCAGTTGTGGAAGAAGCCATAACTGTAACATGTCTAGGTATGAATTACCTATGACTGTCGACTTGATCACTCATATTCTTCTAAAATTGCGTTGTACAGTGACAACAGACTGGGATATGTGAAAATCTAGCACACAAAATGCCCTCCTGTCTTCGTCTGCAGCCATTTTTCTGTTATATCGTCTCCTAGCAACGAAATTAATAAATATGCGACAAGTTCACCAACATAACAAAAAATATTTGAGTTTCTCTTTCCATTGATATCAATATCATGTTTCTAAGTGTCTCCTAACGATAGTTATTCAAGTTTGTAATCGGAAAGATCATTTATAGTAACACTGCACTTTCAACTAAATGTATTTAAACCAAACAATAAAAGTCATCTCTTAAAATATTAAAACGTTTTACAAGTACCGTCGCGAGGGGTGACTTTGTGCCATGAGGGTGACTTTGTGCCATTCGCGAAAAACGTATGGAAGTATTCTTTAAGACCGTGACAAGGTTTTAAAGTCTACTTCCTTACGTTTAGTAGTCTTTAAAACCTTGAGACGGTTTTAAAGACTACTTCCTTACGTTTTTTTTTATGAAATGCGCGAATGGCACAAAGTCACCCCGCGCGACGGTACTTTAACTTAGTACATAGGTCAGACATACAGTCACAATTCCAGTAAAGGTTTATCGAATTGCTCAAAATCACAATTAACCCTCTCGATTGTCCCTTCTTGCCTCGGTAGAATACTTTAGTACCCAATGAGGTAGACAACTATATTCTGTGCAATGCTAGGATCCTTAACTTGCTATTATTCGCTCTGACTCTATGAGCGTGGGTCATAGATGTCGCTAGTCTCGAGAAGTGATGACAACTCAGTTCGTCAGAGGCCATCCAGAGTGCACCACAAGCGGTGAGTCTTCATTGCACTCGTAATGCATTACAATGTGATGGAGAATTGTTGGGAAGTTGCAGGGGAACTGCTTGGACCACGGAGAAAGTCTCGGTTTCTTCTTTGCTGCACGGGAAGAGGAAGCTAAGAGTTGTCCGCAACAAGAAAGTAACTCACCAGGCGTAACGGAGGCATATAGGAGTAACTAATCAATTTAAGAATCCTGTAAGCTTGGATGCAAGAAGGTGGCATCCCTACTACCTACTGAAGAACTTCATTCACAGTTTTTTGCTTAAGTGCAGGTCCATCGCTGCGAATCCAATATTCTCATTCTTCCCTCTTTTTCATTATCCTCTTCGTCTCCGCATACGATCCATATCTTATTCAGTGTTGCCATATCCCCAATTCTGTAGTTTGAAGGCAAAACGTGATGTCATTTCTTGCATTTTTTTCAGGAGTGAGCATTTGAAGTTTGAACAACCATATAAAATCATAGGAATCATGTTTCATAACAACGGGTAAGAGAGATATGCATGCCACCTTTCGCCACAATAAAGATAACATAACCTCTTACTGAAGTTCTGGTACGTACAATACATCTGTTATCAGGCAATACATCTCACTTGACGTATGTGTCAGAGGAAGAACAATTGTTTGTATACATCTGGCCTGATTAGTATAATGTGTCTCTAGTCAGTGATGTATGCAATGGAGGGAGAAATAGAACTGGCCCCATTATCTCCTGGTTTAGTTGCCTCATGAGTGATGCCTTATGTGTTACTTGTGAGGTGCAAAGGTGTCTTCGGATAACTGACTAAACAACAACAAAAATACCATCAGGATGCAAAACATATCGCAAAATCTCTTTTTCGCCAAAAATTCATGTATCACTTTTTGTCTTGGAACCACAGAATTGTAGTGCATAGTTCTAAAAACAAATATCTAAGCTGGAAATTTGTGTAAATAATAAAAGTCCTGATTTTGGTCAAAGAATTGCACGGTAAAATGTATGTCCGCCAAATATTTAGGTATTGTATGTGCTTGTTTGTGTATAGGTTAGAAACAGAAGTGACTGCTGTTCAAAACAAATGTATGTAACTTCTAATGCATGTATGGCAGTGATTAATTCCTGCACAAGAATACGATTATCTCTAGCAGAAATCTAACACATGGTGAAAGATCAAGTAATTTATTAGAATTCATCGAAGATCGGAAACCAGCTTTTTGCAAGTCCTGAACTTCCTGTCTATTAGCTACTTTCCTACGCTGCTTTAACCGATTTTCAATTAATGAGAAGTCGTTTCTTGGATACGAAAACAAGTCTGACAAATGAATAACACAATTCCTTATATGAGCAAGTCGAAGACCAACTTTTACAAATGTCGGGACTTTATTTGGGGCGAATATCACCATCTGGTGAGGGTTCGTAGCCAAAAAAGAGATAAGATTCTACCCTTTTGAATACCTTTAGAGCCACCTAAAAGAATCGTATGTTCATTACGGACGACCTTCCGTGACGTCAGCTCCACGCGCATATTTACGTCACGACAGTTCCGGTACGAGCAGCAAGTACCGCTACTTCGCCATTGAGCATCTTGAGCGTCTTCACGACAGAGATGTCAAGATACGATCCTTCATTTCCGTTATCTCGGTAAATCTGGGCTTTCGCACTGTAACAAGTGATCATGGCGTATTTCCTTTTGTACATTCATATTGTTTCACAAGGACCTTCATGATAGTTTACAAGGTTTTTAAGGTAGATTTCCTTTGAGTATCTCGATTTAATTATTCGTTCTCATTCCATCACAGTATGGCACAGCTATAGTTCGGCTCCTTAATGGTTTATAGCTAAATAAAAACTAAATCAAAGAGCCCAGGATGAGATTCCAGCTATATTCTATTGCAAGAATTTCTTTGCGGACAAAATGTATATAGCTAAGGTAGATTCTTCCAAAGTAAGTAGTGGCAAAAAAAAAACCGGACCGACGGAATAATCAAAGTCTCCGAAATGAGCCACTGCACATACCACGCCCGCATTCACAAGATAGCGAGTAGGGGAGTAGTGGGTACAGTGAGACACAAAATATTAAGGCATATGTATGCAAGTGATAATTCAAGTATTTTTAAAATCAAGTGCAACAGAAATATACATAAAAACATGGAGTATAATAATACATAAACAAAAATGTTAATAGATGTAGGACATAATATACAATACGTGCGTGTCAGAAAAATGCAAATGTCTCGCTGTTCCCATTCAGAAGGGTACAGTGAGACACCACAGTGTCTATTAACGGACATGGAAATGATTTACATTTATTTCAAAAGAAAACAAAAACTTGCTGTCTCTCTATATTGACATGTTTTGTAGGCTTATTTAAAGTCATTTTGATGTCTGACTTCGAAACCATTGAAACATCTGGAACATTTGGAAAAGTGAATTTTGCATGACATTTCAAACTTTAGTGAAAAAATGAAATGAATTTTTGGTGACAACAAAGCTTATGATTATAAGAATTTAATGTACTCTTTATTATTTTTTAACATTTTCTTAAATTTTGTGAATAATTTTTTATTTATGAAACCATTAAAATGTAATGTATCCATTATTTTAAGCTACAGTTCCTAAATTGGTTACTAGTATGTTCATTTTTAATGTTAGTTATTGGTAAATGTAATATAATTACAGTTTGTTTTTGCAAATCATTGGTACATGGGAACAGTGAGACGTCTCAGTGTACCCTTCAATGGCATGTCTCACTGTTCCCTTTACGCATAGTTCATTTAAAAATGACGCCATCACTTCAAAATTAAAACAAGAAAGACGAAACTTTGCCAAACATAATCAATCTCAAATACCATAGTACTAGGTAACAAAACATTCATATTTATATCTAACTTGTATATCCAATATAACCTTCATTAAACAAGCCAAAATTTTACTTCTAGAGTGAAAAATTAAGAATTATTTTTTCATCATTCACCTTTATAACTAGAATCAAATCGAGTATGAAAATACTGTTACTTTAGTCATGCAACATATAACTCCAATGTTACCAACATCTCAACATCAAAATTTACCATCTAATAAAAAATGTCTCACTGTTCTCCCTGTCTTATTGTACCCACTTCTCCCCTAATCTATTGTAATTGTTGTAGTCTCGACTGCTGACGAAGCCCATTTCGAAAGCCATTAGAAAATAAGCAGGTAAAATTCATGTTCTGGGAATAGCATGTTAATTAAATAGTGAAATATCGCTGCAATCGAAAAGTATTGGGAATACATTTGAATAAGGAACAAAAAAAGTTTCCTTCCCAGGCAGGATTCGAACCACAAAGTCTTAGTTACCAGTCTATTGTGGCTCTGGAGTGAACAAGGCTCTGAAATCAGCTACAAGGGTCGATCCGGTTTTTTTTTTGCCAATACTGTACATCGATTTTTGTATTTATTATTATTCTACCATTATTTGGATCAGCATATCTATTTACAAAGCATCTTATGTGTTCTCATCATAGGTGATCAGAGTTCAATTCCAACCAGAATCCTATATTAAACGAGTTACAAGCAGAGGTTTTCTTTGAGAACTTCGGTTTCCCTATTTGTTACAATTTTACAACTGTTGGGCACAGTTCTAACTATTCATACAGTAGATGGTTCTTCATTCAAAGGCGAACGGTGTTCGATTCTAACCAGATTATATATTATATATTATTATAAGCAAAAAAGAACTTCGGTTTCTGTTTTTATTAAAATTTCAAATTTCTCCACTACTAGGTACAACAGTAATTAGGCCTACATAGCACAAGATTCTTCATCAAAGGTTATTGGAGTTCGATTCCAGTACGATTATATTATATGTGTTTTACTATATAAACAGATCATTTCTACCAGAATTTCAGCGCTTTCTTTTATTACAAAATCATCACGGTTATCCACGATCTCAGTTATTCGCACAGCAGATGGGTTCTCATCAAAGGCCATCGGGGTTTGGATTTAAGCCAAATTTTTTATTTATTTATTTAGATTTATTTAATAATAACATATAGGCCTACATAAAAACGGTACATTAAAGTACCCCGAAAGAGCAAAGCTCGTGTTCGGGGACAGTTCCGTTACATAAATATACATACGTTGTAGACAAAATACTTAAGAAAAAAGGTCACATAAAGATGATAATAATAACGTTAGTAATAATAATACTAGTAATAACTGAGTGAAAAAAGAGACGATGTTGAGATTGGTGGATTAATATTAACTTATTATTAGTAGTAAAATTAGTACAGGTCATGTTGATGTAGTAACCAAGATAAGATAGAATAAATATACTTAGGATAGAAATAAACTTGTTTCACAATACATGGTACATAATATAATACAGGGAAGTCTGTCATGTAAATTTTTTAAGTCTGGATCTGAAAATTTCATTGCTTAAAGTAGTCAATTCTGGATGAAATTTTATTATCGAATTATACAGACGTGGACCATAATTTGTACTGTGTAGTAAAGCAGCAGATGTGAAACATATAGGTTCAACTAAATTAAGAATTTCATTTCGTCTTGTATTATGATCATGTGGCTGAGCTACAAATTTCATTCTATTTTTATGATAGAATTTCATTAAAGATTATTTATAAATTTGGTCAATTCTAAAAACACTCAATTCGGAATGGAGCAAATTTGTTGGATAATCCACTCGCCTTTTCAAACAAATTTTGATTATACGTTTTTGCAACATAATTAGAGGAAGAAGAGCAGTAATTTAAGAGCGGCAAAATTATATTAAATATTTATCAGTTAAAATCATAGGTAGGTTTCCCCAAAGTAATTAGGCTGCTACCTTTTTCTTAGCATCGACGTTTCATTATCGCTTTATAATTTGAACAGCCTGAATACGTTGTCAGATGACGTGAATATGTATGGCTGTGAGTGAGGTTTACATCGACAGTTTCAGTTCCTCTTACCATCATTACTTAATTGCCAGTCAATTATCTCTTTCCCTATCTGACAGATTTTGAATAACAGCTCTAGCTTTTGTTACAGAGTCGCTGAATAATTAGCAACCTCCACGAGAGACTCGATTGATGTTTGCCCCGGAGAATAAGACAAGCCTCTTAATTAGCTTGTATTAGGGTCTACACTAGTTTGTACTAGAATGGTCTAGATTAAATTTGTGGTAAGTCATATGTACCGTAAGTGGCTAGAGACTGGAATATTCCGGGTTCAATGCGGATGGCGGCGAAAACTTTTTTGGTGCCAAACACCAGGAAGGTTCCGGGGTCCACTCAGCCTTCTATCAAATTGCCGAGGTCTTGAAAGCATGGAGCTCTATATCAGTGCCCCGTGTACACTCCCATAGTATCCAAAGGAGTACTACATTCTGTCACTTTCTGGGTTTAGCCTCGATCACATATAACAGATTGGCCATCCCCATGTTAAAAACGGCAACATATGAAAAAGAACGTTCGCTACGCTTCGCCACTGAACAACAAATTTCTTGGCTTACAAATTGATAATGTGTTAAATTTAAAAAAATCATGTTAAATAAATTACCCCCAAACTACATTCAGCATATCTTGCTATTAGATCTACGCAACAGATAGTAAATATCAATACCTTAAAAACAACATACTTTGCACACTTCCACTCGGTAAAGAGTTTTGGAATAATATTCTGGGGAAATTCCATAGATAGTAGACTATATTCCTACTACAAAAAAAAAAAGAGTAATTAGAATAATAGTAGGTGTCAAATCTAGGGAATCGTGTAGGACCATTTTAAAAAAAACTGAAAATGATGTTCATGGCTTGTCAACATGTTTTTTCATTAATAAAGTTCCTCCTATGTAATCGTGAAAACTTTGGGCCGTATTCATAGACATTCTTAGCGCGGGATTCCGGTGGATGATCAGCGAACTAACGTTTTTCGTATTCATAAACCAGTGTTAGCGATATGATATGATATATGAATCCTGTACAAGTAACAGTCGATAGTCGGGGCTACTTTAGCACGCTCGTAGCGCGAGCTAGCGAAATGTCTATGAATAGCACCCTTTGTAACTAATTCAACAGTTCATGCATAAAAACACATCAAAAATGATTTTCATACTACATCCGCAAGTCTATCGTGTTATCAAAAAGGAGTGCGTTATAAAGCAGTAAAAATTTTCAATAGCCTTCCTATGAATATAAAAAATTAAACTAAAAAAAATTCAACAGTTCAAGCATAAAAACGCACCAAAAATGATGTTCATACTATATCCGCAAGTATATCATGCTACCAAAAAGGAGTGCGTTATAAGGCAGTAAAAATTTTCAATAGCCATCCTATGAATATAAAAAATCAAACTAAAAAAATATGATTATTTAGGTTCAAATTAAAGAAGTACCTACTTCTCACGCCTTCTACTCTGTATGTGAATTTATGACATTCAACAACGCTTCATGAATATTTCTGTCTTGTATTAATACTAAATAGACTATATTGCAATAAACCTTTGTGTTGTACTAGTAGACTATACAGGGTGTTTAAAAAATACGGGGCATAATTTCAGGTATGTATTTCCCACATGTAGACAGTCAAAATACTTCATTACAACTTGTGTCCGGAAATACTTCATTTCCGAGTTATGGCCTTCACAACATTGAAATTCACCGGAACGTTTTTCTTTCCGCAGGTCGTTGTCATTACAGAAGATGTTCAAAATGTCCACCTCCTACTTGAATACAGACCTCACATCGATGTCTCATTGACCTGCGAACACGATCCCAAACTCCAGGAGTTTTGCGTATGTCCTCAGAACATGCCACAATTCCATTCCGAAGGGATTCCAAATCAGGCACCGGAGACGAATAAACCAATGATTTTAAATGGCCCCACAAGTAGAAATCGAGAGGGTTCAGATCAGGTGAGCGTGGAGGCCAAGCAATTGGGCCACCTCTACCTATCCATCGATCACGAAACCTTCGAGCCATGTACCGGCGAGCCGTACGACTGAAGTGTGCAGGAGCGCCATCATGCAAGAAGTGAATGTGTTGACGATTGATCAGTGGAGTGTCTTCTAAAACATGAGGTAGGCTTATGGTGTTTTCCAGGAAGTTTGTGTACGCCTGCCCCGTAAGTCTGTTTACAAGTACATGGGGTCCAACTAATCGATCACCAATGATACCAGCCCACATGTTGAGGGAGAACCGCACCTGGTGATGAGATGGAACAGTTGCACTGGGTTTTCATACGCCCATACATGCTGATTGTGGAAATTTGTTATGCCATCTCGTGTGAACTGTGCTTCATCTCTAAATAATACTAAGGCAGGAAAGTTCGGATTTACACCACACTGCTGCAAGAACCACTGACAGAACCTAACTCGTGCAGGGTAATCTGCTGGTGACAGGGCCTGTACACGTTGCAAATGATAAGGATACAATTGAAACTCTTTCAACAGTCTCCAGACAGTCGCATGAGGAACATTGACTTGCAACGCTACCCTTCGTGTGCTGATAGAAGGAGTCATGTTCACAGCCTCCAGAATCTCCTCCTGTACTTCTGGAGTTGTAGATCTTGGTCGTCCCCTTCCCAAACCAGGAGAGTTAAATTTTCCATACTCGCACAGACGGTAATGGAGACGTACAAATGTCTTCCGATCTGGACATTGTCGCTGTGGGTACCTCTCCTGGTACAAACGATGAGCCAGCGCAGCATTGCCGTCCGCCTTACCGTACATGAAGTGTATCTCTGCCAGCTCTTGATTTGAATACATGTCGCACAGTCTAACGCCTACACAACACTGAATGTAACCTTCGCCTCGGAATGAACTGTCAGAGTGCCCTCTTAATGTCTCCTTTGACGGCAACGACCTGCGGAAAGAAAAACGTTCCGGTGAATTTCAATGTTGTGAAGGCCATAACTCGGAAATAAAGCATTTCCGGACACATGTTGTAATGAACTATTTTGATTGTCTACATGTGGGAAATACATACCTGAAATTATGTCCCGTATATTTGAAACACCCTGTATCGTAAAACTCTTCTCTATATATTTCTACTAGACTGTGACAATATTAAAACTTTATAATACTATTAAGATTTTTTTGACATGTTCCATATTCTAGCTGTGAAGCGACGTACGAATACCATAGAATGTTAATAAATACAGCGCAATACAACAATGAACATTCGGTAACAACCCCTACGTGGAAGGTAAGCTATTAAACCCTGCCAGCTCAGGGTTATAACGTGACTTCTTTTGCAGTCGCTGGATGGCAGTAGGCCTATACAGAAATTGATAAAAGTAGTTGTCTTGAAAGTGCATTAAGCTGATCAATCTGCTATTATGTGATCAGGAGTTTAAGCTAGAAAATAAATAAATTGATCAACAACAAAATTAAATATAAGTGAACTGTAACATTTTTAGTACATTTTTAGTTCCTGAATACGAAATTGACGTTAAAAGTTTCGCTTGTTCCTTGTTTCGCTAGTATGACATATGGGTAAAAGTTTAAATTTTTCAGTAGTCAAGTTCGCTGGAGTTGTAAGAGATATCTATAAACATCCCTTAAACACCACGTAGTATCTTGTCTTTATTATCAATCGGAAGAAATTCATAGGCAAGGATATTATTGAATAATTTCGAGGGAAAAATTGTTCCGGAGCCGGGTATCGAACCCGGGACCTTTGGTTTAACGTTAAACCAAATTATTCAAATCAACTTTACAGGGAGTTATACCTGAAATCTTGATTTGAAGGATATTATTGTTTATTTACTTATTTAGCTGTATTTGAAGTGTTTCTTGAATGCATATTTTATTTTTGTTGTCCAGTATTCATTCATTCATTCATTCATTCATAGGAATTGGTGAGAAGAAACTGCATATTGAAGGATACACTGGAAGGAATGGTGAACGGGAGAAGCGTTCGAGGCAAAAGAAGATATATGATAGACGACATTAAGATATATGGGTCATATTCGGGGATCAAGATATGGAAGAAAATAAGAAAGATTGGAGAATGCTGGATTTGCAGTGAAAGACCTGCCCTTGGGCAGAACACAATGAATGAATGAATGAATGAATGAATGAATAATTACAAATAGAAAATCTGTACAGTCTTGAATGTATTAACTGACTGCAACAAGGCTATATCAGGCATTGTATATTGTAAATTGAATATCCATCGCCAGTGAAATTTCGGACTTCAGAAAGGACCGGCATCCAATATCTGCTTAAAAAGTCCCTCAGCATAACTGAAGTAAAGATCGATCCATAGGTTCATGAAATATTGCAAGATTTTTATTGATGGTTGAGAATGTGGCACGGAAAGCTTTCCGAGAAATGAATCCTATAGATTCAAAATCCCCTATATCCACTTTCACAAATTATAGGATTTTGACAGTAACTGGTGGCAAATAGAGGGAATTTTCAACCTAACAGTGAATTTTAACAAACCTTTTGCTTCAAATTTAGTGCCGTTTTGAATTCAAACTATATAAATCATTAGAATTCATTCTTAGCAAGAAATATATGGGCATAAAACAATTCTGAACAAAATGGTCTTTAGGAAGTTTTGAATCTAGTGGATTCAAATTACCTACAAGTTCTTAGAAAACAAACGAGTAGAAAACTACGGGGACTTTGTAAGGACTTTGCTGCCATCCTACCACAAAATGAATCGTAACAATTTTTAGATTCACATCTCGACTTTTTCCCTGAAAACTGTGGAGCGGTGAATGATAAATAGATCCCGGATTTTATGTAATGTGAAAATGAGAAATATGTGCATAAATATATAGCTAAAAATGGCAAAATATATAAATAAATATGTAACAAATAAAAAATAACACGATATCGAAAACATGTAACATATGACTCTTGTCCTCGTCCCTTCACTGAGATATCACACAGTGAGAACGTGAGGGGTAGAGCGGCGGTGGTGGGGACGGTCGCAGGATTTAACGAGATTATAACGTCAATCTGCTAGACGCGCATTAAACACGCTCTGTGAGTGGTGGTAATAGCAGATATCGACTGCCGAGCATCACAACAGTGTTACGCTAGCTTGGCGGACTGTTCAGCAATAAAGTAACACGCGGGGAGCGGGACCATAAAAACAAGAGCACGGCGTAGCACGGCAACAACACACGTCATCAGGTGCGAGAAGCCTTCCTCTCCACGGCAACGGAGGGAAATTACAAGAGGGGGAAATGTTTCTTCCTGAGACGAATCTTTTATGATTCTCACATTTTAGATTGCTAGGGGCCAGTGGCGTACGCAGAATTTTGTCAAGAGAGAGGTCATTAAAATCGTTTACAATTTACATGTTCGGTATTTAAATTTTGCGTTTATTATTACTATTAGTTATGTTACGGTATATTTATTAATATTATACTATGTTCTAATAGGACATAGTCATGAATATCCTTATAAAATCTTTGAAACGTAATTTTTTCACAGCTATGTAATTTTTAAGAAACAAAAAGTTAAATTTCATATTGTGTCGGCTTAATTTTATTACGAGAACGGTAATAGGTGTAGGTCTCTCTTACTTATGGCTTTTAAGGAACCCGGAGGTTCATTACCGCCCTCACACAAGCCCGCCATCGGTCCCTATCCTGAGCAAGATCAATCCAGTCTCTACCATCATATCCCACCGCCCTCAAATCCATTTTAATATTATCCTCCCATCTACGTCTCGGCCTCCCCAAAGGTTTTAGTCCCTCCGGCCTCCTAACTAACACTCTATATGCATTTCTGGATTCGCCCATACGTGCTACATGCCCTGCCCATCTCAAACGTCTAGATTTAATGTTCCTAATTATGTCAGATGAAGAATACAATGCGTGCAGTTCTGCGTTGTGTAACTTTCTCCATTCTCCTGTCACTTCATCCCTTTTAGCACCAAATATTTTCACGAAACTTATTCTCAAACACCCTCAATCTCTGTTCCTCAAAGTGAGAGTCCAAGTTTCACAACCATACAGAACAACCGGTAGTATAATTGTTTTATAAATTCTAACTTTCAGATTTTTTGACAGCAGACTAGATCACAAAAGCTTCTCAACTGAATAATAACACGCATTTCCCATATTTATTCTGCGTTTCATTTCCTCCCGTATGTCATTTATATTTGTTACTGTTGCTCCAAGATATTTGAATTTTTCCACCTCTTCGAAGGATAAATCTCTAATTTTTATATTTCCATTTCGTACAATATTTTGGTCACGGGACATAATCATATACTTAGTCTTTTCGGGATTTACTTCCAAACCTATCGCTTTACTTGCTTCAAGTAGAATTTCCGTGTTTTCCCTAATCATTTGTGGATTTTCTCCCAACATATTGACGTCATCCGCATTGACAAGAAGCTGATGTAACCCGTTCAATTCCAAACTTTCTCTGTTATCCTGTAGGTCTCTCTATTCTATAATGAAGATAGCATTGGTATAATTCGAACGTGCCACGGTACCAAGCACAGGGATTATAGTGAAAGAGAGGTAGGAGTACTATGCCTTGTCGATGTAGATTTTTTTACTCTGATAGTGAAAAATTAGAAGGAAAAACGATCATGGAAAAAAAAAAATACTGAAATTTAAATATGTCATTTTTTTTTAGTTCAAGGGGGGTGGTTTAACCCCGAAACCCCTCCCTTGCGTACAACTTATGAATAAAAACGTGAAATATCGGTATAAAAATCTGTTGATATGGGGATAAAAGTGATGAAAAATGCCAAGTGCGGTTGAAATAATGCTTTATATGCCAGTAATCAATTAATATAATTTTTGGCACATTTAATTAGAATTTTATAAAATCCCTTACGTTTACTGCTTCTAGGATGGGAACACTGTTAATAATTTCCGCATGAGAGCAGTCAATACTGGCAATTTTTTTAGAAAAGGCAAATGAAACAAAGTTAAAATTGATTAAAAAACTTTACGCTTTGAATTGTTTCATTACACTAACATTGCCCTCCTTGTTTTCACTGACCTTTCCACTAACGACTGACATGTACTCGCCAATGAGCCCATTCATTTGTGGCACTACTTTCTGGGAGGAACCCTCAAAGTAACTGATCATATCTGTAGAAGTGGCAATACTCGTAAACAAAATGTCTTCGCAACGTCGAAATTAGCGAATACATTTCGTGATAAAAATAAATATCGCGAATAAACCAGGATTTCTTGTTTTATTGCGACCATAAAATTATGTATTAACGGTCAGAAACCATTTCAATACCTAATTTAACCTTCTACTATGCATATTAGCACACTATGGTATAATATAATACAGGGACATCATTTTATTTTTACTTCAATTTTTATTGTACCTGAGTTTTTGAATATACTTCAATCCCACCCCTTCTACTAATGAAGTTCAACCGTCCTCCACACAGATCCAAGACCGCATATACAGTCATAGTAGCCTTACGGTCATAGTACGTTCCAAAAATTTGTTCGCGTTTTCCAGTGACGAAAGAGCTTACAATATTGAATCATTTTCGCACAGGTACTGTCGTCCATTTGCCTACGTCGCATCCCGGTTTGCCCCACCTGCTTCTATTCGCCTCTCTGTAAAGGCTAGTGGCTGGGCTGTCTTAGCGCTTTTCTGAAAACATTAATTTCTGTTAGGAATTGGACGTTTACGTAATATTATACAACTGTTTAAAATAACTTAAATAAAAGGGCCTCGTTAGGTAATTAACTGTCACGTGACTTCCCCCCTTTCTTACGACCCTGCGACATAACCACTTGGACGGACAGTAGATAGCATGTCTGAGTAATTTTATCTTTTCGGATCGGGCAGAAGTGACGATTGAATTTACAGTACGTAAGGTACTCTTTTGTAGAGTAGGTACAGAATTATTTCAACATGAGTTACTGATACGAAGTAGGCCTACGAACCTGGTAATTGAAATTACGTACAATAGTCTATAGTGCGATAATATGCACATTAGAACTGAAGCCTGTATCGAAATGAACGGCCACCATTTTGAAAAATGTGTTTAAATATCCATATTATGATTATTTTTCAATTTAACTTAATTCTCTATATTGTACGCTAATGTGCTGTAGACAGTATAATATACACTGCATAATGAATACATCCGAATGGATAGCTCATTGTTAATACAGTACTCTATTTTGATTAAACAAAAACCTAATGAAAATTATCAAACTCAAAAGCGTTATATTTCCTAGTTTACGTAAATGGATGAACTACTTTTATTCCCTCCTATACCTAGTAAAGTGATTTGTTTGTATATTACGTCAGTATCATCGAATTCCAGTCTTAAAAGGGTGTAGCAAACGGTGTTTCCGGGTCTCAATCGTTGATCCAAAGGTATAGCCAGGTTAATATTAGAAATGTTAGTAAAAATAAAATGATGTCCTGTACTTGAGAAAGAAGTTTCAATCGTTGATCCAAAGGTATAGCCAGGTTAATATTAGAAATGTTAGTAAAAATAAAATGATGTCCTGTACTTGAGAAAGAAGTATGTGAGTTGAGGTGAATTATGGTAAGGTGGGGGGAGGGGGAGGGGGAGGAGGAGGAGGAGGAGGAGAAAAAGAGAGAGAGAGAGAAGAATGATGTGAAAAACGAGATGGTAGGAAAGAATCAGAGTGAAGACGAGTAACAGAAAAAGAATGGGTGAGAAAAAGAAGAAGAACAAGAAGGTTGATCTACAGACGACATGGCGTGCAGGCAAGCTGGCTGGCAGGCGGGGTGCGTGCGCGAGGGTGGAGGCCATCGACCCCGCCGAGCGTGGGAACTTCCTGTATCGACCAGCGCCGCATCGGAATCTGCCATTTTAATTTTTAATTTCAGACTTCGGCTGTGTAGTGCCGCGTCGAAAACTGCGACATCTTAACGACCATCCTCAAAATGGCGTGCTTATCTTCCCCTGCTCTGGGGGTTGTGAAGAAGTCGGCGAAGTAAGGCGAAAACGGCAGGAGACCAATCCAAGGGCTTTCAACTCGCAAGATCTTAGGCGGCAATATGATGTATTCTCTTGTTGGTAAAGGTCTTTGCATTGATGATATGGCACTGCTGTAGGTGCAACAATATCAGCGAAGTGCCGTACTCTATGATCATCATAGGATACCAAATGCATGGGAATGTTCTACACAGTAATTAGCTACGAAAAGTCTCTGATCAGCTGACACGTCCACATGCTTCAGCAGAGATGAACGATCATCTGGGGATAACGTGTGATTAGCACGATGGTCCCTCCAGTCGTTATAGCTGTAGCGCCTCAAATTCATCACGATGCTGGGTGGGCACCGGTTCCATAACAAAGACTCGAACTACCACTGATTCTGCAAAGCTAGTCCAAGGCACGACGCCTTTAGACGACGACAACGCGGGGTGGGACCTATATGAGTAAGTGATTAAACAAATTCTGACACATTTATGCCAGTTCATCCTGCGCCTTGATGAACATACAAATGAGCAGCACAGTTATATTAGGATCACGTTCCTTCATAGTCCTAACATGAATAAGAATGACAGAATGTGTTCAATCAACAGATTATTACTGTCCTAATATGAATAAGAATGACAAAATGTGTTCAATCAACAGTTTATTAATTCTAATATGAATAAGAATGACAATGTGTTCAATCAACAATTTATTACTGTCCTAATATGAATAAGAATGAGAAAATGTGTTCAATCAACAGTTTATTACTGTCCTAATATGAATAAGAATGAGAAAATGTGTTCAACCAACAGTTTATTACTGTCCTAATATGAATAAGAATAACAAAATGTGTTCCATCAACAGTTTATTACTGTCCTAATATGAATAAGAATGACAAAATGTGTTCCATCAACAGTTTATTACTGTCCTAATATGAATAAGAATGAGAAAATGTATTCAATCAACAGTTTATTACTGTCCTAATATGAATAAGAATGATAAAATGTGTTCAATCAACAGTTTATTATTGTCCTAATATGAATAAGAATGAGAAAATGTGTTCAATCAACAGTTTATTATTGTCCTAATATGAATAAGAATGAGAAAATGTGTTCAATCAACAGTTTATTATTGTCCTAATATGAATAAGAATGACAAAATGTGTTCCATCAACAGTTTATTATTGTCCTAATATGAATAAGAATGAGAAAATGTGTTCAATCAACAGATTATTATCGTCCTAACATGAGTAAGAATGAGAAAATGTGTTCAATCAACATATTATTATCGTCCTAACATGAGTAAGAATGAGAAAATGTGTTCAATCAACAGTTTATTTCTGTCCTAATATGAATAAGAATGAGAAAATGTGTTCAATGAACAGATTGTTATCGTCCTAACATGAATAAGAATGAGAAAATGTGTTCAATCAACAGTTTATTACTGTCCTAATATGAATAAGAATGAGAAAATGTGTTCAATCAACAGATTATTATCGTCCTAACATGAATAAGAATGAGAAAATGTGTTCAATAAACAGTTTATTATCGTCCTAACATGAATAAGAATGAGAAAATGTGTTCAATCAACAGTTTATTATCGTCCTAACATGAATAAGAATGAGAAAATGTGTTCAATCAACAGTTTATTATCGTCCTAACATGAATAAGAATGAGAAAATGTGTTAAATCAACAGATTATTATCGTCCTAACATGAGTAAGAATCAGAAAATGTGTTCAATCAACAGTTTATTACTGTCCTAATATGAATAAGAATGAGAAAATGTGTTCAATGAACAGATTATTATCGTCCTAACATGAATAAGAATGAGAAAATGTGTTCAATCAACAGTTTATTACTGTCCTAATATGAATAAGAATGAGAAAATGTGTTCAATCAACAGATTATTATCGTCCTAACATGAATAAGAATGAGAAAATGTGTTCAATCAACAGTTTATTACTGTCCTAATATGAATAAGAATGAGAAAATGTGTTCAACAGTTTATTACTGTCCTAATATGAATAAGAATGAGAAAATGTGTTCAATCAACAGTTTATTACTGTCCTAATATGAATAAGAATGACAAAATGTATTCAATCAAGAGTATATTATTATCCTAACATAAATAAGAATAATAAATTGTGTTCAATCAGCAGTTTATTATTATTATTATTATTATTATTATCATTATTATTATTATTATTATTATTATTATTATTATTTTTATTGTTCCGCATCGTAGCATCATGGTCCTAGGCCTCGTGTTAAGGAAAGAAGTCAACAGAAAAGACAAAAGTCCGGAAAAGTCAACAGCTACAACGTTCGGTTCTGTGGGTCGGAAAAGCGAGATGCTGGAGAGGAACTAGCATGAAATCGGATATCGATTAGACGTTCTCCGTGCAGTAAACGGAGCGCACGTTGAAGTGTATGCATGAAAACTTCGTAAGTTGAGGTATTATTTGCTGAAAACACCGTCCCTGTACTTAACTGCGTAGTTTTTCAGTAGACTAATGAATGTTTATAACCAGGGAGAGACTTTATGTTCACTCTGTAGCTATGTTATTGTTGAAAGTGATGCGGGGTATTTTAACAAAAGAACTAGGCCTAAATTCATATATTGTTCGTATTCTTTTCTTCACATGCCAAACAGAAAGCTGTATTGTGCACGACACGCACAATATGTGGATATAGCGTGTGTGTACGCACCAGGTGACCCGGGGTCGTCTGACTCATTGTCAGCCTTCACTCCTGGCTGTTGACCGCGTCAGTGTTGCGACACCAGGTGTCAATGTTTTAGCCAGACTTTCAGTGATATCACGTTAGAGCCGGGACCGCAAAGTGAATAGCTGTTGCTCGGGTTTCTTGACGGTTTCCATAACCCTGGTGGAATTTAACCTAAGCCCATTCCTAGGGTACCCCTCGGTGGTCTAAAGGTTGTCATACGGATCTGGTGTGTGTTTGGGAGGGGCGCGAATGTCCATCCGTGTGCAGATTGCTGAATCCATTGCACATATGGCCTCCCCGGGAGGTATAAAATTACGGGTTTTAAGAATTGGGGCTCGCGGTCAGAATTGTTTACTAGTTAGGTCCCAAGTTGTGGAGTTAACAGTACTAGTTACGTCCCGGGTGGGAGAATGATTGTTATATTTATTTACTAGCTGTACCCGTGCGCTCCGCTGCACTTGTTAGAAATAAATATAAAGTAATTACATAATTAAAATAGGACATCTGGTCCAGGGAACATTCGTGTTTAATATGTCACTTAATTTCAATTGTATTTAAATAATTAAAATGCGGTCATTCTGGTCCAGAGACCACTCTTTTAGTGCAATGACAATTCCTTTAACATGTTTCTTAATTGTTATTACATGCAAATAATTAAAATATGATCATTTGGTTTAGAGAACATCCGTTTTTGGTGCAATTTGGTCCCATCAAAATTTTGCTTGGGATGAAACGTATCGGAAATCATTTTTAAAGAAACTTTTGTTATGTAATATTTTTCACAAAAATCAATAATAAGCGAGATATTTCGGTTTATTTAATTCAGGCCCTCTTATAGCCCCCCTTTTAAATAAAGTATTTTGAATGCCATATAGCCTAAAATCTAAGTTACAACAAATTTAATTTATGTTCCAATTTTCATCAAAATCCGGTCAGCCATTATCGCGTGAAAAGGTAACAAACATCCAGACAGACAGACAGACAGACTTAAATATCAGTCCTATCAAAATTTTGAATGGAATAAAACTTATCGGAAATCATTTTTAAAGAAACTTTTGCTATGTAATATTTTTCACAAAAATCAATAATAAGCGAGATATTTCGGTTTATTTAATTCAGGCCCCCTTATAACCCCCCCTTTTAAATAAAGTATTTTGAATGCCATACAGCCTAAAATCTAAGTTACAACGAACTTAATTTATGTGCCAATTTTCATCGAAATCCGTTCAGCCATTATCGCGTGAAGAGATAACAAACATCCAGACAGACAGACAGACAGACATGCAAACAAAAATTTCAAAAAAGCGATTTTCAGTTTCAGGATGATTAATTATACATGTTAACACCAATTATTTTTAGAAAAGCAAAAATTACCAGAAAAATTTCGCTTACAGATTTATTATTAGTATATAGATTTATTTAACCTGGTAGAGATAAGGCCATCAGGTCTTCTCTTCCCCTCTACCAGGGGATTACAACTACAATATTAAGAATACAATTACATTTATAATTACAATTACTATTAAATTTACAAATACAATAAAAATCAAAGTACTAAAAGATTAACTGATTAATAAAAGCTAGACAGTTTATTGTAAAAGTTAAGAAGAGAGAAGCATTCCTTTTATTGATTAAGTAAAAATTAAACCTACTCTACGCAGTAAGAAAATGCTTAATAAGTTTGCTTTTGAACGCTACTAAATTCCGACAGTCTCTGATGTCACTGGGTAGGGTATTCCACAAGCGCGAAAGCGAGATTGTGTATGATGATGAATACGATGATGTCTTATGTGTTGGTATGGCTAGTATGCGGCTATTTTGCGTGCGTGTGAAGAGATTATGATATGATGACAGGTAACTGAAACAGGAGGCAAGGTAGGTAGGTGTAGAAGTGTGAAGGACTTGAAAAAGGAGAACAAGAGAATGAAAATTTCTACGTTCGTTAAGCCGTAGCCAGTTTAGAGTTTGGAAGGATGGGGTAATGTGGTCAGCGCGACGGACATCGCAGACGAGGCGAACACAAGAATTATGAACACGTAATTTTTGCGACTGGTTTACATTGAGGTCAGTCAGTGGAAAATCACAATAATCGAAGTGGGGCATTACTAGTGTTTCCATTAGTATTTTCTTGAGTGATAGCGGAAGGAATTTTCGAATGCTGTTTAAGGAATGTATAGCATGGAAAGCACTTTTTTGGTAATATGGATTACTTGGTTATTCCAGTTTAAATGCGTATCAAAGTAAACTCCAAGGTTTTTAACACAGTTTATAGTTGGGTTCCAGAGTATGCAAAATTTTATTCCTCATTTTATGCGTGTTTTGGACTGCCGAAAGGCATGGTTAAAAATGTTGTTCACTTCTGTCAAAAATGTAAGGAAGAGAATACACAGCCACTTATTACTGGGACGGATTATCAGGTTTTTAAAAAGACCACTTCAGGTTTTGGAATAGGTGAAATAGGTTTGTTTTAGGTTTTATGTCCAACCTGTGAAAAGGGGTCGCAAAAGCTGGCCAATCGTTAAAACTGTATACTTACAGTTATTCTTAAAAAATAAATATATATTTATTAAGGCAACATGGACCACGAAACTGACATTTTCAAGAACCAAACTACTCGTATTTGTGAAAAGTTCGGGTCAGAAGAAGATATCAGATGATAGACGACATTAAGATATATGGATCATATCATACTAATTGCAACACATGTTCTGTAGTAGTGAATTTCTTAAATACTATAAGTTATAAAACTGTATACTGAATTTATCAACATAGTGTTATATTTACTCTATAATTTACCAATTATAGCTACATTTTACATTTTTGGCTATGATATCTATACTTGACTGTTTTTAATTTATTTTATTTGGTATTTTTCATTTATCTGTGTCTTTTATTTAGGTAGTATCTATTTGTTGTTTTTTTTTTTTTTAATTTTTAATTTGTAATTACACTTTTATCTTGCATTTGTTTCTGTTTTACCTCTTTTTTCATGTTATATGCAATTCTATGTTTTTTTAAACAAATCTGTACTGTCTATTGTAAGTGGGGCTTTGCCCTGTTATAGACATAAATAAATAAATAAATAAATAAATAAATAAATAAATAAATAAATAAATAAATAAATATGAGGAGACAAAGAGGAAGGCAGAAAATAGAAAAGACTGGAGAATGCTGGGTTTGCAGTGAAAGACCTGCCCTTGGGCACAACACTATGAATGAATGAATAAAGGTAGGAATTTATACCACAACAAGAGGATATTAGGTTAGTTATGCTTAGACTATCGTTACGTCATGAATGACGTGAAGCCTGAAATATGGCCAGGTTACAACTGAAATGTGTTTTATATCGCAGAGATTGAATGGGGATACATTTTTCGTGCGTAAGATTCAGCGTTGTGCTCCAGCAATTAGTTTGTTTATATTGCACTGCGATTCGTTGATTGGTTAACCACATAAAGCTACAATCTCACCCTACTTATACCACGGCAGAGTTCCCTAACATGCACCTGCATTGCTAGCTACGCTCACTCTCTTTTTCAACAACGAAGCCAGGGTTTAAGCTAGAAAATAAATAATTGTCGCAAAAATGCACAAATGGAAAATTATATTTGTGCAAATTGCAAAATGCTTGTGCAATATTATAAATAATGTGCAGAAGGATAAAATTATTAAAGTATGCAGAAACAAGAAGTTATGTAATTTGTTTCTTTAAGTTGTATTACTTTTAATCCATCTTACCACACCCTAGATATACTTGTATAAGTAAAGGCTGGTTCACAAAAAACCGGGAACGGAAACGAGAACGAGAACGGAAATAATGTTAAAATATGTGGTTTTGAATGTGAGCATTCACAATAGTTAATTGTGAATGCTCCCATTTAAATACTTGTATTTTAACATTATTTCCGTTTTCTTTCTCGTTGTCGTTTCCGTTCCCGGTTTATTGTGAACCAGCCTTAAATCATTAGACGTAAGTATGTTTAGAATCAATTATTACTGAATTTACATCACATTAAAATACGTTATTTTATGGGCACTCTAAACAGTGAAATTCTTTACTAGTAGGCCATTCAAGATTTATTAGCACAGTGCTAACTCTCTTTACTGAAAGACGGTTTCTAATTCCAGTTTTTTTACAAAATTCATGCAACTAAATCCTTGCTCACAATTTACAGTATGCGATGGAATTATATAAATCAATTAGAAGAAATTGTTCACTTAACTTATATGTAGGGACCGGATTTTTATGTAATTACATATTATATTCCTTTAAACCTAACCGTATATAAATATTAAATCTTTGCGAATCTTTTAATTACCATTAATATATTAAAATTTGATACTACATATTTTTACATATTTACACCACATTACATATTATAGCTTGGTATTACATAAATCTACATATTTTGGGGTTTTATTCATTTTTACTTCTTTAAAAGGAAAAAGAAAACTTCTGCTGGGGAAGTTTACAATTTGAAATATATAGATTTAAAAAGCCTTTTTACCTACCCGAGAAAGAATATATTTCGGGACGAAACATAACATCTTACTTCCAGGAAGTAGAAGAGGCACTCACCCCTTACTTACCCCTCACTGTAAATATGAGTGAACAAAAGGCAACGTTCCACTGTAAATATGAGTGAACAAAAGGCAACCTTTCTCATACAGCTACTCTGTATTGTAAAACTCAAGAAAGGAATAATCTCATATGCATAAGCGGACGACATAGTAGTATAGGGTCTACAGACCTTACAAAGTTACAAGGAACATTAAACACCATGGTAAAATGGTGCAATAAAAACAAATTTGATATAAATGTGGACAAGACAGAATTGATGATACTCAGAAACGGTGGAAGAGCACCAGAAACAGTAGAAATCGTCATGAAGAACAGAAAATTAAAAATTGTACCAGGCTACAAATATCTAGGCTTAATAATACAAACCAGGGCAGATATTGATATTAAATATTTTCATGATTTTATATATTTTGGTACATATTCAGCTTATTTTTCTTACATAAATATGTACATATTTCACACCTTGATATTACATAAAAATCCAGTCCCTGCTTATATGAATTGCATCAAGTCTTTGAAATCAATTTTTGAACATCTATTACTTAATATCTTTTTGAACATAGGCTACGCCATTAGCATTTCATTTAAATTCAGATTAGTTCAAACATCTCTGATTTCATTTTCTCCATTACCATCTTCGTTTCTGAAGTCCAATATGGCTGTCGCATTTTTGCATATTTACATTAATAGTTTGTTGCATTTTTAGATGTCGAGTAGCTAAATGCGACAAGCGACTGTTGCTTAAATCCTGCAACAAACACACTATGTATACCTAACCTTGTAGTATCTATGCGTAAATTCCTATCTTTAGTGATTAATATGTAGGTAGGTGTATCTTAACATCCATGAATGAAAAAACAAGTACCTTCCACTAGTACTGTATCCTTTTTACTCTGGGACCTAACTAGTTCTGAAAGTTCTGAACATTTAAAGTATATACAGTAGAACTTGGTTATAACGACATCCAAGGGACCTTAAACATTGTGTTGTTATAAACGAGTGTCGTAGTGACCGAGATTCACATTATCAATCTAGTGAGGTGGGAAATGAAAAATAACAAACTTAATTAGACTTATTTTAGATTTATGTATTGAGTTTTAAGCCTACAATGACAAAAATAAAATACACATAGGCCTAGAATTATAAATACAATATTCTGTATTAAAACAGTTTGTTCAGTACTCACCAAACTACTCTACATAGAAGTGAAGTGATCAGTCATTTTACTCTGTTGTCTTCTACTTGCCCAATACACACTTTCTAGGGCTAAATTACGTTCTATGTTCATAATTTCAGTTGCAATTTCACTGCTCCCTTCCCTAGCTTCATAGAACATGTTCATAATTCTAATGACTTCTAAAGCGTCACTCACTTCTTTTAGTGGCCATACTGCGTTAAAATGGGTGCACTTAATGAAAACTTCCTGTCGAAACTGATCTAATACCGCATGAATTCGGGCAGGTTACAATGGGGTGGGGAATCCGTCTGCATTCCAGACTGTAAAGCATTTGTCAGGGTCAGATTTCAACAAAATATTTCTTAAAATACTGTGGTTCTTAGAAAATCTTATTCCAAACTGGACGTTATATGCGAGGTAGACGCATATAGCCTACGTTTGTCGTATTAAGCAAGGTAGGAAAGCACATGTCTTATGGGGAATTAGTTGGGACCACAGAATATTTGACGTTATAGGCGAGGTGTCGCACAAAACGAGGTCGCTATAACCAAGTTCTGCTGTATGTATTTACCCAACTCGTATTCACCCTAAAATTATTATGAGATGAGTGAATGGTCATACGGGCGGTGTTTTATCTTAGGAGACGCCTTGGAGCCGCATAAGTGGGCGGGTCCCCAATAGTCACTAGCTAAAGTCTATTTGGAACACGCTGAGAGCAACCATCAACACTCACCAGACCCTCAGTCCGCCATTCGACTCTGATAGGCTGATGCAAATGGTAGCATGTAAACCACACGGTCTCAGCCTATCAGAGTCGATCAATAAGCTGAAGGTCAAGTGAGTGCCGCATGCTTCCATTTGCATCAGCCTATCAGAGTCGAATGGCCAGCGGGCTGAGGATCGAGTTGCTGTTGTTGTTGAAGAGAAATGTCCACTTTTCTTTTTAAAGAACCTTCGTTTTCTGACACCATAATTTCAAGGAAGTCAATATCAAAGCATGGAATATATAGCTATTATGAGGTTACCTGCATTGTCCTGTCACTTTACTATCACTCAACTAACCAGACCTAACCTTGTCACAGTCCTTGCCTTCTGCCCTTTTGGACCTGGGAACATACTCGTCTTTATTTACACGAACCTTCATTACACTTTTGGTCTTGGGAAATACTCGTCTTTATTTATTTCAGACTGTATGGAATGAAAAGTAAAGCAACAGATTTGGAAGTGAATCCCGAAAAGACAACGTATATGATTATGTCTCGTGACCGGAATATTGTACGAAATGGAAATATAAAAATTGCAGATTTATCCTTCGAAGAGGTGGAAAAATTCAAATATCTTGGAGCAACAGTCACAAACATAAATGACACTAGGGAGGAAATTAAACGCAGAATAAATATGGGAAATGCGTGTTATTATTCGGTTGAGAAGCTTTTGTCATCTAGTCTGCTGTCAAAAAATCTGAAAGTTAGAATTTATAAAACAGTTATATTACCGGTTGTTCTGTATGGTTGTGCAACTTGGACTCTCACTTTGAGAGAGGAACAGAGGTTAAGTGTGTTTGAGAATAAGGTGCTTAGGAAAATATTTGGGGCTAAGAGGGATGAAGTTACAGGAGAATGGAGAAAGTTACACAACACAGAACTGCACACATTGCATTCCTCACCTGACATAATTAGGAACATAAAATCCAGACGTTTGAGATCGGCAGGGCATGTAGCACGCATGGGCGAATCCAGAAATTTATATAGAGTGTTAGTTGGGAGGCCGTAGGGAAAAAGACCTTTGGGGAGGCCGAGACATAGATGGGACGATAACATTAAAATGGATTTGAGAGAGGTGGGATATGATAATAGAGACTGGATTAATCTTGCACACGATAGGGACCGATGGCGGGCTTATGTGAGGGCGGCAATGAACCTGCGGGTTCCTTAAAAACCATTTGTAAGTATGTATGGAAGGAAATGTTATGGTGAATATTACCAGCACTGCAATGTCGCCTCTCATTGGATACGCTAACAAACTACATTTCGTGTGTCGCAGCTTTCATGGGCGTATCGTGAAAGAAAATGAAGAATAACGGAAACTTTAACTTAAAATGGCCAAAAAATATATTTTATTGCAAGACACATAAATATGTGCGTGAATTCATACAATGGTGAAGCAAATTTCCCTACGCTCTGTACTGTTTGCAAGCGTGGCAGTGATTAAAATTAGCTGGATTTACGATTTTTGTTTTAATCAGGCAGCGGAAGTTTTTAAAAGAGTGTTTAAAATACGAGCATTGATATTTGTGTGTAAAATTTAATATTCAAATCCTATTTTGAAGAATAATGAATGTAATATTCAAACCGTATTTCAACTTTAATACGTCATGTAGAGAATTTTTTAAAATTATATTTCAATAAACAAAGAACTAATAAACAAAAACAAAGAAGTAACAAGTATTCTTTCAAACAATGTTAATGTAGTGAGTGTAGAGACATGTATACTTATCAATCTCTGCGCTTTTCCTTGTGTACAGCCTTATGACATGTTCTTTAATGTAGAGCAGCGGTGACCAAAATTCGAACGGCAGTGATTACACGCGAGAGACAGTCTATGAAGTAAGGAGACGGGGGAGAGGTACATGGCATGGAAACTACAACCAGTGGTGGTTCGTGCACTAACATTGAGTTCTTCATCAATCCGCTAATAAAAATCGCAAGCTTTGCTGCATCAGTAATGTCACTACTGTCATCAAGAGCCAATAATATATATATATATATATATATATATATATAGACTATATATAAATTTTATTATTAATATAATAATATATATATAAATTTTCTTGCTTTTTTTTTTAATATTTCTCATGAACACAATCAGAAATCTCCTGAATTCTCTTCTGGATATTTAGTCGAGAAAGCGCAGTTTTTTCAAAATTAATTAACAACTTTCATTGGACAAATTATTTCAGCCACCTTGATCATTACGTTTTTATAAAACTCTCCTCCGTTGGAAGGCTTAAGAGAACGAGCTATTCCGTTCGCCACTAGATAGCTGGCTTCCTTACATTTATTTATGTCATCTTTCTCTTCATGACGATGATTTATGGCTGATCTCAGTTCTTGGAGTTCAATAGCTCGTTTCAATACTACAATAGCATGTAATATTCAATGAGTTTATATTATTATTATTATTATTATTATTATTATTATTATTATTATCATTACTACTACTACTGCTACTGGTAATGCTATCAGTATTGTTATTAGTATTAACATTATTATTAGACTATTATGATTAATTATTATGATGATTATTATTATTATTATTATTAAATCAATAACTAGTAAATAACTGATAATAGTCATCAAAAGATTAAAAAAAAAAATTAAAATGGAGATATAGCGTAGTCTAGTAATTATTTTATCCTTCAAGAGAAGATGTAGGCCTATATATTCAGGCACGTATATAAGAATTATGGTAACAGTTGCTGATAAATAATAATAATAATAATAATAATAATAATAATCATAACACCTGTTATGCCTGTGTATTCAGCGTAATGTCCTGTAATGTCGCTTCTATATAGCCTACTACTACTAATTGAATCGTTGAGCAAAGCAACATATTACATTTTCTTCGACAGGACAGCGAATAAATTCCTCTTCCCATTCTGTACGAAACCTTCTGTTCCTGCTAGAGACAGAGGGTTTGTAGAGCGACATGGTACCGACACTGCTTACCACCAGTACGTGAGCGAGACAGAAAGCAATGTACAGGAAACTTCCCTTACCCGTATGAATGTCTTTGATTACACGATGTAATCACGATACCCAGTTTGGTCACCGCTGATGTAGAGCTACACTGCTACAACCAAATAATAACACGAAGGTAATTCTAATTGATTAATTGAGCGTCAAAATACAAGTGTATTTACATTGAAAGTCATTATAAGTTTATGTGCTTTTTATTTTTTTAATGTGTCCTGAATTTCCGTCCTCTAGCGTTGGCAACCCTTCGTCCGTATAAGAGAGAAAATAACATACCAGTCAGCGCAGGGAAGCCCAGTATAATTATAAACTTCTTTACAATGTGATCTTAGTGTGTACAGAATGTCAAAGAAGATCAATAAATAATATTAATAATAATAAACATTGATAAAATGTTTGCGTAATATTGATAAAATGTTTACGTAATCTTTGTTAATGAATAATGAATGTTTATTACAGTAGAGTCGTGTCCTTGAGTGCAATCTGCTTCCATTGTCGGAAACTCGCAAACTGACCTGGCCTGACCTCAAAGATAATTGGGCTGACTCCTTCAAGCTGATAGTATACACGGCAGTGTTGTCAATGTCATTTTCCTTTTGCCGATAGCCGTATTATGATTATCAGTTCAATGACGCAGATTGCATACAACTTGCACTGAACAATGGCAACGACGTACATAGTATTTGCATGTATTTGTATCGGAGGGAGACTCAACTACTCGCATGAGTCATTCACTCCCGGAACGATAGCGATAGTGAGTGAAAATATTGTATACCAAAAGTTATCGGCGAAATACTTTCCAGCCAAGTGCACTCAGGATATCAACTGAATAATTTATTATACTGTAACTTTAGTGTGGACGTATTCCAAGGCGCATGTGACTACGTGCAGCAGTTCAAAAGCTGCCCGGGTCTAGCTTAAATGGTAATTGAGTACTGTTCAATAAAATTTTCAAATGACGAGTAAAATTTCCTGAGGAAACTTTGGTTTTAAAATAGCACGTAACATTTTCTCGGAGTACTTTGGTTTTCTAATAACGACTAAAATATTCTTCGAGTACTTTGGTTTTCAAATTAAAAAATAAAAATTTTGTCAGAATATTTTGGTTTTCAAATGGCGAGTACAATTTTCTCTGGTTTTGAAATATGAAGTAAAATATTCTCAAAGTACTTTGGTTTTGAAATAAGGAGTAAAATTTTGTCAGCGTACTTTGGTTTCCAAATTTTCAGTAGAAACTTCCCTCGGTTATCAAATGTCGAGTAAAATCTTCTCCGAGTACTTTAGTTTTCAAATGACTAGGAAAATTTTCTCCGAGTAGTTTGGTTTTAAAATTATGAGTGAAATTTTCTCCGAATATGGCCTATTTTGGTTTTAAATTGAAAAGCAAAATTTTCTCCGAGTACTTTGGTTCTGAAATAAGAAGTAAAATATTCTCAGAGTATTTTAGTTTCGAAATAACGATTAAAATTTTCTCACAATCAGAGTGCTTTGGTTTTCAAATTTCCAGCAGAATCTTCTCCGAGTACTTTGGTTATCAAATGGACGGAGTTACGCAATAATAGACCAAGCGCCAAAAACCTGTTTCGAGATATTGGCCATTGAAATATTTTTTTTATAAAACATTTTATTCAAGAAGTAGCCTATTATACTGTAACATTCATACTATTACAAAAATTAGCATAAATAATACCAAAAAAAAAAAAGGTTAACCGATTTTTAATAAGATACCAGTAATTGAATTAATATTTCAAAATAAAATAAATAAATGAATGTTTGCTTATAAATAGTAGCAAAATTCAGATATCGCATTCTTCATTTTTTCCGAGTTAAATTAGCCTGCCATCAACAGATTTGTGCAAATATCTCATTTTTTTTTTAATTGTCGGTTGGTCTATTATTGCGAAGCTCCGTCCAAATATCGAGTAAAATTTTCTTCGAGTATTTCAGTTTTCAAATGACTAGTACAATTTTCTCCGTGTAGTTTGGTTTTCAGATGGTTAGTGGTAAATAAACTCCGGATTTTAAACGGCCCGGAGATAAAAAAAAAACTGAACTTAATCCGGCGATAGTGCAGGCCACTCAATGGATCTTTCTCAACCAATTCATCTTTAAGGAAAATGGCGATTCAGATGACGACGGACTCTCAGACTAAAGTGATCTGGAGCGTCATTATGCAGGTACCACATTTGGAGAATAACATCCAGAAGCACATCCACTGAATAGTGCAATTCGTTTCGCCGATATATCACTCACTGACTACATTTTCGTTTCTATGCAAACAATCAAGTAAACAAAAGACAATCAAACAAAGAAAAATAAACCTCATGGCCTGTTCTGAAGAAAAAGTTACAAAATGAAAGCAATTTTGAGTTGACTATTCTACAGGAGTCAATGTAAGGACAAACTTTGAAACTAAGCATTTTCAGGACTATGTTTGTATAATTTTTTTCATTATTTCGTTGTTCGGAATTTCATTTCATTCAATGTTCTGCCCAAGTGCAGGTCTTTCACTGAAAACCCAGCATTCTCCAGTCTTTCCTATTTTCTGCCTTCCTCTCCTTCTCTGTATATGATCCATATACGACTATCTTAAACTCCTCTATCATCTGATATCTTCTTCTGCCCCGAACTCTTCTTCCGTTCACCATTCCTTCCAGTTTATCCTTCAGTAGGCAGTGATGCAGCCAATTCCCTTTCCTCTTCCCGATCAGTTTCAGCATCATTCTTTCTTCACTCTTTTCAACACAGCTTCGTTTCTTATTCTGTCTGTCCATTGCACACGCTCCATTCTTCTCCATATTCACATTTCATATGCTTCTATTCGCTTCTCTTCACTTCGTCGTAATGCCCATGTTTCTGCCTCACAATGCTACATTCCACACAAAGCACTTCACTAGTCTCTTCCTTAAGCTACTTTATTACACTACGTGGTATTTTGCTCCATACTATTTGAAGTATCAACTTCTTACACATTGCACCTTCTCATATAACGTGGTGGTAACTGTCTGCATAACTTTAACCCTTAGAAGCCGGAAGACTTATACCACTATTGCACGCAAACGCCTAACTCTTAACCAGGGGTTCGTATACCTGCATAATCGGGTAAATTCGTGTTGGGTTCGTTAGCCGAGCGGTTTAAGGCACACAAGATATGCCCGGGCAGCATATCGTGCCTAAGATCGCAAGTTCGCGTCTCGGCCACTACAGTCAATTGAGCCTGTGGTAAAGGATGGGGAGGGCCCATGTAAAACAATCGGTGTAATGGTACGCATAGAAGCTGACGGGGTTTCAGTTGCCTGCAGTTGAAATGATATTTCTCCTTTTTTAAGAAAAAAATACAATCTTTTTTTATTATTTTAATCAAGTGCAATGTACTTAATGTTATATAAAATTAATGAATATCAACGTATTTTATATATAACATACGATTTATAACGTATTATATCATGTCATGACCATAATTAGGGCTAGGATTTTGATGAAACATCATCTTTTTTCTCGTAAGTCAGAAACATTGCTGCTTTAGTATTTATATGTTATGTGATAAACTGAGTGTTTTAAAACATATTTGTTAGGGCATTTTTTTTTGCATTTTTTACCTTTTACAACTCATAAGAGCATTTTTTGTTTTATTCGGTTATTTTTGGGGTATTTTCATTTAATTTTGGCCATAAATCCCCCATTATTAATCTAAAAATTATGTATTTCCTTTGATATTTTCTCTACATATTTTTTGAATTAATACTCATTATTTTGTATATTATTTTAATCGTTTTTCTACACAAATATTGTCATTTTAACGTAGTACACCCCCACGCAATGGATCAGTCCAACACCCCTTCAATATAGACTGCTCTATACCTGCTAGCTCCGGATAAGAGTGGCCTTGTGGTGGACTACATGGAACTACATCAGGTAACATAATTAATTAAAGTGTATTACTTAGAAAAATTACATAAAATTAAATAAACTTGAATGTTAGTACTAGAATTTAATTTAATTACAGTCTAAATATTAATATTCCTACTAAGCCAATTATGTAAAATCAATTTCAGGGCATTTTCGAAAGATTTTTAGTTCATAAATATATTGTTTTTGTGACATTTTTTCATGATATTTTATAGGTTATCAAAATCCTAGCCCTAACCATAATACAATGGACGCAGAGCTCCTAAGGGTTAATGAATCGATTAAAAGAGAGGGCAATAAATCTAAAATCTACACGTGATTTTCGAAAGTTGTAAAGAGTCAGAGTCGATTGAATATGTGAACTCCCATGTTCGTAGGCCATTCGTCTCACTTGGAATACGCTGTCCCAACGAAGGACACTTGAGAAGCTAGAAAGGGGGAAGGCCGATAAAAAGGACACAACACAACTTTCTCCGCAACCATTATTAGTCGCTGGCCTTGTGGGTACGCCCCAATTTGCAAGCCTCTGGATTACAATTATCTGAGGCCATATCCCAAATAGCTACACCATACAAAGCAAACTACTGTCAATGAGAGACGACAGTACATGCATTCAGAGAATGAGTCAGAATATACTCAAGCTAGTCGGAAATAACTGGTCGTGCATAGCTACAGAGCAAAGTACGCATATGTGTAATGTGATACATGCAAATAGCACTGGGGTTTCTTGATGAGGATGAATCACACTCAACCTCTATTTGCTATAACGATAAGTCAACACATCAATATTATCAACTCGCATATAAACAAACATTTATTTCGTCAAAACTTCGCATATACAGATTCAGCCTTAAGTAATGTAATTAATTTCAGGGGGTTGTTCTTTGAGATATTTCAGACAAAGAGGTCTAATACAATTTTGCTCGTTTTTGCTTCCTTTTCGAGATAAAAATTGTTTTATGCGAAACATTACATAGCGTGTATTGGGAAAACCATTGATTTAATTCCCAATATGCTCAGTCAATTTAAGAGAGCAGTGTATTATGATAATATATTATTGCAAGAATTTTAGTTTTTTCCTTTAAATGTGCAAAAATTTGATCGGAACAAACGTAACTTTCCGTTCTGTAAAGTAATTTTACAATGTTACATTAGCTCGAATCAAATTTCTGCACATTTAAAGAACAACACAACAATAATAATAATAATAATAATAATAATAATAATAATAATAATAATAATAATAATAATAATAAAATCCACACGTAGATGAAATTACTGGGGATTATCAGTGCGGTTTTAGGCGTAATATTGATCAGATTTTTTGTATTCGACAGATATTGGAGAAAAAATGGGAGTACAGTACATCAGTTATTCATAGATTTCAAAAAGGCATATGACTCTATTAAGAGAGAAGTTTTATATAATATTCTTATTGAATTTGGTATTCCGAAGAAACTAGTTCGATTAATTAAAATGTGTCTCAGTGAAATTTACAGCATAGTCTGTATAAGCCAGCTTCTGTTTGATGCTTTTCCAATTCACTGCGGGCTAAAGCAAGGAGATGCACTATCACCTTTACTTTTTAACTTCGCTCTAGAATATGCCATTAGGAGAGTTCAGGATAACAGAGAGGATTTGGAATTGAACGGGTTACATTAGCTTCTTGTCTATGCGGATGACGTGAATATGTTTGGAGAAAATTCACAACGATTAGGGAAAACATGGAAATTTTACTTGAAGCAAATAAATCCCGAAAAGACAAAGTATATGATTATGTCTCGCGACCAGAATATTGTACGAAAGGGAAACATAAAACTTGTTGATTTGTCCTTCGAAGAGGTTGAAAAATTAAAATATCTTGCAGCAACAGTAACAAATATAAATAACACTCGGAAGGAAATTAAACGCAGAATAAATATAGGAAATGCGTGTTATTATTCGGTTGAGAAGCTTTTGTCATCTAGTCTGCTGTCAAAAAAATCTGAAAGTTAGAATTTATAAAACAGTTATATTACCGGTTGTTCTGTATAGTTGTGAAACTTGGACTCTCACTTTGAGAGAGGAACAGAGATTGAGGGTGTTTGAGAATAAGGTTCTTAGAAAAATATTTGGGGCTAAGAGGGATGAAGTTACAGGAGAATGGAGAAAGTTCCACAACGCAGAACTGCACGCATTGTTTTCTTCACCTGACATAATTAGGAACATTAAATCCAGACTTTTGAGATGGGCAGAGCATGTAGCACGTATGGGCGAATCCAGAAATGCATATAGAGTGTTAGTTGAGAGACCGGAGGGAAAAAGACCTATAATAATATATTTTTTGTATGTTGTTCTGAAAAATGAAGTAGACCTACCAGATACAGACAGACGTTCATCAAATATATTGTTAACATTAGAAGGCCTAGCTAGTCATACATGGGAAACGAAAGCTGGTGGGGATGAATAGCTTGGCATATGGAAGGACAATACCAGACTTCTGTTGAAAAAGCATTCTGACTTCCAGAACAATGAATCGGACCAGACAGAAGTTGTTCGTAATACACGGCCATAGCATCCCTCCCTCTTCAGAACTGGTGTCTGTGCTGTGCTCCCACGGCTGAGCCCCAGGAGGCCGGCAGACAATGAACGTCCTTCGTAGACACCACTACAGAACTCCGTAACCGTGCGATCATTTGTGCTGGCCCCATTAAAGCCAGAACTGTGCCACAGTGAACGAGAGTTCGAATCCCTACGAGTGCAGTGAAGACTATTCTCGCCCCGTAATCACAGTTTAACGATGCTGTATCAACTACAAGGTTAATTGGTGTCGATGCGGGCTCTCAAGTGTTGTCGGAAAAATTCACGATTAAAATGGGACACACTCACGGACAGGAGAACGCGAATTCGATTATGCGCACTGTTCAAAACATACAGAGGTGAGCCTGCATGGAGATAAATAAAAAAATAGGTTGCAGCCGCCAAATTACTCTTCAAGGAACGACCACTCATATAAATTGAGGGAAAGAAGGCAGAGGACGGACACTGGAAAGTTTTCTTTTCTCAATCGTACTATCAGGGACTGGAATGCTTTACCTGCAGACTTAAGGACTTTACTAATAGACGGTAATTATACACAGTATTTAAAGGGTGTAAATGATATGTTGTTATTGAAGTGTTGTATCAGTGAAGAATTATGTTGTGTCAGTGAAGTGTGTAGTGTAAGTGAAACGTGTTCCTGTCAGTGAAGCTTTATAGTTTATAGTGGCAGTGCAAAGTATTTGAACAGTGAAATGTTTTTGAAGTGTTAGTGAAATCAGGATAGAATCAGTGAAATGTGTCGTATTTCCAGTGCAGTGTGTGAGTTGACAGCGAAATGAGTGTAATATTGAAAGGTACTTGTGCAGATATGAACATATCATACTCGTGGGTTTTAGTTCGATCTTAGTTTTAAGATACAAATTAGATTTATTTCAAATGTTATTTTAAGTGATCGTTTCATTTAATTTAGGATATTCCGTGTTTTTGTTATTATTATTATTATTATTATTATTATAAATTATTGTTAGTATTAATTATTAGTAGTATTATTAATTGTATTTTTAATTAATAAGTTTAGTATTGTCATTATTGAGTGTAATTAGTTACCACTGCAACCGGGTATATACCCATTGCAGTGTGAATAAATACATACACATACACATTATATTTTGGCGAGTGACTCTCATCGCAGTATTATTTGAATTGTCTTACAGTAGGGGAAAACCTTAATGACGTAATCAGGTAATCAACCCAAACTGGATTTGAACTCAAATTCTGGTTCCTCTTGTTATCTCTAGAGCAGCATTTCTCAAAGTATGGTCCGCGGACCACCTGTGGTCCTCGAGGTCTGCCCTTGTGGTCCTTCAAAAAAGGCAGAAGAAAAAATAAAATTCAAACGAATTGTGTACACTCTATAGCCGAAAATCTCAGAGTTTGGAAATGACACTTGGCAATCGCCATTCACTTTTTCTCTCAGTACTGACATTTTATGAAATTTATTACCCTTTCCGTCTACTGAATTCCCACTCTACTCTCAACAACAAAGAAGGGATTTAAAGCACTATGAACGTGTTGTTTCTCGCCATCTTTTCCCTGCACATCTGGCGCCGCCCCTGTAACCCAGGCAGGGATCACCCAAATTCATAACAGAGGACCGAATCTTTTCATGTATTTATAGCTTTCTTAACAGTTTCGCAGACACCCAGTCTGCACATTGAAATGGTCACATACTGTACATCGTACACCAATAATACAACTATGAAGTCACAATTTGAAACTAAGTATGACGAATTTTCATGGGTTCGTGATCACTTTCATTGCGATATTGAAACTAACAAACTTTCATTGGTGACAGAGAACAGCTAATTTAACTCTCGAATGAGACCGGACTTAAAATAAAATTCTAAGCAGAAGGTATGGTTAATCTCTGGACCGCATCACAAGTGAAAAGAGAATACAGTGACCTGTACGATGGTGCTTTACAGATTATAATTCAGTTTATTTCTACGTATCTGTGTGAGAAAGGGATTTCATCACTAATAAAAACAAAGTAGGCTACCGAAAACGACTCGATGTATGTGACAATCTCCGACTTAAGCTTACACGCATACGTTCAAATATAGAACTGTTTAAGAATCGGCAGGCTCATCCATCTCATTAATGTGAGTACCAAAATTTTTTTTTTAGTTAATAAGTTAAAGATTATCCAACCTCTAATAGCCTTGAATTATTAAAGAAACAAAAATGAATTTTCTTCTATTAACATTAGCTTAACTAGTTAATACTAATATAAAATTAATTAAATTACATTAATTTTAATCGAAAGAGAATTAGCGAAAAGTCACGGAGGCTGTAAATCCAATACTGTCGCAGAAGGTTATGTTCTGTTACTATAATAATTAGCGTTAATTGTAAATAACATTCAAATAAATTCAATTTGTCATCTCGTTTTTCAATGTCTAATTTAATTTGAATGTTATCTCTGCAGATTCTTATGGCCTAGCAAGGTCAATGTGGACATCTGTTCCTCGGAAAAAATCAATACTTTCGCGCCTGCGCACATCTCACAACATACGGGACATTGGTCAAGGTCAGATACAAAGAAAATTAATAATATCAAGTTAGAAATATGGTCGAGCATAAAAAGTCGTATGAAACTCGCCTATAATGGTAATTAAGAAGCTCGTATGAAAATTATGAAACTCGCTTCCGCTCGTTTCATAAATATCCATACTCGCTTCTTAATTACTATCATTATAGGCTCGTTGCATAATGTACTATTAAAATATAAGTATATTGATATTAAAATATATTACAAAAGTGATAAATTTGCTTTCGAAGGGAACGAGTAAGGTGGTCCGCAGAACTGTTCTGACTTAAAAAAAAGTGGTCTCCACTTCAAAAAAGTTTGAGAAACGGTGCTCTAGAGAAAGCCAAAGCCGTTCGTCCTCGTGCTTCAAAGCTTGATCTATGTAAGGAATATGAATTATTTTTATATTCAGTGAGTAAAAGTTTCCTTGCACCGCGAGTACGTTATAACGCGAGTGTAAAGTATATTATCCTCCAACCCCGGTGCTGTAACGAGGTTTTGCTGTATTTTCGCGAAAATTTCGAAATCCTATCTTCGTATAGGCCTAATAAGAAACTAAAAAAAAAAGACGCAAAGATGCGAAGAATAAGCAGAAGAATTCGGCGTTGTAACGGGGTTTTGCTGTATTTCCGCGAAAATTTCGAAATCCTATCTTCGTATAGGCCTAATAAGAAACTAAAAAAAAGACGCAAAGATGCGAAGAATAAGCAGAAGAATTCGGCGTTGTAACGGGGTTTTGCTGTATTTCCGCGAAAATTTCGAAATCCTATCTTCGTATAGGCCTAATAAGAAACTAAAAAAAAAGACGCAAAGATACTAAGAATAAGCAGAAGAATTCGGCGTTGTAACGGGGTTTTGCTGTATTTCCGCGAAAATTTCGAAATCCTATCTTCGTATAAGCCTAATAAGAAACTAAAAAAAAAGGACGCAAAGATGCGAAGAATAAGCAGAAGAATTCGGCGTTGTAACGGGGTTTTGCTGTATTTCCGCGAAAATTTCGAAATCCTATCTTCGTATAGGCCTAATAAGGAACTAAAAACAGACGCAAAGATGCGAAGACTAAACAAAAGAATTCGCTTTAACCTTTTGTGACTTTCAACTTTCAAGATTTGGTCTGATTTGTCCAAGTTCCGTTACTGCGTCACGCTCCGGCCGATTTGCTCCGTCTTGAGTTCATCAATGCAGTATTGATCGCAGGGAAGGAAGGCTGCACCCCAACCGCCGTTGACCCACCAGCTCGCTTCCGTTTTAATTAACATGTCCCACGCGAGACAAATGACAAACGGGACGTCAATCACCGAGCCACAACGCAAACATCAAACCGATATTTTATTCATTTACCGCCAGTAGCAGATGCCGTCACTCCACAGGGGGGCAGCGTTCACTTAACAGGCGCATGTCGCTTATTTTGCGATCCTTAATAAACTACAAAAGCTATTCAGAGTTGATGACGTCGCAGGGCTACAGTGGTGGGTTGAAATGGTGAATCAAAGTACTCTAAACACATCTTCTTCACGGTGACTGAGTCCACTACAGATTCTAGCCTTGTCGTAACTCAATTCATATTTGTGGCCTTACTTACTTACAAATGGCTTTTAAGGAACCCAGAGTTTCATTGCCGCCCTCACATAAGCCTACCATCGGTCCCTATCCTGTGCAAAATTAAGAGCGTATTCACCCATTCGTTAGAGTTCTGACTTTATAGTGAAACGTTCGTTTAACGTTTTATGCATTTGACAGTTCATATTTTTAATATAAACTTCACACTATCTATCTGGGTACTTTGATAAGTTTAATGACCGAAAAGCTCAATTTTACAATTTTTTTTAGCAAAAGATCGCATAGTGATTCTCGCGAGGTTAGTGAAAATTTCACGTTAGTAGATGTTTCTTCGACGATGTCGCGAACGTTCCTCGTGGAACAAGTTTCTCATCTCTCTGTGAAAACTCAGCTGATGATGATATTGATGATGATGATGATGACAAAATGATGATAATAATACACTAAATTTAAAATACCGATAATGTAAACTGTTAACAATTTTAATAATGACCCCCTTGACAAAATTCTGCGTACGCCATTGCTCATGAAATAAATTTAACGAATATATATTTATTCCCTTTATGCGTAATTCATTTCAATTCAATTTATTTGGCCATTAGACATACAGTTTTAGGCTTCGTCAGAATACACTGAAAAACATATAAATACATTTTAAAAAACACTAATAAAAGAAACAGTAAAATTTAAATAATACAATGAAAACATGAAATAATTTGAAACTTTTAAATTAAAAAAAAACTACTAAATTGCAATTAAACTTATTTAGTAAAATACAATTTCATACAAATTTGTGTTGAAAAACTCGGCAACAGAATAAAAAGGATTATTTAATAACCAATTGTAAAATCTAGTTTTGAAGCTATTGATTGGTAATTTATAATATTTACTTGGGAGCTTATTATATAATTTCATCCCCATAATTAAAAAGTTTGTGTTGCTCTTGTGTAATATACAATATGGAATATTAATTTGTTCACTATTTCTAATTTCATGATCATGTATATTGGCCACTAATGAGTAATTGTCGATATTTTGTCGAGTGTAAAGTACTAGATCATATATATATATATATATATACAGGGACATTTTATTTTTACTAACATTTCTGATATTAACCTGCCTATACCTTTGAATCAACGGTTGCTAACCCCTTCAATGACTGGAGTTCGATGGCGTAATATACAAACAAATCACTTTACTAGGTATAGGAGGGAAGAAAAGTAATTCATCCATTTACGTGAACTATGAAATATCAAGCTTTTGAGTTTGATAATTTTCATTAGGTTTTTGTTTAATCAGAATACAGCACAGTATTAACAATGAGTGTTTTTACTCACGAACTGAGCTGTCCATACGGACGTATTCATTATGCAGTGTATATTAGAGTGTCTATAGCACATTAGCGTACACTATAGAGAATGAAGTTACATTGAAAAATATCATAATATGGATATTTAAACACATTTTTCAAAATGATGGCGGTTCATTTCGATTAATGTATGTAATTCCAATTACCAGTTTCGCCCTTCGTACTAGTAGGCCTAACTCATGTTGAAATAATTCTGTACCTACTCTATAAAAGAGTACCTTACGTACTGCAATTTCAATCTTCACTTCTGCTCGATCCGAAAAGATAAAATTACTCAGACATTCTATCTACTGTCCGTCCAACTGATTATGTCGCAGGATCGTAGAAAGGAGGGAAATCACGTGACAGTTAATTACTTAACGAGGCCTGTTATTTAAGTTATTTTAAACAGTTGTATGGGTATAATATTACGTATATGTCCAATTCCTAACAGAAATTAATGTTCTCAGAAAAGAGCTAAGACAGCCCAGCCACTAGCCTTTACCGAGAGGCGAATAGAAGCTGGTGGGGAAAACCGGAATGCGGCGTAGGCAAATGGACGACAGTACCTTTGCGAAAATAATGCAATATTGAAAGCTCTTTCGTCATTGGAAAACGCGAACATATTTTTGGAACGTACTGTGACGGTAAGGCTACTATGACTTGGATCTGTGTGGAAGACGGTTGAACTTCATTCGTAGAAGGGGGGGAAGTGAAGTACATTCAAAAACTCAGGTACAATAAAAATTAAAGTAAAAATAAAATGATGTCCCTGTATATACACACACAAATGTATGATTGTTAAAATCCGTGATTGTCTGAAAAGTGGCCGACAATGTTCCAGATAGTTTGATTTACATAAAATTCTAATGGCTTTCTTTTGTAAAATCAAGAAGCTTCCAATTTTGGCTCCATTTCCCCAGAAAATTAGGGCATATCGGGTTATCGACTGAAAGAAAGAAAAGTAGGCGCATCTTAAATAATTTTGAGAAACGCAAGTTGTTGCACATTTAAACTTTACATGTCTAAAAGCAATATTGTAGAAAATGTAACAGCTTTACAACAAAATTTTACACATTTGTAGAAATCACTCCATTGTGAAACAAAACAGTTGTAGAGTACGTAAAATTTCATTTGTAAAAGTCTAACTTCGTTTGTGAAGTTCAACTTCATCATACAAACTCAGACTGCGAATCAAAAGTTTACAATTTGCAAACAAAATTTACAATTCACAAGAACTGCAAACGTTGTCATACAGCTCCTACACAGCTACGTTGTAAACTCTTCGTTGATCACATCCTTAATTAAATTATACGCAAGATAAAAATAAGCAAGACGTGGCAACACAGCCTTGAGGTACAGACACGCGATCTGAGACCGTGTTTTCGTTAAGCTTAGATGCAATAACAAGCAGTGATCAGTAAGCAATGTTTTTATAAACTAGCCAGAGGTATATTTACGTTTATCAATAGCGATATGATGTCTATACAGAGTGAGCCGTAAGTAATGCCATTAATTTCAGGGGTTTTTCTTTGAGATATTCCAAACAAAAACGTTTAGTACAATTTTGCTCGTTTTTGCTTCCTTTTAGAGATAAAAATTGTTTTACGTGATACTTTTGAGGGGCTTAGAACAAAAAGCAGGTAAGTGACATTATTAAAAAAAATGAGGTAAGTGCGTCTTGTGATAGCCCAAAAGGATGTTTCTTTGGGATAAAATCAGGAAAGTGATCACACTGTGCAGTGCTGCTATATGGGCATCATTTCACCGAACTAGTGTATGATATTTCATTGCATGTAGAACTTTAACTGTAATTTCTTCAAAACTAGGTTTCCGTCACTTACCTGCTTTTTTGTTCTAAGCCCCTCATTCCATAGCCTGTTTTGGGAAAGCCATTGATATAATTCTCAATATGCTGTAAACACTTGCTAATTATACAATTCTTTTGGGTCTATTCAGGACCAAAATCTTTGTCTAAAATTACACATATCGACACAACTCACGATTGAATACATACAGCAAGTTACGTAATGATGTGGGCACAAATCTGTAAGGCCCTATTAATAAACTTCTCAGATGGCATAAAATGAATAATGAGAGTTCATGTTTATGGATAATAATAAAATTGAGACAAAATCTAAACCATGTTAGTATATCCCTGTAGTACTTTCTTAAAACATTATTTTCCTATCTCGTGGTGCTCTCATCCCTTGTCCAGTCCATTAAGTTTTTTGATTTAATATCAGACACCATATTTTGTTCACATTTATTTATTTATTTATTTATTTATTATTTTGCTAATAATTGTAACATAAAATATAATGTATACAGAAAAACTTTAGCTCGCCCCTGAAAGAGTAGACCTCGTGCTCAGGGGCGGATTCCTCAGTTGAAATTAATAATTGTACAATACAATTTGTCTTATGTCTACTGCGCAATTATAGTATCTAAATTTAAATTTACAATTTTTCAATTTTTATAAAATCCATACATAACTTACTTACTTACTTACTTACTTACAAATGGCTTTTAAGGAACCCGAAGGTTCATTGCCGTCCTCACATAAGCCCGCCATCGGTCCCTATCCTGTGCAAGATTAAGCCAGTCTCTATCATCATACCCCACCTCCCTCAAATCCATTTTAATATTATCCTCCCATCTACGTCTCGGCCTCCCTAAAGGTCTTTTTCCCTCCGGTCTCCCAACTAACACTCTATATGCATTTCTGGATTCGCCCATACGTGCTACATGCCCTGCCCATCTCAAACGTCTGGATTTCAAGTTCCTAATTATGTCAGGTGAAGAATACAATGCGTGCAATCCATACATAACTTTTTAAATTTAATACTAGAACTATTAGAATTGACAAGATTAGGATATTTAAATATAAATTTGTTATATATACATGCCGTTAAATGCAATATACAGGGTGTTTCCGAGGTGGTGTTACAAACTTTCAGGGATGATGACGAAGGGCACATGTATCAATTTGAGATAAAGAATCCTGGTCCGGAAATGACAGAGTCGAAAGTTAAAAGCAAAAATAGTTGTGTGGAAATGAAATAATTTTATTCCTCTGTAAACCTTATTTATGTGTATTTGTCTGTACATCTTACACATACTGTATTCATCTGACGTTGTTTACGTTGTCTACTTACAGTATTCCATTCAGTGCGCTGTCTGAGGGATGGGGACAGGAAACTACACTAAAGCAATGCAGATAGCGTAATGTGTAACAGACATGGTCGGTCCTGATACGCACGTCTGTAGACAGCAGTGTATGTGTACAAGTTGCAGTGTCCAGTCGATCAGTCCTAGTGAAATGGAGGAGTATCTACACGAGAGCAGAATAAGCAGACCTGATTTTCAATACGGATGAGCCAATGGGAACAGTAGACAAGCTCACAGATTGTATCGGGGCAAGTACCCACGTAGGAGACATCTGGCCCATACCATTTTTCCACGACTGTTCCAAAAGTTAAGGGAAGGAGGGCACGTGGTGCCAAATTACAATTCCATTTCCACACAACTATTTTTGCTTATAATTTTCGACTCAACAGCAAACGTTCTGATGGAGGCAGATAAAAAAGTTATTTTTTTCCACCATGTTAATGTCAAAAGAAGTGCTTATGCAAATTTTGACCACTTGACCGCAATTACGAGGCCGTCCAGAAAGTGATTTTCCCTGGGGCCGTTTATAGAAAAAAGCACAATTGCATAGAAATATTTATTGAAACAGACACAGCAATTGTTGCGCTATTTGTCAACAAATCCCCCACTGGAACTGAGACATTTGTCATACCGTAGGATCAATTTTTGTGTCGTAGAAGTCAGCCGCCTCAGATCGGAACCAGCGTTTGACTGCGCCTGCACCTCTCTCTCTGTCGATCCCATGTTATGAGAAATGTCTCAATGCCGATGGAAAATATGTTGAAAAATAGGCCAGCAATTGCTGTGTCCGTTCCAATAAATTTGTTCAATGAAATTGTGTTTTTTTTTTCTTTAGCGGCCCCTGGCGAACTTATTTTTTACGGCCTTCGTAATTGCGGTCGAGTGGCCAAAATTTGTATAATGACTTCTTTTGACATTATTAACATGGTGGAAGAAAAATTTTTAACTTTTTTATCTGCTCCCATCAGAACGTTTGCTTGTCAGTCATTTCCGGACCATGGTTCTTTACCTCAAATTGATACATGTGCCCTTCGCCATCATCCCTGAAAGTTTGTAATACCACCTCGGAAACATCCTATATTATAAAATTATTCATTGATGGATAATGACGTCTTTTATATGACAAAATATATTTCACATCACGTTTTTACGTGTTCCTTATTGAAACTCAAAGTCTCTGATATGCGTTATGGTACTATAAATATGAAAAATTGACTTTATGAGAATTATTGTAGGTACCTCCTAATATCTGAAGCAGACCATAAAATGGTAAGCTATATTTTTATTATTTTTATTTTATTGGGTTGTTTTACGACTCTGTATCAACATCTAGGTTATTTAGCGTCTGAATGATATGAAGGTGATAATTCCGGTGAAATGAGTCCGGGTCCAGCACCGAAAGTTACCCAGCATTTGCTCGTATTGGGTTGAGGGAAAACCCCGGAAAAAACCTCAACCAGGTAACTTTCCCCGACCGGGATTCGAAGGTAGGCTATATTGTGAGCGTGAAGTTACAAACCTATTGAAAAAGCGGGCAGAATAATGGATGTCGAATGGAAACAACTTTTTGAGCGAACAAGTATAATTTTTCATCCTGTTTATACTTTAAGGTTGAAGTTGTCAGTTTTATTTACATTCTCCGCTATCAAGTATTGCGCAGTTTGCTTTCAACTTTTCTTCCCGTGTCTTCCCATTACCTCGCGTGCACGGCCTCCTACTAATCAAGAAATCGAAATAGTCCCTACGTTTTCTACGAATCTGTTATAATGCTGCCATTCTCTCTGAAAAGCACTATTTTCTATTCAGGATCACCATTCACTATCAACTAACGGAGTCTATACAATCAGCTATGGGTTTGGACATGCAACACAAATGTTTTTAAATATGAATTAACGAGGAAAACCAGCTAAACTTACAACAGAGGGAGTAAAATGGGTCAGAGCTTTATGTCGCAGTTTGTAGCGTTCTAAGAACTCAATTTAATGTCCTTTGCTAATCTATATGTGTTTTTCAGAAACGATGAGATGACGATAAGAAGTCCGTGAAGGACTAATGTAGGAAATCAAAAGACACAATTAAAATCCTGCCGCTGTTTTGTATAAAATCTTACAGAATGTGAAGTAGGAAATTCATGAACTTACAGCTTGGTCACAATGATGTAATAACAATGCGAACCTCCGATCCCGCTACACACAACGTATGGGAGAAAAAAAAAAGTACTTCAATAATTGAAAATAACCTCAAAATTATAGCGCACCACTCTAAGACATGAAAGCTGTAAACCCACCAAATCCCAAATGCCTTTGTTTCTTATATATTGGATCGATGACTTTCTCAGACATTTTCAAACGAAATCATCACGTAAGCCAGTAGTATCACCATGATGTTGCACTACGCGGAAAAAGCACTCCTTTCTTCGGTCCAGGGTAAATCTATTTGTGTACCTATCTACCAAAAGCATATATACAATGCATACGAAATGCTCGACCGAACTAAACCTAACCTCCTGGACCTTAAAGTGGTACTAAACAAAACAAATATTTTTTCATGTGTTATACATAGACAGTGGATGCGGGATGACTTATCGTTGAATGTAGGTGCACATTTACTATATGTTACATTTTTTTCATTCAGAACATTGGCTGAACAGGTTTTAAAAGTAAACAGACGACGTCAACATGCTACTGTATCTCCGTACAGTCAGAAGGAAAAGAAAAATAACGTACTGTAATACATACCTTGCAAGTTCAGTCCTCGTCATCACTGATGCAATTACCAGCGTTGCAGTGAACGACGATATATTCTCGTAAGTTGTCGAAGCTGAATCGTCTTCGCCTATCGCTTAAACAGTTTTTGTATCGAGAGAATTTCTGAAGAAAACCTCTAAAATGGAGATCACTCAATTTCTTTAGAGGAATATCTGTACTGAGCATCATGTTGCACGTATCGTTAGACCTGCACAACTAAAATATGATGATGATGATGATGATGATAATGTAGATGGTTTCTCAGAGTTCATTTCAACGTATTTCCTGTGCGATGTACTGTTGCAATGTTTCTCTATAGCCCGAGTTGTTCTGGTTTTTATTTCAATTTTACATACATTACACACGATGTTGTCTTCGTTAATACATAAAATGCCACTCTCATACTTCTTAATTGCATTTCGTATCTTTGAGCGAATTTAACGTTTCGCCATTTTGAATTGATCAGCACAACATATTCAACGCGTACTAAATACTTGAGCAGGATAACACAACTGCACACATTGCGTTGCTATGTTACTATGAACAGATCGGGGTTCATTCGTTTTGTACGCTGCTGTACTCGCCAGGTACACAAAAGACGGACGGTGCGGTACGTGCTATATACTCTGATACGAAACAACTTCACTTTTCCTTAAGTCATCCCGCATCCACTGTCTAGTTATAGACAACAGGGAGCTGATGACAGCACTGAAAACCGCAACTCAAAATATCAAATAGTTCTCGATATACGAGCGAAGGAATTTTATCCACCACTGTTGCTGACGTCACACTGCCGCACCTGTGACTTGAGTTGTATAAGCTCGCAGCTTTGTTATGAAAAGAACTGTATTTTTCGCGATTTGGGCATGAATTATAGTGAATGTAACGTGATTAACTATAAATCAAGAACGGACTGGCTGTGGTGAGACGCGACGCGATCGTAGCTAACGAGAAAAGGCTTGGTTTTCCTGAACCGACGCATACGAGATGCGAGGCCCGCCTCGCACAAATCCGGACTACACGAGAGATAGTGAGTGATTTCTATAGCCGCGAAGCGCGCAGACCTCGTATCTCGGAGCTGCAGACACCATCACTATCTCTTCTGTAGTCCGGATTTGTACGAGGTGGGCCTCGCACCTCGTATCTCACATGCGTCAGTTCAGAAAAACCAAGACTAAACACAAGTTACGGCGCGACGTCACGTTCTTAGTCATAACATGGCCAACATTAAACAAGTTCATATATAAATGCACCATTTAACATGAATTTAATATAGCTGTTCCTTTGTCTTTTAGAACTTTGAGCATGTATTTATATTAGGCGATTTTCACAATGGCCATGACTAGGACGATATAATCATGTGACTACGATTCGAGCCGTAGCCTCTCTTTCTCCTTAGCCACGGCCGCCTGTGGATAACGAGAAATAAAGGCTGCGGCACGAATCGGAGTCACGTGGTTTTCATGGTTTAGTCATGGCCATCTTGACAATCGCCTAATAAAAATACATGCTCAAAGTTCTAAAAAAAAAAAAACAAAGGAATAGCTACATTAAATTCATGTTAAATGCGCATTTATATATAAACTTGTTCAATGTTGGCCATGTTATGACTAAGAATGTGACGTCGCGCCGTAGCCTGTGTTTCTCGTTGGCCACGGGGCGCGGCAATGTGACGTCACACACATCGCCAGTATTCACATTCAATGTTATGTTACTTGAAAACAATCAGTCGTAGAAAGGTCTAGTTTGCGCCATTGTGTGTATAATTAAATGCACGTTGTTTAGAATACATAATCCCAGGATGTAATTTTTAGTTCAGTATGCCTTTAAGAATTCTCTGATTGAGGTTCTGGCTGATATGTTCATTAGTGGTAAAAAAAACCCGGACCGATCCTTGTAGCTGATTTCAAAGCCTTGTTCACTCCAGAGCCACGATAGACTAGTAACTAAAACTTTCATGGTTCGAATCCTGCCAGGGAAGGAAACTTTTTTTGTTCCTTATTCAAATTTATTTCCAATGCTTTTCGATTGCAGCGATAATTTACTACTTAATTAACTTATTATTCCCAGAACATGAATTTTACCTGCTTATTTTCTAATGGCTTTCGAAATGGGCTACGTCAGCAGTCGAAACTACAACAATTTCAATAGATTACTCGCTATCTTGTGAATGCGGGGGTGGCATGCGCAGTGGCTCATTTCGGGGACTTCGATTATTCCGTCTGTACAGTTTTTTTTTTTTTTTTTTTTTTTTTTCCACTACTGTACATCTATTATCAGGCAGTACATCTCACTTGCCGATATGTGTCGGAGGAAGAACAATTGTTTGTATGCATCTGAAGTCTGATTAGTGTAACATGTAGCTAATCGGCTATGTATGCAATGGAAGGGGAAAGGAACTGGCCACCCTACCCATTATCTCCTGGGCTAGTTGCCTCATAAGTGGTGCTTTTTGGTATCACTTGTGAGGTTCAGACCTGTCTTCGGACAGTTGACTAAACAATAACACCCCTTTAAGAAAACTAGCTTATTTATTTTTCCAGGTACATATCTGTATATTTATATTTAAAAAAAAATGTATTTGAATTTCACGCCGCCATATTGTGACGCTTCTCCCAACTCAACTTCATTGTCTCTCCATTGAGATCATCCCTGCTCGTCAACACTATGAAGAACCTGTTTTTGATTAGAATTGTTGGGGCTCCTTTGATCAACTTCAACCCTGACATGTATGTTAAATCTTGGTTGCTAAAAGGCCGTCACGCTGCAAGAGACGTCATAAGGAAAGGGGAAAATACTGAAGAAATGGCGAAGATGTGGAAAATCTTCTACTCTGAGCGCTGGTATGTACTTTAATAAACGCCTTTGTTGCAAACTAATTTATTATTTTCTTAACCCAAACTGAGTCAATTATTTATACTGCCACGGATTTAATTTACATTTATTTTGAAAGAAACATTAAGATGTGAAAATAAGGGTTAATTATGTTTTAACATTACTTTTTATGAACTCCGTTTAGGCTTTGAATTCTCGTTGCACTGGGCAGTAATTATCTCCCCGTCCGCTACAATAAATTTTACTATTCTAATATCTTTTTTTCTGGAATAAATAGTGAATAATAATAATAATAATAATAATAATAATAATAATAATAATAATAATGAGAGAGATCAAATGCAGCAAAATGCACAACGTCGGCACAACAAAATTACGAAACATAACAGTGAACATAACAGAAAACCATCAAAATTATAGTGCGACATTTGACTAGAAAATATATATTAAAAATGTACTGAGAAATCGTAACGTCGCACGAAAGTTCTTGTATCTCATTGTGGCGTGTTGAATTTCTAATCTATCTGTGCCATTACAACATAATACGCGTCAGTGTACATTATGTCATGTACGCCATATACAATATAATAACAAAGTAAAATACAGTAATAATATGACTGCAGTCCAGCAACGTGGGTAGCCGAGGTCACTTGGGTCTGATGCCCATATTAGCGACTGCGGAGACCTTGGACTGTTTACCTGCACCGAAAAGCTTCCCGCGCAGTTTATCGCATTTGTTTCAATCATTAACTGCCAAGACAGTAAACACTGCTTACTATAACAAGTCCTTTGCGTACAAACAGAAAACTAGTAATTTAATAAAAAGGACACTACGTAATATTACCTTTATTTTTAAATTTATAATCCCATCGAAAAAACAGAAGAAAAAATATAAGTTCTTATGTAAATAATAACATTTTTATTTGCGGCTTCAATTCTGGGAAAATGTGTTTTATTACTTGTGTACAACATACAATCCCGTATTTCATGTGGTGGAATTTCATTCATCCGTAATATAGACCTTAAGACGACATGATGCAATGTTCTGTTCCACTTTTCGTTACCCACGACTTCTCTTTCTACCGAAATCAAACAAAAGGTTCCTGGAATTGCAATTTCTCCGAATTCTTTTCTCTTTCGTGTAACAAAGGTAATTCTCTAATACTTAGAAGGTATTACAGTACTTTCCAAATGAAAAACACACAAAAAAACATTCTCAAATCGCTGCAACACTATGTCAATTCGATAAAAAACAAAAGCAACAATAATTATCCAAGTTGACATATTTTTTAACTGACACAAAACTCTTTCTTAAAACATTAATTTTTTTTTATGTTTAATCTATATGCATTCTAGCAGAGCCCGACAAACGTTTCTTTAAGTTTAAGCATAAAGTCTTCCCGCACGAAATGCTGCTGAGGGCTTCACCCTCTACGTCACAGCGTGGGGTGGGTCGCACCAAAAGGAGCCACGTAACTATTGATGTCCCTGCAGGCGAGAAAAAAGCCTGAACTGCGTCACAGCAGCTGTCGGAATGTACACACAACGCACTGCGACAATAGTACGTTATGTCGCGAATGAATGGGCCCACTACTGACATTTCCACTACAAACGTGGCATTCGATTTCTTCCAGGAATACACCCAAAACAACGATCGTCATCCCTCGCTGCTTCTTAACTAAAATAGGTCATGCTATGAACGTAGCCTAAATTCATAACCTATAACTCATCACAAATACTATTTTAGTAACACCAATAAGGCTGATTTGTTATTGTAACCACGGAATTTTACTGATAAAGCTACACAATCTGTTTACTACATAACGTAACAATGTAAACAACAATGTCTTACCTTCAATTTCGATGACGTGAATGGTTACGACGCATTTAGCTCACTCGCAACACAAATCATTGCCTCATGTAGTTTCCATAGTTTGTAGTTGCAACATAAAATACAACAGAAACAATAAAAATCACGGCCAGCTGCAACTCTACACCAGCACCAAAACAAAATCCCGTACTCACGGTAAACACTACACTCAAGTTCAATACACTGCCACTGCGACTAACAGCAGCAGCACCACACGGATTTTTCCTTCAGATAGTTCGCGCACTTCCCACAAGGAGCGCCACTCGTCAGCTTGGGTTATATTGTATTCTGCGCAGTAAGTTGGAGTGTGCAAATTACTATTCTTGTTTTTCTTCTTGGTACGAGGCGGAAAGAAAACAAGCTTCGTCACGGAGTATAATTCGATTCCGGAGTTCACTTGCCGAACATGAAGCATTTTAGATTGAAAAGTCTCTGCTCGTCACACTGTACGCGTTCTCAGCGGCGAATAAGACATATTTATGGTTCACGTATTTGACGGCAGAGTGCACTATCTTCTACCTGCACATCTGCGCATTATGAGGTCAGTGGCTCGTGCAGTTAGAATGAAATGTGAGATAGAAGGCCCCCTCGTTAACGTCTATTCATCTGCTTCAAGATCAAGGACCTGCTGGCAGGGGTACCGGATGCAGAAACAACTTCCTCACCCCTCATATATGTATATATGTCAACTACGTATCGATTTGAACAAACCGTCTAGAGCGGAGAGGGAGCGTTAATGTTTACAAAGCTTAATTTGAAATCGTTTCCGCCATATTGAATGCACATTTCACGACGTAGTATAACAATTGTATTTATTGTTGCTGATTACACTTGTAATATGCCTAAGAATTAGAACAACAATTAAATTTTTATATGGTTTTTATGCCATTTCAGTTAGGTCTCTTACATTGGGGGAGGGGAAGGATGTTTTCTACACGTAACTATGACGCAGGCAAGAAAAAAGTACAGACTACTCAACATACCAATGAACCAACAGGATTACAACGAAGAACTAAACACAATCAAATACATAGCACAAGAAAACGGATACAACCCCAACATAATAGACAACATAATACGTAAAACAAAACAAAACCACAAAAAACAGAAGAATACAGCACAAACACAAGAACACAAAAAATACATCACACTAACATACAAAACAAAAACGCACATAAATTAAATTAAACTACAACATCGCATACAGAACAAATAACACTACAAAAACATCTCAACACCCAAACAACACAAAGAAACAAATACAACCACACAGGCGTATACAAACTCAAATGTAATACCTGCAACAACTTCTACATAGGACAGACAGGCAGATCATTTCAAACACGTTACAAAGAACACATCACAGCCATAACAAAATTACAAAACACCTCCACATATGCAGAACACATCACAAATGCCAACCACACCTACAGAGACATCAACACAGACATGGAAATACTGCACATCCAAGCAAAAAGCCAGAAACTCAACACACTAGAACAATATGAAATATACAGACACACGAAAACACACCCCAACGATATTCTCAACACACAACTCAATTTCAAAACACATACACTCTTTGACTCTACACTACGAACGCACCCAAACAGGAAACAAGAGGCGCCAAGACCAACAACGACCAGTTCTGAAGATGACCGAAAATAGGTCGAAACATGTTAACAAGGTACGTTAATATTTAACACAAGAAAGTTCTTATCATACATATTCCGAAGTGATACAGTGTTAAAAGTTGTGTAATCAAGATGTATAAAAAGTATGTTTATACACGCGTACACAAGCAGAAAGCGAGTCGCCTATTGGTTGTTACGACCATACACAAAATTTCCCACGAGAGGTCAAATTCTAAATGAAGCCATAGTTTTGAATTAAAAAATGCATTTGTTTGCAATGTAGCTGGTACAGTTTGCACATTTGTTTGTGTATGTCATAGACAGAGGGTGAGTGCGGGAATTTAACCCAATTATGTAATTTAAAACATAGAGGGTACCGGTGCTACAAAAACGTAAATTTTCAGCTAGTAACATGATTATGTATTGCAATTAATACAACAGAATAACGAAATGTAGTAACGGAAACATAAATATGCGTGTGTGTCCCACAGATTATTAGACTACGCCATTACAATTAGCGTATTTTCACAAACAAACTAAATTAAAATTATTTTATTTGAAATGAACCTGATGAGAATAACATTTAAATAAGTGGTTTTCAGATAATTAAAAAAAGTGTTATTAGTTGCTTGCATCTAAAATTAGTGTAGATTACCGGATGGTATTGTAAACTGAAATATCATTACCATTATCAACTACAAGGTGGATCAATAGATCCGTTCCGATCACACAGGTTCATATCCAGTCATTTTCCATCTTCTTCTAGGATGACTAATCACGATATCCAAGTGGTTGGTAATTTAGTACTATCTTCCGTCCGAAGGATGTGGTCATGCCAATTTCCTTTTTTCTCTTATATCTTTTCATTCAAGTTAAAAATCCCTAATTCATCTCTAATAAAAGTATTCCTTATTCCATCCCGTCCTCAGAAATCTCATTTCTGCAGACCCTATGGGCCATATTCGCAGACATTCTTAGCGCGGGCTTCCGGTGGATGATCAGTGAACTAATGTTTTTCGTATTCATAAACCAGTGTTAGCGATATGATATGACTTGATATGATATGATATGATATGATATGATATGATATGATATGATATGATATGATATGATATGATATGAATCCTGTACAAGTAATCAGTCGATAGCCCCAGTTTAGCACGCTCGTAGCGCGGACTAGCAAAATGTCTATGCATAGCACTCCATATGTTTCTTTTCAGATCTCAGTGTACAATTTTCTGTACAATACATAAATACAGGCACAGACATGACATTTCTAAATTTCAACATAGTATCTTTTCTGGCTTTTCCTGACAAATTGCGTTTGATTGTTCCACACATATAGCTTACTAAAATTTTCCCAGTGTATTTCTTACGTCCTCGTCTTCTTCATATGTAATATCACATCCCTAATAATTAAAGTGATTAACTTGTTTCAAAATCTTATTAGTTATTATTATTTTAGATCTTCTGAAGTATTTCCCTAGAAAAGCCATCACTTTAGATTTCCTTATTGAGATTTCCAGGTTATACTTCAGAGCTGTATTAAGAAGCTGGTAAGAAGCTGAATAGTATACTGTAATTGAATAGTATACTGTATAGGTCAACTGATGAATTGTTTAAGCTTATAAATAAAATTGAATTCATCTACTCCATATGAATTGTACAATTTTGTATAGCTTAACGAAAATAAGTTTGTAAATTGAACTAATTTGATTGTATATTTATTTATTTATTATTTTGCTAATAATTGTAACATAGATTTTATATGTTTCTATAGTTTGGCTGATGAATTGTATATGCTTTTAAAATGATTATTAGTCTGTGTAGCTCTACTGATGAATTGTATATAGGCCTACTGTAAATTGAATGGTAGTCTGTATAGCTCAATTGATGAATTGTATATGCTGTAAATTGTATAGTAGTGTGTATAGCTCAACTGATGAATTGTTTATGATTATAAATTGAATTAATCTACTTGATATTAATTGCACAAATTCGTATAGCTTAATGAAAGTATGCTACTTTGTATCGTATATATTTGTATAGTTTTGGCCGATGAATTGTTTATGCTTTAAATTGAATAGTAATCTATATAGCTCTATTGATAAATTGTCTGTGTTTGTAATTTGAAGTAGTTTGCATGATATGTATTATCAATTTCTGTATATCACAACTGGTTGAATTGTTTATGCCTTAAATTTAATTAACTTACTTGTTTTGTATTATAAATATAGCTCAGCTGATGAATGATCGTTTGCGTTTGTAAATTTAATAATCTGATTGGCTATGAATTGTATACTTTTAGTAGAGCCATCGATGTAGCTCAGTCGGCAGACTCGCTGGGCTGCTGATCCGGAGCTGCGTTCGGGCTTGGGTTGGATCCCCCTTTGGTCTTTGGTTTCTTCCGAGGTTTTCCACAGCTGTGGGACTGAAGCCGGATGGTCTATGGCGAGTCCTTGGCATCAACCCCTTTGATTAGATAACCCCCCTTTGATTAGATTACCTTGTTGTGTTTTTCCGAGGTTTTCTCCAACCAAAAGGCAAATGCCGGGTAATATTTTGGCGAATCCTCGGACCTCACCTCATCTCACTACATCTCGCGAAAATATTGTAAAAAAATTGCAGAAAATTGTAAAAATTGTAGAAAATTACTAAATTGTAAAACTATAAAAATTTGTAAAAATTGTAATTGTAATATTGTAAAATTTTGACTTGTTCCACATCTTAAAGCTTCATTGCTCATGTAAGATCTATAGAATAAAATAAATGAATGAAATGAATGAAGCTAATGAAGATCATTATCATTATTTGCTAAGATCACCTGATCGTCTGCGAACATTATTGTATTTAAAACCCTATTTCCTACTTTAAAATTATGTCTAAGTTCATTTTCCCATTCTTTTATGACTAAGACAATGTATAAACTAAAAAGAGCTGGGAAAAGAGGGGATCCTTGTCTTGTTCCTTGATTACATTTTTCATATCTAAGGCTCTCCATTCCATTGTCCATCTTAAAAGAAGTATCGTGATAGATGCTCTGTTTAACCTTTATTAGATGATGGGGGCATCCCTTTTCAAACATTATTTTCTATAATTTTCCTCGATCACCTCGATCGAATGCTTTAACAGAATCCACAAACAAATATGGTTTTCAAATTAAGTTCTGACCTTTTTTGTATTACTGTACCTATATTGAAAACTACTTTGTGTCATTACTTTAAAAACAGCTTAGGCGTATATGATGTTCGTAAATTGTTGTATCGAGTTTGGTAATCTTGACAATGTTTTAAAAGGATTCTTCTCTCTGTATAGCGGAAAAAAATGGTAAACTATTCTGTGTCTTTTGGCAAACACTTGTATATCACGTTTCAGGTCTAATATATAAAAATCTGACAATCAGTTTACTTAAAAAGAAGCAAAATAAAAAAAAAAACCTGGCAACGTTGGATACTTTAATCTTGTATTATAATAAGTACGTATTTACACCACATAGGACTCCACGAGTCCTGGGTAATGTAAAGTTGTGGGAAATATGAGCATTGGAAGAGAAATTCTGGTGACGTAAAGGGGAAATTATTATAAACCCCGTATATATGCTAAATTCGTTTCCTTGTTCCTGCAGCATACGAACACCATACCATATACAGTCTTCACGGATTTAAGCTTCTATGTTAAGCCATAAAAGCTTCTCTCCAAAGAGCATTTTCTGTCTCTTTCTCTCTCCTCCAAATACGTTGCATTGTGAGTAGTGCTGTCCATTGTTAAAGACGATATTGAAACCTTTTCCATTTCCTTTCCATTTCCATTTCGGAAAGGAATAAACGAGCTTCCAAACATTCCCCGGCCTGTTATGATAACGACGGATACAGAACCAGCTTCAACCTGTAAATATGGCGGATGGGAATATGTGCAAAGTACGACGGAAACTAAATGAAGTCCTGCCATTAAACAAGAAAGAGTCGTCATTATTGTCTTTAACTCTGCAACCCTGTTTGGGCTCTCTGTAGAGAGCTACAGAATAGGGCTTAGAACCTGTTTATAATCCATCGGTCAGAGAGCATATGAATGAGAGAAATTCTGGAAAGAACATAGTTGTTGACGGATATAAAGAAGAAAGGTAAATTTTGTTTTTGAAAATAGGCTAAAGACTGCAGGCAAGAGCCTAATGCTTGAAGAAGATAAAAAGGAAGACGAAATCGTATCCTTGAATGCTGGAGTCGCATAGTTCTATTAACCCTTTGATACACGCATTTGGGAAGGAAATAAAAAATTGTGTTTGCAATCAAATTAAACTTTTATTTGTCTAAGAGAAGTGCCTCATATTTTAAACATTTTAAAAACTTCCATTTTTTACACAGAAAATGGGTGGTTTCATGGTAAAACCACTATGCAATACTGCAGAACACAATGTCTTCAGACTTATTGCGAATGATACAAAAGGAAACAGTTTCTGGTTTCATTAAGGCAAAGTGCCACTTCACATGTGTTGCGTGGTAATTAGAAAGGAAAAGAATGGACCTTCTATCCTTCCACTTTAGCCAGGACACTCCAGCATATGACGTACGGCTATCACTCTCACCACGTTTCATGTCGCGGTCTCTTCTTTCGTCGTGTGGTAAACCAATACGCCCATGTCTAACTGTACCACATGCATAGATATTTTGCTCCTTTAAAGATCATCAGATTCAAACTTGTGAAAAAGTTGTCAAAAACACTTTGTGATTGTCACCAACCATCTCTTCCTTGTAGCCATGATGAATAAGCTGACACAAAAATGGAACATTTTGTTGGTATGGTAAGCATAACTACCCTGTTTGCGTAGTGGTTACGTTTTGAAACCACCACATTATTTCTATATTGACGTCACATATGTCGAAGAAATTACAATCTTGTTACTGAAATATGTTCTAAAAGACTGAAAGACAAATAATACTAAATAGAAACTTACGTAACTGTGATATTTTAGCATACAACTGAAATAAAAACACTTAGCGAATCTTCCACACCCCAACTATACACAACAGTATCGGCCATCTTAGTGGAGCAACACAAATATAGGGAAAGTAAAATTCTTCTACAGTTACTAGGGATCACTGAACGCAGTGCAGTAGTTATGAAATAAAAATTACACTGTAAGTAGGCAGAAAACTCTAATTTAAAAGGACACTGCTTAAAGGTTGTCCATGAAACAGTCACTGTATGTGTTGTAGCAGAATCCTGTTGGGAAAAGGCAGAAGTACGCTCTATCTCTGTTAACTTGTAAAAAAAAAGCTCTGCAAAGTAATATTCACATATATTTATGCTCATATTAAGCTAAACATGTCGGTTTGCGAGCGAGAGATAAATTGTTCACCCAGTACTTCTTTATTTTACATTTATTTATGCTACAGGGTGTGTTAAAATAGTATCAGATGATGATACAACAATAATAGAACAATGCTGTAATGAAAATTTTGAAAATAAGCCATTCGCATCGGGACTGGACTTCAAGAAGCTAAACACAAACCGGAGTAGATTTACGTGGCACATCAAACAAAATATACTTGCAGAGAATGAGAAGTCAATAATATCTATACTAATAATAAATCTGTAGCCGAAATTTTTCTGGTAATTTTCGATTTTCAAAAATAATTGGTCCTAACATATATAATTAACCACCCTGAAACCGAAAATCGCTTTTTTGACATTTTTGTATGTGTGTCTGTCTGTCTGTATGTTCGTTACCTTTTCACGCGATAATGGCTGAACGGATTTCGATGAAAATTGGAATATAAATTAAGTTCGTTGTAACTTAGATTTTAGGCTACATGACATTCAAAATACATTATTTAAAAGGGGGGTTATAAAGGGACCTGAATTAAATAAATCGAAATATCTCGCTTATTATTGATTTTTGTGAAAAATGTTACATAACAAAAGTTTCTTTAAAAATAATTTGCGATAAGTTTTATTCCTCGAAAAATTTTGATAGGACTGATATTTAATGAGATAAATGAGTTTTAAAATTAAAATAACTGCCATCTAAGGCCGTGTAATGAATTAAAAAAAAAATAACTTCGTCTATAAGGGGCCTTGGACAGCAACAATCGAAAGTTATGAAAGATAGCCTACAGAGAATGTTTCTGTGTTTGTATGAAGTAATATCGGAAGCTAAATTATCCGATTTGTATAATTAATTATTATTTCACCATTGGAAAGTGTAGTTTCTCTAGATGGACATTATGCTATAATGTTATTACAGTAACTTCTGATATAATATAATATAATATAATATAATATAATATAATATAATTTAAGTTATTTGAAGGGTCCAGAACCATAGTGGGCCAAGCGCCATTTACTGAAGACGTAGAAAACAAGGGTTAAAATTAAGTTATTACCATAATTCAATGGAAACCTATAACAAGTAAAATAAAATATACACATTAAATCTAAATTATGTCAATCTTCATTAAACTATGGTTGCATGTAATAACAATTAAGAAACATGTTAAAGGAATTGTCATTGCACCAAATGAGTGTCTCTGGACCAAAATGATCGCATTTTAATTATTTGGATGCAATTTAAATTAAGTAACATATTAAACGATTTATCCTTCTATCAAACAAGAATGTTCCCTGGATCAAATGTCTTATTTTAATTATGTAATTTCTTAATATTTATTTCCAACGGGTGCAGCGGAGCGCACGGTTAAGGCTAGTTATAAAATATTCTGAAACACTCTGGAATAAAGACAGAAGTTTAGTCATGAAGGAATTTAGAAACTGAAACAGCAAGAAGATGAATGAAATCAGGAAAGTAAATAGAAAGGAATACATCAAACAGTAAAACGTTTTTGTATCTGAAAAAATATTCGGAATTAAATATTTGTTTACATGCAAATTTAAGTTACTTGATAAAAGAGTACAAGACTGTATTCCAGGCGTGATTTACAGCATTAATTTACTCCCGAATTGAAGAATCTCAAAATGACCGATCCGAGATCAATAAAGTGAGCATTGCAGTTCAATCTTCGTGAATGGAAAAACCTAAAATGTTCTTCCACCAGGGTGAAGCTAAATTTTGTGCAAAGTAAAATTACCTCTTCAGAAACTAAATGGAATATTATTTGCTTGTCCAATTAGTGCATAAATATATTTTATGCTCGACCATGCCGAAATGTAGTAATTATACACCTGGTAGCAGACCTTTAATGCATGTCATTTGAAGCGGGTCGGACCTCGTTGGGGCGCCGAAATATGAAGCGGTCGGCCTTCGTCGTCGTTGCTGGTGCCCACGACGCCTTTCCTTGCCCTCGGCTGCCAGCTCAGTCGTATATGGAAAGTATCTCGAGGAGGCACGTCGATGTCAATAATTAACTATGTACACAGATTAATTTGGGCGCCAGCCTCCTCGAGATTACTCCGGTAGAGGTATGAGATTCCCAGGTCAGCTGCAAAAAACGGTCGGGACATGGGGTTTGGGAGACGTGCTCGTAGGTTGAAATGATGTAGGAGCACACCAGAAGTTGTTGGTAAGAACTATGAAAACGTTTATTATTATTATTAAGTGTTCGTTTCAGATTAGCAGAAATGCGCGTCCAAGTGTATAATATCTCGCTCTCACTTCCCGCAAGTTGGTATACTAATTTCTGAGTTCACGTAATTATATATTGTGTACTATAAAACACCAGTAATATAACGGACAGTTGATAACGTGATGAGAGGAAAGAATTCAGACTTATAATAATAATGCAACACACGACTTCTTACTACACCCACTAAAAAATTCTAAGTCCGTAAATTGTTATACTTCCGAGTTAGGTTTGCCGAGAATATGTGGAGTACAACTTCTCCGTACGCGTTCTATATGCCTTCTGTCTATCTGCCAAATCTATCCCCTACTTTCAACCACCAAACATAGAATTTCGCCCTCCTATCTACATATCACGTGTCTCTATTAAGAATCCTGATTGGCCATGATTACACTTACGTCACTTAAGACGCGTTCTTCAAAAATTGTTCGTTAACTAGAACATCCCCTTACTTCCGGGGTTCTGACAATTCTCTGACATATACCAGATCATCTCTTTTGGAACCTGGCTTGGCGTCATCTTACTGACCACCCGCAGGCAAAGTCCATACATTCCCTCATCAGTCAACTCCACGCCTGGACACATGTTTCCTGTCCGCCTAGCTTCCTTTCGGCCTTCCTGTCCACCTGTTACTTCCGTCTCAGATTTTGAAACTAACTTACACGTCCGCGCATCCTATCCATATAAGAATATTAACACGAAATACTAATCTAATGAAAATCTCCTCATCCTATACGAGGAACCGTCTCACATTAAAGTACACCTACTCATTAAAGGTCAGGTCTTTCAGCCAATGACGACTCAGATTACAACTGTTCAGCCAATGACAGGTCAGCTTTCTACCGTTATAGAACCGCAAGTATCGATTATTCTCGGATATGCAATCGAAAGAGAATTAGCGAAAAGTCACGGAGGCTGGAAATCCAATACTGTCGCAGAAGGTTATGTTCTGTTACTATAATAATTAGCGTTAATTGTAAATAATATTCAAATAAATTCAATTTGTCATCTCGTTTTTCAATGTCTAATTTAATTTCAATGTTATCTCTGTAGGTTCTTATGGCCTAGCAAGGTCACTGTGGACATCTGTTCCTCGGAAAAAATCAATACTTTCGAGTCTGCGCACATCTCACAACATACGGGACATTGCTCCAGGTCAGATACAATAAAATTAATAATATCAAGTCAGAAATATGGTCGAGCATAAAAAGTCGTATGAAACTCGCCTATAATGGTAATTAAGAAGCTCGTATGAAAATTATGAAACTCACTTGCGCTCGTTTCATAAATATCCATACTCACTTCTTAATTACCTTCATTATAGGCTCGTTGCATAATGTACTATTAAATATTCGGGATATCATTAAAGGAACAAAAGTAAGCAAATCATAAGCCGACTACTAATACAAGGACCGCAAACACTATTTCTACGAGATAAACATCCGGTCCCTGGTTTCTTGTAGCCAGTGGGCCAGATGTTTAAATAATCCAGCTAATAATGGAGACAAACTTGGTGTTACTTATAGGTAAGCTCCATGCCGTAAATTATACTGAAATTCCAACTTAAGGTGTTAAGGTCTTAAACCTGGATTTGAGTTTGCGCAGGAAGTTTCAGTAGCCATTTGTCGTCATTAAAATTGGAAAAGGGATATTAACAGCAGATTTTCTGAATTTATGTGTTAACATTCATAAGAAATTATTAACTGATGGAATAGCAAAACTTTGCAAAGAAGGCGAAATTATTGAGTATTTATTTATTTAACTTCGTAAGTTAAAGCCATCGGGCCTTCTCTTCCCCTGTATTATGTGATTATAACTACAATATTAAGAATACAATTAAAATGACAATAATTGCAATTAATAATGTATGACTTGAGGCTTTCCCGGCGTTTGATGTAGAATAACTCTTCTCGGGTTCTCAGCTTTCGACGGCTAGCTCTGCCATCTTCTTCAGGGACGAAGTCTTCGTCCCTGAAGAAGATGGCAGAGCTAGCCTGGCTGAGAACCCGAGAAGAGTTATTCTATTGCAATTAATAGTCTATTAAATTTACAATTACAATAAAAATCAAAATGCTAAAACATTACCAGGTCAATAAAGGCTAGACAATTTATTGTGGAAGTTAAGAACAAAGAAAGAATTATTTATTTATTTATTTTTTTTTTTCGTTGTTGGTAACTCTATAGCATCTATTAGATACTTTATGGTTGTGCTAACAGATGGAGTTACTTGTCAACAATGTGACGCTGAAACGTGTGTTCAGGTTACTGCCCAGCGACAGTCCTGATGTATTTTTATATTTGTGATGATTGGTTAATTAATATTAACCCGGCACACTCACAATCACACTCACATTCATACAAATTTCCTGACTCCAGACACCCAGGGAATTCTTCTTCAAGAAAAATTCACCGAGCGCCGAGCCGGGGAATCGAACCCGGGACCTCCTGATCTGGAAGCCTAATTATTTGCTGATGTACAAATTAAACGTAGAATAATTATTTCGTGCTAGGGAGTAAGAGGGTAAATCAAAATAGCTAGTTTTCAATACAGACGTTTGAAGTTTTCATATCAGTGACAACATAAACTGATAAGGATTTGAAATGAACGAAACATTAAAATATTTTTTCAATGAGAGTATATTTTTAATTCTATTTATTACTAAATGATTTGTATTGATTTTCTTTTTGTACATACTGGCTTACTTTTGAAACTTCGTAAATTTATTTGAGGAAACAAGCGTGCAAAAATAATTTCTTATTCTTTCTACACCCCAGTTAAAAACTGTTAAGCCTTCATTATTATTTATAAAATATAGAAAAGTTTTCATATTCATGAGGTGTTATTAGCAGGTGTATTTTGAAAATATACACAGATTTCAACATTCGGTAAAAACTGGACTTACGGGGTTTTAGAAGTAAGCTGACGATATAGGTACTTTTAGTCCCTGACGCGAAAGAATTATATAGGGATGAAATTACTGGATACTGAAGTATTTTATGCTAGAGTAAGAGAACTATTTTACGAGAAGCCATAGCTGAACGAGTCTCAATTACGGACGAAATGCTTAATAAGTTTGCGTTTGCCTTTGAAATTGTGTGTGTTGTACCGTAATAAATACATTTAAAAACAATGCTTAATAATGTTAAGCCATTCCCTAAAGTCACAAAACCAAAATTGGTGCCAGATAAAGTCACTCAGAATGTTAAATATTACACTTGAAAGAACAGATTCAAGAACCAGGACGTTTAAGAAAGATTTATGACAATGTTGTATCAATTCATCTTCTTCTGTGGTTTTGCTTACCATGCTAGTCATTAGATCTAAGGTGCGCGGGTTCGAGCACGGTCGAGGACGATGGATTTTATAAGAGAATAAAATTTTTAGTGTGCCTTTCTCCCTGAAGCAAGTAAAGATGGGGATCCTGTGTCGTGTATTTACAGCACGCAAAAGAATTCTGTCCCTGATAAAGGGTTTACACTTTGAACATGACGAAATGTGCTGAAAAAAGTGTGAGAAAATAGTTTATAAAGTTTGCATCGGATTCAAATTCATGAGTGTAATTATAAAAACATGACATAATTTTTATGCTTCCAAGCGCCGCAAAGTATCAATCATGAGTCAACTAAGCTAGGAGATAATGGGCTATGGTGTGCAGTTCAATATTTCATACCCCTCTGCTCACTGTAAAACAAGACTGAGTTTAGCTGGAAACTGCTGATATTGTCAGTATTATGAGAATAATTTATGTTTAATCTACATCGCCATTTTTTCCGACAAATTTCTAATCGCTCCAATAACGGTCCCACCTATTGAGAACTAGCAGAACTATTCAAAAGTTTGCCAATTTGTTATTTCTTTGGTTCTGAATTCTGTAGTGCTCGGGGAAAGTGGCACAAGTTAAAAATGTTAATTTTACAGGAGAAGGAAAAAAACTGTCTTCACACTGGTTTATGTAAATTTGATTTTCTTCTGTATGAATTATTGTAATGGGAGAAATACTTATGTCTCTTTTCCCAAGCGAGCAGATGTTCCGTAAGTTGTCAATAAATTAATAAAAAATGTTTGTGGAAACTGACTTATGTCACTTTTACCAAGCACTGCAGAATTATCCCGTTGTTCGAAAGTTCGTTTACACGACCATAAAATTATGTGAGATATTTTTGAACATCAGTGTACATATCAGCTAGAACCTCAATCAGAGGTGAGGATTGAAATATTTCTTTGTATGTATTTCATGCATTAATTTTCTATCTGAGTTCTTTCCACAGTATAGGTAGTCCTATATGTTTCTGGTAATTTCGATAGTTACAATAAAATTATTATTATTATTATTATTATTATTATTATTATTATTATTATTATTATTGGGCTTTAACTGGCCAACTGCTGTTGACCAGCATATAAATAAATAAATAAATAAATAAATAAATAAATAAATAAATATCATTCACTTATGAGGTTCATATCTGCCTTCAGACAGTTGACTAATTAACAACAATCATTATTATTATTATTATTATTATTATTATTATTATTATTATTGGACTTTAACTGGCCAACTGTTGTTGACCAGCACATAAATAAATAACTAAATAAATAAATAAACAAATAAATATTATCATTCACTTATGAGGTTCATATCTGCCTTCAAACAGTTGACTAATTAACAACAATCATTATTATTATTATTATTATTATTATTATTATTATTATTATTATTGGACTTTAACTGGCCAACTGCTGTTGACCAGCACATAAATAAATAAATAAATAAATAAATAAATAAATATTATCATTCACTTACGAGGTTCATATATGCCTTCAGTCAGTTGACTAATTAACAAGAATCATTAATATTATTATTATTATTATTATTATTATTATTATTATTATTATTATTATTATTATTATTATTATTATTGGACTTTGGCCAACTGCTGTTGACCAGCACATAAATAAATAAATAAATAAACAAATAAATATTATCATTCACTTATGAGGTTCATATCTGCCTTCAAACAGTTGACTAATTAACAACAATCATTATTATTATTATTATTATTATTATTATTATTATTATTATTATTATTATTATTATTGGGCTTTAACTGGCCAACTGCTGTTGACCAGCATATAAATAAATAAATAAATAAATAAATAAATAAATAAATAAATAAATAAATAAATAAATAAATATCATTCACTTATGAGGTTCATATCTGCCTTCAGACAGTTGACTAATTAACAACAATCATTATTATTATTATTATTATTATTATTATTATTATTATTATTATTATTATTATTATTATTATTGGACTTTAACTGGCCAACTGTTGTTGACCAGCACATAAATAAATAACTAAATAAATAAATAAACAAATAAATATTATCATTCACTTATGAGGTTCATATCTGCCTTCAAACAGTTGACTAATTAACAACAATCATTATTATTATTATTATTATTATTATTATTATTATTATTATTATTATTATTATTGGACTTTAACTGGCCAACTGCTGTTGACCAGCACATAAATAAATAAATAAATAAATAAATAAATAAATATTATCATTCACTTACGAGGTTCATATATGCCTTCAGACAGTTGACTAATTAACAAGAATCATTAATATTATTATTATTATTATTATTATTATTATTATTATTATTATTATTATTATTATTGGACTTTGGCCAACTGCTGTTGACCAGCACATAAATAAATAAATAAATAAACAAATAAATATTATCATTCACTTATGAGGTTCATATCTGCCTTCAAACAGTTGACTAATTAACAACAATCATTATTATTATTATTATTATTATTATTATCATTATTATTATTATTATTATTATTATTATTATTATTATTATTATTATTATTATTATTATTATTATTATTGGACTTTAACTGGCCAACTGCTGTTGACCAGCACATAAATAAATAAATAAATAAATAAATAAATAAATATTATCATTCACTTACGAGGTTCATATATGCCTTCGGACAGTTGACTAATTAACAACAATCATTATTATTATTATTATTATTATTATTGGTATTATTATTATTGGACTTTAACTGGCCAACTGCTGTTGACCAGCACATAAATAAATAAATAAATAAACAAATAAATAAATATTATCATTCACTTATGAGGTTCATATCTGCCTTCAGACAGTTACCAATTATAGTCGGAGGCACCGATTTTGGCAGATGACCTCAATGACATTTCCAGTAGGCGAGCCAATGTTTTGTTTTGTGAGAACTGCAAGAATGAATTGCGATAAGGCTGTCTGTCGTTGTTTATATGTTCACACTCGCCTCTCGTATCGTCATTATTAATTAATAAACACACCACAGTACAGTCACATTCATGGGAGTGCCGTAAATGACTTTCGTTCGCCTCCTGCATTTTCTAAATTAAGAGGAAAAAAAGCATTGCATAACCAGAACCAAGAAATTATTGCAAATGTTCATTACTTCATGAAGCGACAGGCGAAAAATAGATATGAGTTGTGTCGAATTGTCTTAATTAATAACAAAAAATCGGAAAATGTTTAATTAAAATTGTAGAGAGTAATTTTTTCATTTTAAATGTTGCGTCGGGTAGTTGAAAATACTTGAGTGAATTTGTTTAACCGTCAACTCCTTTCTCTCTCCTCTCTGCTCCTTTGGGGGATAAAAAATCCTCAAAAGTTATTTGAATGTAGTAGCTGAAGTTGAATTTTTTTACATTCTTATACATTTTAGAAACAATTCTAAGAGATGAGATAAATATTCTAACTCAATTTTATAAAGGAGCTTTTGTTTTAAATTTAAGGGCTTAATGTATGCTGGTTCAAAAAATAAACCAGTATATTTTGATTATTATTACCTCCCATTTTACATCCCTTAATGTTCGTATTTCGTAAAACTCCGCTTATCTTATGACTAAGGATTAACAGAAACCTACACACAGGGTTTAAGGAGATTTAAGATGATTAGTCAGTCCGTTGATATATATATCTGTGTGTGTGTGCGTGCGTGTATGTGTGTGTGTGTGTGTGTGTGTGTAGATTGTCTTTATTACTTTATAGTTACGAGGAAAAGATTATGCAGCAACTGGAATTATCTCAAAACTGTGTGCCGAGAATTGGTCCCTTTTCTTACGCATGCACACAGTTCCATAAAAGTGGTTATATGTGCATTGTTTTTGGAGGTGACTATCCATCGGTGTCCACTAGGATAATCGGGAATGTATGTTTACTCTTATGTCTCACCCATCCCAACTGCAGTTTGCTTGCGACGAAGATAACAACCGACCTTGCTGCTATGAGTAACTCGCTCTGGAGTTCTGATTAACAAAATCCATCTGCCTAAATCGATGGCGCCCACTATAACAACAATCATTATTATTATTATTATTATTATTATTATTATTATTATTATTATTATTATTATCATCATCATCATCATCATCTTCGCAAAACGTAAGGGACGCTGTCTCATTTGGTTACGATGGAGATCCCTGTCGTATAATATTTGGTGTCTCTCTCTCTCTCTCTCAGCAGCGATGCAAAATCCGCGCTCCTGCGACTTAGACGTTGTGCAATACGCGTAGAGTCAAGTAAGTCTCGGTAGATCGATATCCCGCCCGCCGCGAGACAAGAATCGCTTGTGCGACGCCACGTTCAGACATGCAATTAGTACAAGATGTGTCGATTATGCAGATCGCAGCCCTATCTCCCGCTCGGTACACGCAGCGGTGCACATAATATATCTTCCACGAAACGGAAATTTGATGCAAACTAATGGTGTGGATATCATTACAACAAACAAGACAGTTTTCTCTAAAAATGTTAGTAGTAAAAGTCCTAATTAAACCAAAATAAAAGAAAGCCGTGAAGATGGTCCATTTTAGGGAACACTCTACTAAAAATGGCAACTTTTTTCCTAATCATTTTTTTTTCAACCAAATTTTCAGAGCATGTTTACTATGTAAAGGACTAAAAAATTCAAATTTTGAACTCCCAAATGTTCTTGGCTTTTGATTTTATTTTTTCTATTATTTTTAGAAATATTGTCGAACTTAATTTTTTAGTAGAAGATCACAATTTTTAAGCTTCGTGTTTTTGTTACATTCACAAGACATAGAATAGAACTATAATAATTGTATTGTGTATCATTGTATTGTGTTTTGTGTAATTGTATTGTGTATTGTAATTTTATTGTGTATTGTTCATATTGATTGTACCACTGCCACCAGGTGCTTGCCCACTTGCAGTGCAAAATAAATACGTACAAACATTTCTATGCATTCATTTTATTAAATATCTCATTTATTCACTTTGAAAAGATTTTTTGAAATTTTAAAAATGTTATTTTTCCTATAATTCATGAAAAAAATAAACTAGCAGCATTCATTAGAAAATAAATGCTTAGAAACATGCAGCTACCTCATAAATACTTGCAGTAAAATTTTCATCCAGATTGATTAATATTTATCACAAAACGTTGAGGTTGAATCAAGAAAAATAAACTGACGGGACAATGGACTTGAAAGTAAAATGAATATTGATTCATGAAAATTAAAATTCTTCTTCGCTATATTCATCTAGTAACTTCAGGGAGCCAACTTTAGAACGAAAAGTTACTAGATTTGTAATCAGAAATTTTTTTGGGGAAAAAAAAAAAAAAAAAATTTATTTGATGAAAAAATAATGTTGATAGCTCTTTAAATGCCACGTTCATTTAGAGCTTTAATTAAAAGAAAATTAAATATATTTGTAAACAGAATTGAGCTAAATATGTGTGGGATATGGAAATATGCATTATAAGGCAGTGAAATACCAATAATTTTTTTTTTTTTTAATTTTCATGATTTTCAGTAGAGTCTCCCCTTTAGAAGAGATCATTTATTTATTTATTTATTTATTTATTTATTTATTATTTATTTATTTATTTATTTATTCATACTCGGTTAAGAGAGAAGTTTTATATAATATTCTTATTGAATTTGGTATTCCCAAGAAACTAGTTCGATTAATTAAAATGTGTCTTAGTGAAACTTACAGCAGAGTCCATATAGGCCAGTTTCTATCTGATGCTTTTCCAATTCACTGCGGGCTAAAGCAGGGAGATGAACTATCACCTTTACTTTTTAACTTCGCTCTAGAATATGCAATTAGGAAAGTTCAGGATAACACAGAGGGTTTGGAATTGAACGGGTTACATCAGCTTCTTGTCTATGCGGATGACGTGAATATGTTAGGAGAAAATCCACAAACGATTAGGGGAAACGCGGAATTTCTAGTTGAAACAAGTAAAGCGATAGGGTTGGAAGTAAATCCCAAGAAGACTAAGTATATGATTATGTCTCGTGACCAGAATATAGTACGAAATGGAAATATAAAAATTGGAGATTTAGGCCTATCCTTCGAAGAGGTGGAAAAATTCAAATATCTTGGAGCAACAGTAACAAACATAAATGACACTCGGGAGGAAATTAAACAAAGAATAAATATGGGAAATGCGTGTTATTATTCGGTTCAGAAGATTTTGTCATCTAGTCTTCTGTCAAAAAATCTGAAAGTTAGAATTTATAAAACAGTTATATTACCGGTTGTTCTGTATGGTTGTGAAACTTGGACTCTCACTTTGGGAGAGGAACAGAGGTTAAGGGTGTTTGAGAATAAGATTCTTAGGAAAATATTTGGGGCTAAGAGGGATGAAGTTACAGGAGAATGGAGAAAGTTACACAACACAGAGCTGCACGCATTGTATACTTCACCTGACATAATTAGGACCATAAAATCCAGACGTTTGAGATGGGCAGGACATGTAGCACGTATGGGCGAATCCAGAAATGCATAGAGAGTGTTACTTGGGAGGCCGGAGGGCAAAAGACCTTTGGGGAGGCGGAGACGTAGATGGGAAGATAATATTTAAATGGATTTGAGGGAGGTGGGATATGATGGTAGAGACTGGATTAATCTTGCTCAGGATAGGGACCAATGGCGGGCTTATGTGAGGGTGGCAATGAACCTCCGGGTTCCTTAAAAGCCAGTAAGTAAGTAAGTATTTATTCATTCATAGTGTTCTGCCCATGGGCAGGTCTTTCACTGCAAACCCAGCATTGTCCAGTCTTTCTTATTTTCTGCCTTTCCCTTTGTTTCCTCATAATATGATCCATATATCTTAATGTCGTCTATCATCTGACATCTTCTTCTGCCCTGAACTCTTCCCGTTCACCATTACTTCCAGTGCATCCTTCATTAGGCAGTTTCTTTTCAACCAGTGACCCAGCCCCAATTCCTTTTCATTTTTCTGATCACTTTCAGTATCATTCATCCTTAATTAAAACTTTTTTTAATCATTTATCTTATTTATATTATTTAGGTTAGGTTATAGCTTCTGTTATATGAGATTATGGATAGTAATGTATCGGAGATAGTTTAATATACTGTATACTGATAATTGAAATGGAATGCAATTGCTTTAATAAAAATGAAACTGAATCAACAAAGCCTTCTTGACTAGTAGTCGTCCATAGAGTTCAATGAAAGTTGCATAGTTGGCATAACTGGTAACAAGAGAACAGCTCATAATAACACACTACTACCATCTAGCGGAATATTTGTAATGATGAGAAGGTACAATAATACATTTTCAAGACAGTTTAGTAGGTCAATTAATATTGTATTAGAGTACTTTTTATATATAATTTTTATATTCTTTCTTCTAATTGTGTAATAGTCAATTAAATCCCACTCGAGAAGGAAAAACAAAAGAAACAATTCAATAATAGGTTATTTTAAACAATGTAAGATAAACAAATGAATACTTTTATTAAACTTTTTTCGTACTGCAGTTAGCATTTGAGGACTGGCGGCACGAAGAAACAAAATACCTAACATCGATCCAGCTTAGTACAGCTTAGTCTACTCTGTCTAGTTTATATTATTTTTGTGATTTTCCTTCATAGCACTTTCAGCTTACTCCTTTCGCACTCGATCTCATTTTCTTCTTTGGCACTAACATGGCCATATTACGAACCATCATTTTCATCAAACATACAGCAATCAGGCATTTACCGGAATTCTATCAAAACTGATGAAAATGCAGCCAACTGGTGACAGAATATTTATGGAAATCGAACACACGCTTAATCCATGGGATGGGTAGCTTTTTGATTTCCATGTAATATTTAAAGACTTTTAGTTGAACAGTTGCCTTCAGAATTTGTTATTTCGTGCTGTATGTTGGCAGAAACTCAGGGGTTTGCAGATATTTCCACCATTATATCAAGTTCATAAAAAAACTGGAGGTACTTGGTTTTTGTTATGAAAGATTAAATTATAACTACGTATTATAAGAGAAGGAAATACTGTACAATGATATAGGCTAAGTAATTTTTAGTGAAGAGAATCTACTAGGAGCGCCTTTTGTCCGAACAGAGACTATATTACCTTATGCGGCTTAAATGAGTGTTTATTAAAAAACTAGTTCGTAATAGTACATTATGCAACGAGCCTATAATGGTAGTAATTAAGACGCGAGTATGTTTATGAAACGAGCACAAGCGAGTTTCATAATTTTCATACAAGCGTCTTAATTACCATTATAGGCAAGTTTCATACGACTTTTTATGCTCGACCATATTTCTAACTTGAAATTATTCATAAGTATTCATGTTATTCTTATCTGACTGGGGAGCGGAACTGACCTTGTGCAATATCTCGTAAATTGTGAGATGTGCGCAGACGCAAAAGTATTGATTTTTTCCGAGAAACAAATGTCATTGACCTTGATATAATCTAGAGAGTAAAATAAACATTAATCTTGATATAACCTTGAAATTGATTTAGACATTGAAAAACAAGATGACAAATTGAATTTATTTGAATATTATTTACAATTAACGCTAATTATTATAATAACAGAACATAACCTTCTGCGACAGTATTGGATTTCCACCCTCCGTGACGTTTCGCTAGTTGTCTTTCGATTGCATATCCGAGAATAATCGATACTTGCACTTTCATATTACTACAATGGTGTTTTCTGATTGGTGGAACACCTGAACTTTAATGAATAGGTGTACTTTAATGAGGTCCATTAAAGGGCTGCTACCAGGTGTATAATTACTACATTTCGGCATGGTCGAGCATAAAATTATTTTTGATTAATATTTGTGAAAAAACAGTAGTATAATGTTTCTGTACAATTTATGTACTTTATTTATGTTTGTAGGGCCGGTCATATGGAGGAACAAACATCATTAATAACAACAAATTACATTAAAATAACACAATCATTGTTTTATCGCATGTAACAACTATTTTATTAATGTGAACCATTTTAATAGTCCTATTTTAAACTCTTACCTATAATAAAGGATGGAGAGAACAGAGAAAAATTCTCACCGGCACCGGGATTCGAACCCAAGGTTTCAGCTCTACGTGCTGACGCTTTATCCACTAAGCCACACCGGATTCCAGTTCTGATGCCGGATCGAATCCCCTCAGTTTAAGTTCTACATCTCAGTTTTTCCCTTTGCTGGGCTATCCTCATGTACTGTGTCGCAGAATATGAGACAGTGGCACAATGTCCAACGTGCTATGTACAGAGGTGCACTCATTACGAATGCGCTTACCTATAAGTTTATATTTTCCAAAATCCTTATATGTTAAACATCGAAGTGCCGTCTGATATTATGTTTTATATAAATCTCAACTGAACTGTTGAGGCATTGAACTTAACCTTCGTTCATTTTAACAAAATAGTTTCGTTCCCGTGTTTCTTGGAAATTAAATCGAAACCTACAATTTATTCACCATATTCCCTGATTAGAACGCTATGGTACCGAGTTCAACCTCTGCTTACTGTATGCACACGTATTGTACGTTCGCTCGGAGAAAAACCAGGGGAAGGGATGCAATAATAGTGAGTAAGCTACCGAAACAGTGATTGTTGTTACACAACTCGACACGCGACTAAGGAAGCAGCGTTGAAACTTCTACTAGAATACGTCACTTAAACGTACCGCTTACAAACTATGCTTATTTTCACTACCAACATTCGTCATTCTTGTTAGACTATTATTATTATTATTATTATTATTATTATTATTATTATTATCATCATTATCATCATTAACCATTCGGTGACATTTTATAAATATGATAAAAGTATATTTAGTTGAGTCATATAATAAATAATAGTTTTATTCTCCTATGCAGCTAATATCATAAAATTTATAAATTTCACAAATTTCAGTGTAGTATAACTTATAACAATTGAGTCATATATATTTTTTTTTACCAATACAACTGTTATGCCCCAGGGCTAAAGGACGCCCCGTAGCATAATTTCCTGTGGAGTATTAAATTTGAAACAGGAACAGTGTCAGCGGAATACACGTCTTGAGATCCTTAGCCAGTGGTATAGAGTCTTGCCGGGCGTATGGTAAATCACTATCCACAATGAAAGTATTCTTACGCCTCAGATCATTGCTGGACTAATCGGATTGGTCCAGTAGGACAAAGCATGCATTTTAATTGGTTAAAATTATACCACGCATTGTTCGAACTCTTTTCTTGCGCGTAGTCTCATTATAGCGACTTATCACTATAATGCACTGAATCAAAATTAAATATAAGAGATGATTGATCAAGACGACATTTGTAAGTACGTGAAATCAAAAGTGCTTTTAAGCCCATCTCACCTGGTGGATGGTGTGGTCGGTACCCCGGGCGGGAAACGGATTTCGAAACATAAAAAGTGTTGATGAGGAGACGCGGCACTTAGTGGAGATTGACGGAGAATGTACATCGAGTCTATTTTTTTCTTGGTTAGAAGAAACGGTAGCGGTGATGGCGTCGGTAGAGGAGAATGATATACCCTGTAAGTAGCTTTGCTGTACATATGTAAATATACAGGGACATCATTTTATTTTTACTTCAATTTTTATTGTATCTGAGTTTTTGAATGTACTTCACTCCCACCCCTTCTACTAATGAAGTTCAGCCGTCCTCCACACAGATCCAAGACCGCATATACAGTCATAGTAGCCTTATGGTCATAGTAAACAGTACGTTCCAAAAATATGTTCGCGTTTTCCAGTGACGAAAGAGCTTTCAATATTGCATCATTTTCGCACAGGTACTGTCGTCAATTTGCCTACGTCGTATCCCGGTTTCCCCCACCAGCTTTTATTCGCAGCTAGTGGCTGGGCTGTCTTAGCTCTTTTCTGAGAACATTAATTTCTGTTAGGAATTGGACGTCTACGTAATATTATACAACTGTTTAAAATAACTTAGGCTAAATAAAAGGGCCTCGTTAAGTAATTAACTGTCACGTGTTTTCCTCCCTTTCTACGACCCTACGACATAACCACTTGGACGAACAGTAGACAGTATGTCTGAGTAATTTTATCTTTTCGGATCGGGCAGAAGTGAAGATTGAATTTACAGTACGTAAGGTACTCTTTTATAGAGTATGTACAGAATTATTTCAACATGAGTTACTAGTACGAAGAAAGAAACTGGTAATTGGAATTAAATACAACAGTATATAGTGCGATAATATGCACATTAGAACTGAAGCCTGTATTGAAATGAACGGCCACCATTTTGAAAAATGTGTTTAAATATCCATATTATGATTATTTTTCATTTTAACTTCATTCTCTATATTGTACGCTAATGTGCTGTAGACAGTATAATATACACTGCACAATGATTACGTTCACATGGACAGCTCAGTTCGTGAGTAAAAACACTCATTGTTAATAAAGTACTGTATTTTGATTAAACAAAAACCTAATGAAAATAATCAAACTCAAAAGCGCAATATTTTCTAGTTTACGTAAATGGATGAACTACTTTTCTTCCCTCCTGTACCTAGTAAAGTGATTTGTTTGTATATTACGCCAGTATCATCGAACTCCAGTCGTGGAAGGGGGTAGCAAACGGCGTTGATCCAGAGGTATAGGCAAGTTAATATTAAAAATGTAAGTAAAAATAAAATGATGTCCCTGTATAATAAATTAGGTAGAGGTTACAACATTGCAGTCATTTCAGACTAAGTTTAGTAATCATGTAGTTTTCCTATGGTATCCTGAGAGCTCCAGCTCCTCCAGCAAAATAGTTTTCCATTGTTGAGTAAAATGGCGGTGTCAGAAATCCTGACGAGAATGAGCAGAAGACGAACGCAGTAGCCTTCCGGCTAGCAATTAGTGCGACCTAAGTGACGGTCGCACAACACAACAATTCACAATCTGTGCCTTGTGTCTTTTCTTGCACTGTACTTAAAATGATGTCCAAATGTAGAGGATATGTGGTTGTTGTAACATTCATAAATGGTGCGTTGTATTATATAACGTCCGAAATCATAAAGTTTCTTGAATTCGTAACTGTTTGTAATACAGTCTGAGTTTTCGTTTTAGGAATGTTATACTCGGTTATATTGATATAAATTATTTTCTTCACTAATGATCTTGAAACACCCAAGAGCGAACAGTTTTAGCAATTGGTGAATAACATTTGCCTTCTCCTCCACTGACAAATAGGCACTCATTTTGTATAATATGTGCAGCTTGTCTCTCTAATGAATAATTTCTTCCAATAAGAGAAGTACGAGCATTACAATTATTGTCGTCATCACTATGCTGTTCACTCTCTTCAACGGACTCCCATGGTCGCCAGATATTTCACTAATTTTAATGTACACTAACAATCTTACTAATAAACAGTGTATAGTTTTTATACGAGACTTATGCAGAGTTGAGACAGAAAACTTTACTAATAAACCATGCATAAGCAATGGATGTATAAACAGGCTGTAACTATACAATGGGAATTGCTTTGCAGTAGTTATATACACGAAACCCCTTGTTTAAGCGTTGTATATAGAGAAAAAATGGCCGCCCCTCTAACAGCTGTTCGTATCGACTGTCATTTTATGATGATGGTTGCCTTGTAATCACAGAAGAACAAACCAAAGAGCACAAAATAATATTGCTGTAGCTTGTACTCTTTGACCAAAATATAGTGTGGTTATCGATTAGAGCCAGTTGTACTATCGATACTTAACACGGCACACTAGAGCGCTCTACTGGATGCAATAGAGAACCTTAGATATTCTATTACCTTTCGTAACGAAATAATTACGAAACTATGACGTAGCTGTGTAACAGTTATACTGTTATAGACGACATATGTAGTGATTATTAGTAAGGAATTTACACACGACTTATAAACGAGCTACTCATTGTATAAGTATAAAACAGTTAAACGTCTGTATATAGAGTTTTTATTTGTAAGACCGTAAGAAAACTAAACAGATAATGCAAACTACGTGCACTCCAAGTCGTTACAAAACTGGCAACTATGTGGTGTTTACCTCTGCGCGGAAGGAAGGAAACATTAGTAACTTGTGTGACCTTGTGCGTCACTCTGCCTTCAGTCTCCACCCCCTGGTTTTTCTCATAGCGAATGTACAATAGAATATTTGTGGAGGAAGAAATGAAGGGGTGGTGTATACAGTGCCCGTGCGGGAACACGGTACCGATGCCTGGCCTAAATAGACTAGAAAACACACACAGATCTCGAGTCAGAGAAGTCGACCTTCTGAATCGAATCGTGAAACTCCCTCAATTCCGATCGCTGATCCGAGCCATTTTTTTATCCCCGTCAACTTTTTTTCTCCCAAAGTGCTCATAACTGTCATAAGATAAAAGAAAAAGTAGATAAAAATAGCCAAAAAAAACTAAAAAAAAAAAATATGGGTATGTTTTAGGCTTGTATATCTTAGATCATTTTGTAGCGTGTTATGTGCGCTTCATATCCTTATTGTCCTTGATAAGGTTTAACGCCCGCTTTCATTCCCTTGTCAAAACTGACCGCAGCGCGTTGCAATGACTTCGTTATGTCTGCGTTGCTACGTGGCGTTTGCCCTTAAAGCGCAAGTGTCGTAACAATGTTCAAAATTAAATATAACATTAATTTTGATTATAAAAATTGAATTTTAAAAGCGTACCTATAACTTACAGAAAAACAGCTACAATCAGTATCAGATTTTTTTCTGCTGAGGAATTACGCATTAAATTTCAACGCATATCCCAGTTCCATCTGATAGGAACTGAACATCTTTAATCCGCGAAATATTTTAACTGTACTAAACCTGAAGCTTGTTACATCTGAATTTGTTTGTTTCTTTATTACTTGGTTATTTGACGACGTTTTATCAAGTATTCGGTTATTTACTTTAGTCTAAAAGATTATGTAACCTAGGCCTACTTTAAAATGTGAATGAATGAGTGGGGGGAAGTGGGAGGAGAAACTTTAAAGGTACGTGAAAACACGTCCTTTTTGCAAGGGGGGAGTTGGGGCTGTGAAAAACTGAATATGTGAGCTCCAAGCCTCTTGGCCACTTGTCTCACTTCGGGTTTCGCCGCCCCAGTGAAGGAGCGCTAGAAATTTCCAGTGGGTAAGCCGAAAATGGACGTAACTGATTAGCTACAACATACGGGGGGGGAGGGGCAGAAGTACAGCGACCTGATCCGGAGGAGAGACGCAATGTGAATCTCCGCGAGAGAAGATGAATCCAAAGCACGGACCGCACAGAAAACGCGCTAATCTGTCAGACTAGCGTCGGCTTTAAACGCACCAATTAATCAATAGAGCGCTGTCCAGCCTCTGCAGACTGCTGCCTTCCGTTGTTCATCTAATGATGCTGTATCAGTTACCTCGAAGTGAAAGCAAAGTCCTGTATTCCATTATCGAACCATCCTCTTAAACTATGGGAGCTCTCTTACATGCGGCCATATTGAAACAATGAACAACGCTCGATTTCAGCTATTTAGCTGAAAAGACGTCGATTTAGCAGATATCTTAAATCTCAACCTTTCACAATTCAAATGGTGGGTGTAATAGTGGAGTACTAACACGTGAACCGAAAGTAAAAACCAGGACAAGAGAAACCCTAATTCAGCCGGCAGCTTTGTAAACATTCCTTTACAGCATTCGGAATTTCCACTCACATTTTGTTACATTTTACAACTAAAAGGGTTGTTTTGTGAATTCTAGTGAAGCAAAATTTATCAGAAGTATGCAGTAAATAGAGATACTATAATCATGTTAAATTAAATTGATTAAATCGCATTTCAGGGGTGTACAAATTATTTCATGACGTGGAAATAGTAATAATAGGCCTACGTCGGAGTCTAAAATCTTTTAAGTACACTCTACTTAGAAATGTTTTTAATGAACAGAACTAGACTCTTGCGGAAGTTTCTAAATAGTCTTAAATGACCAAGTTGTTATTTTTTTTCTCCTCTCTCTTCTTCTTTTTTTTTCTTTTCTTTTTTTATTATCCTGATATATTACTTAATCATTTGTATTTGTATGTCATTTAGTACGACTTTGCTAATCAACATTTTATGTCTTGTAACCCATATGTATTCTCCTATTAGTATATTAACTGTATAATATATCTCAAGTGAATTAATCGTTGAATTTATCTCGAACATTTTAGGTCTTATAAATTTGTGTTTGTGTGTGTGTGTGTGTGTGTGTGTGTGTGTGAATGTGTACAGTATATTCCCTTTATGTTATGTAACTGATTTTGATTATGTGTAATTTTCTACTTTATTTTATATATTATGTAACCGATCTTGACTAATTGTAATTTTATATTATGTAACTGATCTTGACTATTGTAATTTTCTACTATATTTTATGTAACTTCTAAGGTATTTTCTTCTGTGTTGTTTTGTAATATAATTTTGTATTTCATGCATATTATTGAAACCTGGTTGAGTGGAGGAGAAAGCCTCATGGCCTTAACTCTGCCAGGCAAAATAAACCTACTACTACTACTACTACTACTACTACTACTACTACTACTACTACTACTACTCGTATGGCGATGAGCCCGATGACTATAAACTTCTGTTAAAAGCGTGGTAAACATGGGTTTCGAAATCACGGTTAAAAAGTAACCGTGGTTAAGTCCACCGTTATGGAGTAACGGTTAGCACGTCTAACCGTGAAACGAGAGGGCCCGGGTTCAAATCCTGTTTGGGACAAGTTGCCTGGTTGGGGTTTTTCCAGGGTTTTCCCTCAACCAAGTGAAGCAGAATTGTTCGGTAACTTCCGGTACTGGACCTCGGACTCATTCCGCTATAATTAATTCACATATCATCATTAAGTTATACATGCCATATCCCGGGTTAAGTTCACGGCGTGCTGTACTTGTACAAGAACGCGGCCGTTCGGCTATCCAAAAATCATTCACATAACAGGAATGGTAAGCACAATAATCCTCAGGCTGCAGTATAAGTCTTCGAGTCCCTTCTCCTTACAAGATAAAGGCAAATGTGGTTAAATTGTGATCTCTCTGTACCATTTATAATCACAAATTCGCATGGTTAGCTGACATCTTATTTAATTAGAGTAAAGTATGTCAATAACAACAACAAAATGCAAAATTAATGCCGTTTGTTGTGGTGCCCCATTTATCTTGTGCATTAACTTACACAAAACTAAAGACGACTGACGTCCGTACACGTCGTGTGTTGTGTGTTTGCTGTCTAATAATGTAAACAAATCACAACAACTGTCGACGCCACAATCCACGTAGAGTGACCTGCACGTTCTCCGGACCTGTCGCCACTCGACTTCTTCCTGTGAGGAACCGTAAAGGACAGTGTGTACCAGAACATTCTGACAGAACCAGACGACATGCAGCAACGCATTCGACAGGCTTGTGTGTCCATTGAGCCAGCAACATGCCGGGCAGTCATACGGTCTTTCGGGTAACGCCTTCGAATGTGCATTAATGTGAATGGTTACCATTTGGAACATCTTCTGTGACTCTCAAAGCATAACATTATCATATTGGAAGTACGTTCTTGTTTCGTTTTGTTGTTGTTATTGATTAGGAAGGTGACATTGTGATACATTTTTGAACTCGTTTTAATATGTGTAATCAATGTAACATGATTAAAGTATGTAGTGCTATTTGAAAAATTGATGACGTCACGTGTATCTTGTACCATAATGTAGTTACATGCACCAAATTTCCACACTCATGTTAGCCCCTCGTTCTAACATAACGCTCAAAAACAAAAATTCCAATACCTAGCCAAACAAAAAAGTTATAATAGGTGCACAAGATAAATGGGACACTCTGTATATACCCTTTACAGTTTATTGCATGGGAATTCTTTTCGCTCGCTCTCATAGTAAAGGCTTTAACTGTCCTTCAAGATATCGATTAGAACACGCATAACGTGTATTGCTATGTTTCTCACGGGAACCAGAGTAGTAGCTCAAGTCTTCTGCGTGTCCTATCTCGAAGGTGTCGTTGAGTGCTACAGTGATTTAATAATTCTTAGTTTCTCACGGTCAGTGTTCGGGTTATCATCTCAATACAAGCAACAACATGAGTGAAAGAAGGATAAAATCTATAGATATCAAAACTAAAGTTAAAATTTTGAATGAAGTGTCCCGCGGTACTATGACAGAAACTCGAATTACAAAACATTTTCAAATTCCAAAATCTACTTCTTCGACCGTAACAAAAAACAAAGATAAAATTGACCCTGCTGAAACTTCCGATTTTTCATCAGAAAAAATTAAGCGAATTCTTGCAGCAAAATATTAACAAGTGGAACCTGAGGTTCTCGAATGTTTTAACAATATGAAGGCAATATAAGTGATTTAGAAGTGATTTAAATTGAATTCATTGTAGTAATAAAAGTGATATTCTTTATAAACTGTATAACCCCTATATCTGGAAGAGGAGCTTGGACCAACCGAGGAAAAGATGGAAAGAGGACAGATATGGAGACTTCTCTAAGTCGTAAGTATTGATGATATTCTTCTAATACAGTATTCAGAAAGATTCACAGGTACGTGAATCGAAATTTATTTATTACTAAACTAACTACAAGCCATGAGAAAGTATTTTGAACTGAAAGAGTCGTAGTGAATTCATTGTAACAAAAATCGATCAGAATTCGGATAAGACGAACTTCGTTAAGGGGAAAGGATGGTATTTTTTTAAACTTTTTTCCTATTTGGTGTAAAATATTAATTTTTTTGTATGTAGAGAGCTCATACCTGTGGCAACTCAACCAATTAAAAATATTTTGAAAAAAAAAAATTATTTGGGATCCCAAATTTGAAAAAAAAATATACCCAATGCAGGATTGTACTAAAACCGATATATCTAAACCGTTTTTAAAGATAGATTCAAAACGTTTTTTTGCAATGTATTTACAAAGGCACGTTCTACAAACTGTCTCTAACAGAATTTTGATATTAGCCCCTACGTTTGTAAAGTAAACAATTAAAATTTAATAACAATTTTCTGATTTCCTTTCTTGCAAACAAACGGACGTATTTTTAAAATGAAATCAATTATCAAAATTCTGTTACAGAGAAATTTTCCTAATAGTCTAAAGAAAGTGTGTTCTAAATTTCATGCATGTATCTTTAATAGTTCAGAAATTATATCCATTTTTGTCTGGCAATGTAGCAAAAAAAAAAAAAATGAAGTTACTGGAAACCGATAAGAGTGGGCGTGTGATTTAAAAATCCATGACGCAGGAAGTTTAAAAATGACGTCTCAACATTCGATAAGGGCATAAATACCCACAAAATGTTATGCAATGCATTCCACACATATCAAAGGGTATTTTAAAGAAATTTTTTTTTTGAAAATTTAATTTATCGGAAACAACAATAAAAGTGGGCGAGTGATTTAAAAATCCAGGAAGTAAAAAAATGGCGACTCAACATACGATAAGGGCACAAATACCCACAAAATGTTATGCTATGCATCCCAAACATATCACAGAGTATTTTAAAGATTTTTTTTTAATTTACTCATTTTTCACCAAAAAATGCCATCCTCTCTCCTTAATACGAACTAGCGACTTTTTGGTCTCTTGAGGTTCGTCTTAACGCAGGAAGTTTAAAAATGGCGACTCAACATTCGATAAGGGTACAAATACCGACAAAATGTTATGCTATGCATTCCACACGTATCACAGAGTATTTTAAAGATTTTTTTTAATTTACTCATTTTTCACCAAAAAATGCCATCCTCTCTCCTTAATACGAACTAGCGACTTTTTGGTCTCTTGAGGTTCGTCTTAACGCAGGAAGTTTAAAAATGGCGGCTCAACATTCGATAAGGGTACAAATACCCACAAAATGTTATGCTATGCATTCCACACGTATCACAGAGTATTTTAAAGATTTTTTTTTAATTTTCTCATTTCTCACCAAAAAATACCATTCTCTCTCCTTAATACGAACTAGCGACTTTTTGGTCTCTTGAGGTTCGTCTTAACGCAGGAAGTTTAAAAATGGCGACTCAACATTCGATAAGGGCACAAATACCCACAAAATGTTATGCAATGCATTCCACACATATCACAGAGTATATTAAAGAATTTTTTTTTTAATTTTTCATTTTTTTGGTCTCTTGAGGTTCGTCTTAACGAGGATTTACTGTATATATATGAGAGAGAGAGAGAATGTGTATGTGTGTGGTGTGGGGAGGATTGGAGGGGAGAGAGAGAGAGAGAGAGAGAGAGAAATAATTCACTGTGGATGGATGATGACATAGTAATAATATCAGAGTAAGCATGCAACGTGAAAGCAGAGGCATCCAAAGCTCTCCTAGATTATGTCCCACAGTGCCCTTTCCTGCTATAAATTTCGCTGGATTTATCAAGGTTCGAATCCACGTCTCTTTGGCGAGAAGCCTTCAGCCGACTAAGCACCTTTACGCAAGGTATAATCATTTTTCCCTGTGGAGAGATAATTTTCATTTCCCAGCAGGGCACACCCCGGATTTGTCTCTGCGCTTCTAGCCACGCTGCGCTGTTGAGAAGCCGAGCAGCGGATGATGGCTCCGTCCAATAGCGGATAAAGTGCTTCAACTTTTTTTTTTGTCGTTGTCTTGGAGAGTTTGTTCTCCATTATCTCGCTCGTGCTTCATAAGACAAAACCCGCTGTGACGGATTGCGATGCTCAGCTATCCGGAGCCGTGAAGACAGGCCGAGTGCAAAATTGGATCGCACAATGAGGCCGCCATTATATGCAGGAATTCAGGGAAGTAGAGGAATTTCAGACTGGCTTCATGCTTCTGTTGCGATACGTGAACGGCAGGACGGCAAGAGCGTTGCTTTCCATGGTGGAGACCGAAGTTCGACATTAACCCTCCCAGCTTAGCTGCTCTGGAATTTCATGCAACTTATCGGGGGTATTTTTTGACCCCAAGCACATTTGTTACGAATAATTATAACAGATTTATGCATAACCAGGTGTTTCAGACCACTCGTATCAGCCTTTTTTTCTCGAAAATTATGTGATACTGGATGTTCATAAAAATGAATTGAATGAGCGAGAGATATTAGAAATAAAACAAATGAATTATAGAAAACTAAACATTTGAGGTTATACACATATGCACGAGTATAGGTTTTAAACATTAACTTAAGGTTATAGGTCTAATAATTTTATTAACTCTTTTTCCATCAACTCTTATTTGTAATAATTAATGGTACAATAATAATTGTTATAATTAATAACTGTTCTATGTTGAGAGTTAGATGTTAGCGTTTGATTGCTGATATTTTCTTGGAGTGAATACAGGCTTACTATCGAAGCAGAGATTATGGTAAAAAAATGAACGTAGGATAAACAAATGAACGTAAGAAAAAATTATGGATTATTAATTTAATTTTAGAGTAGCCTACCAACTAAAAAAAACTGTTATGTTTTATTTATCGACGCTCGCAACTGCAGAGGTTATATCAGCGTCGCCGGATGTGCCGGAATTTTGTCCCGCAGGAGCTCTTTTACATGCCAGTAAGTCTACTAACATGAGCCTGTCGCATTTAAGCACACTTAAATGCCATCGACCTGGCCCGGGATCGAACCCGCAACTTTGGGCATAGAAGGCCAGCGCTATACCAACTTGCCAACCAGGTCGACCCCTACCATCTATGTACTATCAGTATAATCAGATTCTCGAGTGTCAATGAGCTGGTTTATTGGCTGTATGGGTCTCCCTTGGAATCATTTATTTATTTATTTATTTATTTATTTATTTATTTATTTATTTATTTATTTATTGTAACATGCATAGAATAAATATAGAAAGGAAATCAGTTGCGGAAAAGTGCAGAGGAAAGAAACCGATTTTAAAGCATCTTAAATTGCACCAGACAGATTTAAATCAATTAAAAGTGGTAATATGGATTATCCGTTTTCTTCGATTAACCATGCAATATGTCCCGTCCATCAAAACAGATAATCGAGGTTGTATTGAATTATACCTGGTAAGGTTTATCTTGTCTCAGTAGCAATAAAACCAAGTCCCTTCAAATGAAGGTGGAGATTATAGGAGGGTTGTAAATTTCAGGATTCCTTTCAAGACCTTGTTATTGTACAGGCTGCCGGAACTCAGTTTCTTGAAAGACAAGCTCAGTGACGGAACTAAACAGTACGAAGAGATATATTTTGTTATTTTATTTTGCACTACAGAATGTATCAACTAGTCCCTTCCGACACTGGATGGATGGACGACACCGCTCCATTCCCCTACCGCCATAACAATACAGCCGAAGTAAGACATATCTCCTTTCTCTCTCTTTTCACAGTGAGACAAGATACATCACACAGACTCTAGGCATCTACATAATTCTGTCAACATCTCTCTATTCCGTCATCATTCCATAGTATTCTCTGAACGCCGAGTGGCGATGGCGATACACGGAGGGACGAGTGGGGTTGCCTGCTCGAAACCTGGATATGCAGCGAACCTTAGTGTAGTCAGCCGGTATGGGTTTGGATGCGATTGTTGGCGCATTGATTATTGTAGGTCGCAGTGCTGTGTCGTAGCGACCCCTCGCGAATTTCTATTAATTCAATTCATTGTAACATGAAGGTACTTCACGGATAGAAATTAATGCCATACTCAAATATGAGTTACATGCTAATAGTATTATGCACTTACCATAACATTGTTCATCCAACTCTGATCGGTGGTGTGCTAGGCTCGATTGGAATGAACAGATCTGAAACAAAGAGAAAAACAGACTTCAGCTATTATTGGAATTACATTAATATTATGTATTTGCCGTCTTAGATACATTAGGTTGGATAAAAAGTAATGGCAACACTCCTATCATGTGACGATGGTGCGTTCGAGAGCTGCCAGCTGTGTGGACATGAACAAGGACTGTTAGATGAGTTAGTGAAGCCAGCGGCGACAGTACTCCATCAATCTACTGCAGTGTGTAGAACGTTCACTTTCATAGGGATAGTGCGAGCGCCCTAAGACCCTCCTTACAAAACTAGCGCAACGTTCCTGGATCAAAATTGAAATGGCACTAGGTCGTAGTGCACAAGAATGTTTTCAGGACTGCGTGAAGCATGTGGCGATGCAGCGTTGCCATATCGCACAGTTGCACAATGGGTTAAAGCTTTCCGGGAAGGCCTTGTTGCACCGGTACCAAAGGGAAGGTGACGACTTTCTTGGACGAATCGTCGCTATGGACGAAACCTGGACTCGCTCGTGTGAACCAAACTTGAAAACGCCAATCAAATGAATGGAAGCATCCCGGTTCCCCTCGTCCAAAGAAGTGCGCCCTACACAAAGTGCTGTGAAGGAGATGTTCATTGTGGCGTATGACAATGATGGGGTAATACTGCACCACGCTGTACCTCCAAGGCAGACGGAAAATGCGGACTACTGGAACATCCATCGTACTCACCCGATATGATCCATGCGATTACGATCTTTTCACCAAAGTGAAAGAACCACTGCGAGGGACCCGGTACAATACCAGAGATGAACTTACCGTGCTTTAGGGCGGTCAATGCGGAACATCAACAAAGATGGACGCTCTGATGGTGTACGACGCCTTACAAACATTTGGCAAAAGGTAATAAATAAGGGGGGCGACTATATAAAAGGTACGTAAATGTTGTACCCCTGTGAATAAAGCCATGTCAGAAATATCGAACTGTTGCCATTACTTTTTATCCAACCCAAGTAGTTTATCAAATGCTAAATGAAAATTTATTCACTAAGTTAGCATAACTTGTAGGACGATGTTAAATCGATGAACGTTTTCATCAATGAATTGCCCTCATCAGATCATTGAGAGTGCATGTTACTATGTCTGAACATTTTACAAGGTTAGAATACGAACAATGCCATGGTTACATATAAAATAGTTAAAATATATAAAAATTAATTTGTGCTAATTACTAAGTTATTAAAATGTAACAATAAAACACTGAAGAAAATATTAATATGTGGTATCACAATTAGTACTGTTTTTAGCTGTTTTCGTGAGTACTATTTGTTGATTCTTGTGACTAAAGTTACTGACAAGTTCTTCCATAAGGAAGATCGTTGCATGTTGTATGGTTGAATCAGGCCATGTGTAAATTTTATGTTGGAAGCTGTTTGGTTAGGTCGTAATGTCGTGGCCGCCCGCTTCACTCCTTAAGGTAAGGAAATAAACAACAATTCAATTGATTTTACAGAAGCCAACTAACAATTAAATACAGTAGAAAGAATGCATGTCCGCCCCTTAGCAGATCAGTTACCGCAAAACGCCGCTGTGTGTTGAAGTACGGCCCGCCTGCCGGTGCTTGGGTTGCGTCTTAAGTTGAAGGCGCTGTAGTTCCGAAACGTAGGACATGTGAAGTTCCAGAACAAGTTGGATACTCTGTTAAATTCGTCTAGACTGCAGTGATGCCTACTGTGCCGGAATTACACTCCTCATTGCCATAATTTGAGCGGAGTCTAGCTCTCAGTTATATTTCTTCTTTATAGTTGACAGCAATGCTAGTTATCTGTAATAAATGTTAACTAACGTTAATCCGGTACCAAATTCCCCTGGCGTTATCCTTACGTTATTTACCGTTTCCGTTGTTCTGGAGTTTTGTGTTATTTTAGTGAATTTACACCATTTTTCTAGTTCAACATAAAAGTGCCAAAAAGAAAAAGTGAAGTTCAAGACAAGTTGTTTGAGATGAAATTTCTAAACTTACTTACTTACTTACTGGCTTTTAAGGAACCCGGAGATTCATTTCCGCCCTCACATAAGCCCGCCATTGGTCCCTATCCTGAGCAAGATTAATCCATTCTCTATCATCATATCCCACCTCCCTCAAATCCATTTTAATATTATCCTCCCATCTACGTCTAGGCCTCCCTAAAGGTCTTTTTCCCCTCCGGCCTCCCACTAACACTCTATATGCATTTCTGGATTCGCCCATACGTGCTACATGCCCTGCCCATCTCAAACGTCTAGATTTAATGTTCCTAATTACGTCAGGTGAAGAATACAATGCGTGCAGTTCTGTGTTGTGTAACTTTCTCCATTCTCCTGTAACTTCATCCCTCTTAGCCCCAAATATTTTCGTAAGCACCTTATTCTCAAACACCCTTAACCTATGTTCCTCTCTTATAGTGAGAGTCCAAGTTTCACAACCGTAAAGAACAACCGGTAATATAACTGTTTTATAAATTCTAACTTTCAGATTTTTTTGACAGCAGATTGGATGATAAAAGCTTTTCAACCGAATAATAACAGGCATTTCCCATATTTATTCTGTGTTTAAATTTCCTCCCGAGTATCATTTATATTTGTTACTGTTGCTCCCTGATATTTGAACTTCTCCACCTCTTCAAAAGATAAATTTCCAATTCTCATATTTGCATTTCGTGCAATATTCTGGTCACGAGACATAATCATATACTTTGTCTTTTCGGGATTTACTTCCAAACCTATCTCTTTACTTGCTTCCAGTAAAATTCCCGTATTCCCTAATCGTTTGTGGATTTTCTCCTAACATATTCACGTGATCCGCATAGACAAGCAGCTGATGTAACCCGTTCAATTCCAAACCCTCTCTGTTATCCTGAACTTTCCTAATGGCATACTCTATAGCAAAGTTAAAAAGTAAAGGTGATAGTGCATCTCCTTGCTTTAGCTCACAGTGAATTGGAAATGCATCTGACAGAAACTGACCTATACGAACTCTGCTGTACGTTTCACTGAGACACATTTTAATTAATCGAACTAGTGAAATTTCTAAACAGAAGTCGTATTAGTGAAAGCCACGTGTTTCGTACATTTGGCAAATGTGGTGTTGACTGTTCAAACAAGTGACATAACCCATCACTTACAGACAAAACATAAACTGAACTGACGTCCCGTGGTTTCTAGCTCATGCATTGATTCGTTTTTGAAGCCAACTACTTCAACCCTTGCTGATGAAACAGTACTGGTAGCATCAGAGCTGACATTGGTGTATACTGCTGCCGTCTCTCATCCGGTGGCTTCTTGTTTTGAATAACTGTTCTTTTAATCACAACTTTCATCCATCATAATATCCCAATATTGTAAATTTGCACAGAGTCAGCAATGGACTTCATTAATTGAGTGCTTTGTTATTGACAAGAATTTCTCCAAAAAAATTCACCGACAACAGTGCACTATCTGGATGTTGTCAGATGCAATAAATAAAATATAATTCATGTAATGTGTTTCAATGTCTGAGTTTCTTCTGTATTCTTAAGCACTACATTGATAAAAAATAACGAAATATGCTTTTATTTGCACTAAAAGCTGAAATATGTATTAACCCTTTAAATATGCATATTCAGAGCGTTTCACGAGGATTTACCGTCCCTTACGGATCTTGTTTCCGAAGATATTCTGAGCAAAATGTCATATAAACATTTGTCCTAATCTCAATAATTTCAAAGTTACATTAATTTGAAGTTGTTAGTAAAATACCTTTTTATTTAGTTTTAATGGTAAATAGTAATATGCGTTACAAGAGCGGTATGTTGAAGTTTTCATGTTCGAGGAAAAGTTTGAAAAAGCGAAACGTAGTCTTCGTGTATCGTACATTATTTTGTGCGAAGATCGTTTATTACATACCTGAAAGAGGAATTTCTAATTAGTTGCAATGAAATCTCCATCTTGGTTTCTGTTCAATGACGGCAAATTTTCAAAACAAAAACATCTATCTTCAACGTTGTTGCTTTAAAATGTTTTCTGTGTTTACTATACTCCAGCAAGCCGTGATATTCGTCTGTCTTTTCCCCCCCCCCCCCCAGTCTATGATGAGTCTGGAATCTTGTTGATTTTTTCACGGCTTCCTTAATGTTACTTGCATCACGAATGCAGTAACTTTAGCGGAGTTGTAGAGTTTACTTAATTTATGCAAGTATTTAAAAACAATAATTAACAATGCAATTTAGGTGAAATTGCAGTGGTAAGTTTCCAATTTATAATTATTACTATATTGAACGTCTCTAAAAATAATATGTTAAAAGCCTAAAGCAGTAAAATCAATATGTCACTTAAGCGGTAAAAAGAGGGAAATTGTTATGTGTGTTAGGTTGGGAATACTGAATGTGGAATTTTAGACTTCCCGCGGATTGGTTTTGTGCGGAAACCAAGCAAATACGCACGATCTCGCACAAAAAATATTACAAATAGAGAATGAACTTTTCAGAAGTATCATTTCTTTAATTGGCTAGTGTTCTGAAGCTAAAAATGTGTTGTTAATTGCTTTATACAAATTTTGTTTTTCAATTTTTAACTAAAAATGACATCATTATTACGCACTTGTAACAAAAATTGTTACGAATCATACGATTTGAGGAACTTGATTCTTTACAGTTTAATTAAGCATCCTAATGTATAGTCTCAAACAATTTACAAGAACGGCGTAATTTGTAACATTTGTTGTGATAAACGAGTAAGAAAATATAATTTTGTAGTTAAAAATCGAAAAAAATTCTGTACGAAACAATTATGGACATTTTTAGCTTCAGAATACTAGCTAATTAAAGAAATGATACTCCTGAATAGTTCATTCTTTATCTGTAATATTCTTTTACCCTTAAAACTCAAGAATAATGGTATTTTACAATTGGTGTAATTCTGAAAATATTGAGATTAGGACAAATGTTTATATTACATTTTTTGCTCAGAATGTCTTCGGAAATAACTCTGTAAGGGACAGTAAATCCTCGTGAATCACTCTGTATATTCATTATAAAATCTTGAATTTTAGTTACAAATAATTTTAAATGCATTTATATAGTGGTAGCATATGATTTGCAACTAAGGAATAAAATACAGGGCATATCAAAAGTCCGGTAACACTTTCAATATTTTATTACACAAAAACTACTAATGACAGCACTTTCAAACACACGTCAGTTTAAAGTCAAACTCTCAAAGTTCGTGGCGGCGAAATTTTCAGCGACGAAGCGACATTCCATACGAGTGGGAAAATTAACAAGCACAACTGTCGTGTTTGGGGTACACAGAAACCTCACAGAATCATTGAACATGAGCGTGATTCACCAAAGGTGAATGTTTTCTGCGCGTTGTCACAACGGACCTTTCTTCTTCATTGAGGCTACTGTGACTGGACATTCATATCTGGACATGTTGGAGCAATGGTTGGTGCCTCAACTTAGACAAGATCTCGATGACGATTTCATCTTTCAGCAAGATGGGGCTCCGCCACATTTCCACAATGCAGTTCGTGCTTACCTGAATACGGAGATGTCTGATCGTTGGATAGGACGTGCTGGAGTAAGGGACAGATGTTTCATGACATGGCCATCAAGGTCACCCGATATGACTGCATGTGCCTTTTTTCTATGTGTGTATCTAAAGGACCGTGTGTTTGTACCGCCTTTGCCACGCGATTTAGAGGAACTAAAAACCAGAATTCGAGAAACTGCCGCCACGGTCACAGAGGATATGTTGAAAAGGGTATGGGAAGAGTTTGATTATCGTTTGGACATCTGCCGAGTCACTCGTGGTTCACACCTTGAATCTCTGTAAGGTGTAAAACGAACTTTAAGAGTTTGACTTTAAACTGACGTGTGTTTGAAAGTGCTATCATTAGCAGTTTTTGTGTAATAAAATATTGAATGTGTTACCGGATTTTTGATATGCCCTTATGTAAATATGCTGAAATCCGTTCCCTAATCATAATATGACAGTTTACAACATTGGTTTTGCTAATGATAATTGATTTCGTTTTATTTATATCCAGACCTTATCCCTGGCTGCATTCAGTCACTCTATGTCTATAGTATACATAGGAGTTGCAAGCTCTCTAGTGTCTGCAAACATGACTTGCAATCTGCATAGTAAATGCTATTCAGCTTCTCTCCATTCGAGAGCTTCTCCACCTCCTCATGTTCTAGTCCATGTCTGAAAATTCACTCTGAATGTGGTGTTAATGATTTATCAATGAACGCAAAACCTTGTGTTACACCTCTCACGATATTTGTATCTTCTGTGTCCTCACCTTACAGACTTTTATACAATTCAGTATTGAAAAATAATCCAGACCTAAGCAATTTACACATTCTTAAGTTTAAAAATAAAGTGAAAATGTTTGTATGAAATTTGATAAATTTTATTATTATTTTAAGTGTTCTAGTATTATATGTTACTAATATTTATTGTATTTATCTGATGCATGTAGCCTATAAGATAAAACATTGCAATAAATATAAATAGATCATTTTCTTAATTAATAACATTGTATATCTCCAGTAAATGATTTCTTAGCATCGCCACAGATACACTTGATTGTACTTGTCACAATCTCTGTCACTAGAGAGTTCTTGAAATTTATATTTTCCTCGCCATTAAAAAAATATTTTGATATGATACCTCTTGCACAAAAGGGGAGATCTATAACTGAAATTTGATTAATATGTTTCAGTATTATTTGTATTTATCCCGGTAATAATGAACAGTTTGACTCGTAGATATATTGTTTTTCAGCATTAACTTCCCATGATTGTATGAGAAGATTCGAAGAGAACGGCAGTTACGTAGACTTTCGACTCCCCCCTACTACCAATAATACATAATACAATATCAATACGGCGGTTGCTGTCGTCTGCGATGCAACGAACTTTTCTGTTGATTTCGAGTCCATTTTTTTCCTGGTTATGTTGTTGTTGTTTTCTAATGCCAGGCGTTTGACAATAAAGTCATTTGACCTTTTGCACTCCAATATTTTTCAAAGATATTATCATGGTCAGCCACTGAAGCACAGATTTTGAGGTGTTCCGGATCCATTTCTTGGTTTGAGTTGCACAATGGGCAGTTAGGGGACTGATATATTCCAATTCTATGCAGGCCCTTGGCCAAACAATCATGGCCTGTTGCCAATCTAAATGCAGCTACAGACTATTTTCGTGGTAAATCGGGAATTAACTGTTGATTATGATGCAGAGAGTTCCATTTTTCCCTTGAGATTGTGTTATCAAATTTTGTTTATTGAAGTCTAAGTATGTAGATTTAATAAATCTTTTCACAGAGTAATATGTAGATTTAGTAACAGGTCTGTAAGTAGCAATGCTGCTAAAGCATCCGCATTCTCGTTTCCCAGGATTCCACAATGGGATGGTATCCATTGGAATACAATTCTTTTATTAAGTGATGTTAATTGAGAGAGCATTTTAGTTATTTCTGCTGTTTGAGATGAAGGTGTGTGTTTAGAGACGATTGATAGAATAGCTGCTTTGGAGTCTGACAATATAACTGCATTATTAAATTTATTGATGTGAAATAGAAGATTCCTGAGACTTTTATTTACTGCAACGATTTCTCCATCAAAACTTGTTGTTCCATATCCAAGAGATCTATAAAGTGAGAAGAGACAGCACGTAACACCTGCACCAGCACCTTGTTCCTGGTTATTATATGCTTATTTAAGTTGTGTTAACTCTCGCTAAGTGGTTTTATATTTTATTTTATCCGTCCTAGTATTTATTTTATTATTGTAAATATTTTTGTTTTATTATTATTATTATTATTATTATTATTATTATTATTGTTATTGAATCAATTTGTATTACTATCTTTGTATCATCTCCGTCACGGTTACTCTATTATTATTATTATTATTATTATTATTATTATTATTATTATTATTATTATTATTATTATTAATTTTTTAATTTTTTTTTAAATTTTATTGGGTTATTTTACGACGCTGTGTCAACATCTAGGTTATTTAGCGTCTGAATGAAATGAAGGTGATAATGCCGGTGAAATGAGTCCGAGATCCAACACCGAAAGTTGCCCAGCATTTGCTCGTATTGGGTTGAGGGAAAACCCCGGAAAAACCTCAACAATATAACTTGCCCCGACCGGGATTCGAACACGGGCCACCTGGTTTCGCGGCCAGACGCGCTGACCGTTACTCCACAGGTGTGGACTATTATTATTATTACTGTTATTTCTATCGTCAACATTATCATTGATCTCTGTAAAATTTATGTAGACTACTGGACTGTACCCGAGCACGAGCATATGCTCATTTCGGGTATCTATTTCATATATATCATTTCAAATGTTAAATTGTGAATACATTTAAAATTTGAAATTTTATTGCTTTTACATGCATACTTACTTACTTACTGGCTTTTAAGGAACCCGGAGGTTCATTGTCGCCCTCACATAAGCCCGCCATTGATCCCAATCCTGAGCAAGATTAGTCCAGTCTCTACCATCATATCCCACCTCCCTCAAATCCATTTTAATATTATCTTCCCATCTACGTCTCGGCCTCCCCAAAGGTCTTTTTCCCGCCGGCCTCCCAACTAACACTTCTATATGCATTTATGGATTCGCCCATACGTGCTACATGCCCTGCCCATCTCAAACATCTGGATTTAATGTTCCTAATTATGTCAGGTGAAGAATACAATGCGTGCAGCTCTGCGTTGTGTAACTTTCTCCATTCTCCTGTAACTTCATCCCTCTTAGCCCCAAATATTTTCCTAAGAACCTTATTCTCAAACACGCTTTTACATGCAGATTGAAAAAATTTCAAATAATTACTTTTTGCAATGTTACACCACCTTCACACTGGGAAAGTAACAAAGTGGGCTAGTCGAAACTGAATGAAAGCAAAACTTTCAGGCTCTTCGTTACAACTGCTGAAGATCATGTGTCCCGCGAGCCTTGTGACACACGAGGCGGCTAATCCTGCGTCCATGTCCCAACACACGTAGCCTTCGATTGTCTCCACACCCTCACCCCGCCCCTGCACCGCCGCCGACGCCTGTACTGAATAGTAATGACGAAACGATAATCCCTTCCGCCATTATATTTTTATTATCGACTCTAGCCAGCCCGTCAGTGAGTGAGTGAGTCAGTTTGTTGTTCGGTCGTGCGCGGGTGTACGAGTGTTATCTGCCTGGTCGTTTCTGTGAAACAATTGCCGTGGGTCTCCATGGACACGCAGTGAAATGCAGTGCTTCCAACAGGAAGGAAGGACCTTCATACGTGAGCTACAGTTGTACGTGTCTGTTTTGATATTTTTCTTCTTCTCCTACATGTCACGATTCAGGCGTGTGCGTGGACATTCTGTCTTCACAGATTCTCTATTATTTCGTTCGGTGGTCCTAATTTTCTTCTTCCTACTGTTTATACTGAAACGCTGGTTCAGAAAGCGTTTTTATTGCTTTATTATACGACGCTTAATAATTGCGATGCTTATCTAGCATATGAATGAAATAAATGTGATAATGCCAGCGAAATGAGTCCAGGGTCTAGCGCCGAAAGTTACCCACACATGACGCAACGGTGACACTTCTTCTTTGCCTATGATCCACATTAGGGTTGGGAGGTCATCGGCGGAGTTATGGAGGGCATGGGGGGGGGCACTGTCTCCCCAAAATTGTGCCCCGCCCCCTAACTTGTCTGAACTCTTTTTTTTATTTTAACGTTAGAAAATATTGAATTCAAAAGATCTTTTTTGCTTTTGTTTATGATTAACTTTCTGTGCTTAAATTGATGAATTAATGTCTTCAGATCATGTGTCTGGACTATAATACTATTTATTTTAAATTTCTGAATGTATAAATACAGTAGGACTTGGTTATAACGACATCCAAGGGGCTTTGAAAATTATGTTGTTATAAACGAGTGTCGTAGTAACCGAGATTCATATTATCAGTCTAGTGAGGTGGAAAATGAAAAATAATGAACATAATTAGGCTTATTTTAGATTTATGTATTCACTTTTAAGCATACCATGAACACAATAAAATACACGTACAATTATAAATACAGTATTCTGTATTAAAACAGTTTGTTCATTACTCACCAAACTTATTTACTGAGGAGTGAAGTAATCAGTCATTTTACTCTGATGTCTGTTGCCCAATATACACTTTCTAAATTAAATTCTATGTTCATTATTTCAGTTGCAATTTCACTGCTCCCTCTCCTAGCTTCATACTCCCTCCTCTAGCTTCATAGAAATGTTCACAATTTTAATGGCTTCTAAAGTGTCACTCACTTCTTTTAGTGGCCATACTGCGTTAAAATGCGTGTACTTAGTGAAATCTTCCTGTCGAAACTGACCGCATGCAGGTACCATTAATACCGCATGAATTCGAGCAGGTTACAATGGGATGGGGAATCTGCCTGGTCTGTGATAGAAGGGAACAGTAAAGGATTTGCCAGATTTCAGCAAAATATATCATAAGATACTTTGGTTCTTAGAAAATTGTATTCCAAACTGAAAATGACGTTATATGCGAGGTAGACTCATATACGTTTGTCGTATTAAGCAAGGTAGAAAAGCATATGTCTTATGGGGAATTAGTTGGGAGCACAGAATATTTGACGTTATAGGCGAGGTGTCGCACAAAACGAGGTCGCTATAACCAAGTTCTACTGTATTTCTATATCTCATTTGAGGAATGGAAGCACTGCACACTGTAATGTTTCTTTAGTAAAGCCTGTACTCATGTGTTAGAAGTCTGCAGATGTTCAGGCCGCCACTTGGAGAAATATGAATAACATACTGCACAACAATGCAGAAAAAAGAAAAGTGATTCCGGTATAATGTGTAAATTTAAAAACAAGGTTACAATAAAATAATTAGAATTTACATTTCATATGATATTTTCAGGAAAGTAAGCTTTATATAAAAAAGTTTCTGTTAGCACTGTTACGTGGTTTTATTGATGCATATATGTGTTTCTTTCTGTACGAGAAAGAAAAAGAGGGAGATTGTTTTAAGTTATGTATTGTTATAATATGTAGTACATCTACAGTTCAAGTCCTAAACAATTCCGTCCGAAACATCGCGGATATAGCTGTAACACTGTTAGAAACATGTCTCCCGAAAATACCTGTGTTAAATGATCATATTATTCCGACATACTGCACCATGATCAAGCTATAACTAACGGAAGAAGGAGGTAAATGATGTCACCCATAACCCCGTTATATGGAGATTCTATGGTTTTGCTTTGCCTCCCACCACCCCAAAGGAAACGTTTCTCTCTCCGCCTATGTGGGAGGTTATTGCAAAATAACCGGTTATTTTAAAATTAATTTAACCTGAAGGAAGTTAATCGATGAAGAATAACCGGTTATTTTCTGGTTATTATTTCTTTAAATTATAAAGCCAGCAAATTAGGAAAAGAAAATGAGAAATTATATGCAATAGAAATCAAAGAAAAATTTGCAATCAACTGTAAACTAACCAGAAGAGAGTTGAAAGAACTTTACTGGATGCTGAAAATCATCAATGATGTTCCTAAATAAAATAAAAAATAATAAGAGGATATGAAATTGCATTTAGGTAATTACTTCACTCAAATTAGCTTCATAGGTAAGATAAATAAACAATAACACAAACAGCATAATTTTTACAATTATGGTACATTTCAACGGAAACTCTATTCTCCTATAAACAACATGAAGTCAAAGTTTAACGCCGTTTAAAATGCTCTAATAACCCCAGATATACTACATTATAAGGAAATCAGGGAAAGTCAGCGATTAAGATTGGAATTTCTTATTGACACTGAATCATAGTCGAATTTCATTTTGCATCTATGGACAGATGAAGTGTGTAAAGTAGTAAACCATACCCCAACTATGAATACCCCACGAGACAATAGGCCTATGTATAGTGAGGGTCACATAAGAACAGTTCGTAAACAGCAAATATTGCCGTCTTGTCAGTATTGCCAACTGTTACCAGATATCATACGATCATACGTACTAAATGACTTATTTACTTACTGTACTTTATGTTGGAAGGTTATTCCAAATAATTCAATGATTTGTAACATATTTTCGTAGGCAAACTATACGGGAAAAGGGATCAACATGTCAAGTATTCTGTCTGGCAATACGAAATTCATTGGTTTCACTAAACAAATGACTCACGAGACTTTATCCTAAAAATATATTTTGTTTGATCACATGAAATTATTAGTAGTAACCCCGAAAACTTATCTGACTATAGTCTTGAATTATAACCACAACGCAACACATAAAATAACTAATATGTAGTAATATTAATACTGATATTAATTAATTATTAGTATATTCAAATTTACTAGCTTCCACCAACCAGCTCAGAAGTCTAGTGCAATTTTAATTTCATGGAACTCCAGTAACGACAAATATTGTCGATATTTGTCTCAGCTGCCAACATACCAGTTACAAAATCACTACCATTTGTAGTATTTATCAGTATCGAAATTCGAAACGAAGTTAGCAAAAGAAAATTCAACCTGCAAACTAGAAAATCACCACAATCCACTAGCATATGTAGTAATGGGGGGAAAAATGGTTAGGTTTCACCCTTAGGGTATTAAGTAAGCTGACCCGGACTATATACAGGGTTTATTACATAGATAATAAAATAATAAAAAGGTACTTTTGATTCGGTGGATATTCTAAAATAACCGGTCGTTCGGTTATTGTGCAAAATAACCGGTTTCAGGTTAAACCAGCAAGCAAAAATAACCGGTAATTAACCGGTTAACTGTATGAAAATAACCGTTATCAAAATAACTGGTTATTTTTGCCCCTTTCTAATCCATTTCTTTCAGTTCAGTTGATATCTATCAATTATTGCGCTCGAACAGTAACAGTCATAAGTATTACCAAGCAGAAATAATAATGCGAGCCTACTTTCGTAGGCTTTATGAGCTGCAAGAAGAGATCGCCTAGCACATAATCTGTTAAAGTGATTTATGAAGCCTCGGAAGGTATTAATTGTTTTGCATATAAATCCGGAGTTTGGAATATGACAAGACGGGAGTGTAAGTTTCTGAAACTGGTTAAGGTTTTCGACCTGTTTAATTAACTCCGATCTTCCTCTGTAAAACATGCAGGACAATGGGTCCAGTGGAGCTCAAATGCAAAGGGCTAAGATAACCAGACTGTACTTATGTTTTGTTTTTATTCCATGAATATGTTGGCAGTGTTCTTGTACTCCGAGGCATGGATTGACTCTTGACTGTTACATTCATATTCTGCCGAGCGATGCAGAGACAATGGGAAGCTGTCCAATCAGGCGTGAATTACAGTCGTCTGAAAATATTATCCTTTATGTTCCTTATATTATCTAGTCTGAAGTGATCTGCTTGTTTGTCCTATATAAAAATCGCAACAATATTACTTACATTTTATCTTGTATAGGCCTTTTACATATTTAATTATTCATTTCTTTAATTATTTATTTTATTATTCCTTTAGTTATTTATCTATTTAATTATTTAGTTATTTGTTTATTTAAATATATATATATATATATAATTATTTATTTACTTAATTATTTATTTATTTACGTATTTAGTTATTTGTTTATTTAAATTCCTAAATATAATTATTTATTTATTCACCAATTTATTTATTATTTATTTTGTTATTTATTTAATTATTTATTAATTATTTAGTTATTTGTTTATTTAAATATATATAATTATTTCTTTATTTTATTGTTTATTTAGTTGTTTATTTAATTATTTATTAATTATTTAGTTATGTGTATATTTAAATATATATAATTATTTAATTATTTATTTAATTCTTTATTAATTATTTAATTATTTACTTACTTAATTATTTATTTAGTTAAACATACATATTATTTGTTTATTTAAATATATACTTACTTACTGGCGTTTAAGGAACCCGGAAGTTCATTGCCGCCCTCACATAAGCCCGCCATCGGTCCCTGTCCTGAGCAAGATTAATCCATTCTCTATCATCATATCCCACCTCCCTCAAATCCATTTTAATATTATCTTCCCATCTACGTCTTGGACTCCCCAAAGGTCTTTTTCCCTCCGGTCTCCCAACTAACACTCTATATGCATTTCTGAATTCGCCCATACGTGCTACATGCCCTGCCCATCTCAAACGTCTGGATTTAATGTTCCTAATTATGTCAGGTGAAGAATACAATACGTGCAGTTCTGTGTTGTGTAACTTTCTCCATTCTCCTGTAACTTCATCCCTCTTAGCCCTAAATATTTTCCTAAGCACCTTATTCTCAAATACCCTTAACCTATGTTCCTCTCTCAAAGTGAGAGTCCAGGTTTCACAACCATAAAGAACAACCGGTAATATAACTGTTTTATAAATTCTAACTTTCGGATTTTTTGACAGCAGAGTGGATGATAAGAGCTTCTCAACGGAATAATAACAGGCATTTCCCATATTTATTCTGAGTTTAATTTCCTCCCGAGTATAATTTATATTTGTTACTGTTGCTCCAAGATATTTGAACTTCTCCACCTCTTCGAAAGATAAATTTCCAATTTTTATATTTCCATTTCGAACAATATTCTCGTCGCGAGACATAATCATGTACTTTGTCTTTTCAGGATTTACTTCCAAACCTATCTCTTTACTTGCTTCTAGTAATATATATATATATATATATATATATATATATATATATATATATATACACATAATTATTTATTTATTTACTCAATTATTTATTCCACTAATTTTATTAATTAATTATTTATTTACTTACTTAATTATTTATTAATTAATTAATCATTTATTAAATTATTTATTTTGTTAACTGAATTTCATAACTTTCTTAATATTTCATCTCTATGTAAATTTTAGACGTTATTTTTTCCTATGTCGACGTGGAGACAAGTTTATTAACTTCTTGGGTCATCTCTCCTGCCACATTCGCTGGATATGACCATGCCATGTAGAGATTGAATCTCCAAGCGACCACGACGATATCTTTATCTGTTTGTCTGTTTGTTTCTGTCTCTGTTTAACTACTTCTGTACTGTGTTTTGTATGCAACTTTATTTTACAATTTCTAAATGGCGATGTAATTTTATGTGTTCTGCTATTCTCATAGTGTAATGGATTTATTTTCTTTCTGTGCTTGTGTATCGTTGTTTTTTTATTTTGTTTAAGTTTATCTTTTTAAATACCAAGTTAATTATTTCCTCGTTACATCTGTTTTCTTGTGCTATGTATTTTATAGCATTCAGTTCTAGGTTGCAGTCTATCTTGTCGATCATATACTTATCAGTCTATGTACCATTGATCGGAATTCTGCGTATCTGTGACGTAACGAAACGGCCTTACGGCATATTAAGTATATTACCTTTTATTAACTTATTTTAACACAGTGAAATTTTTAAATTTTTAAACTTTTTAGACTATTAATACATTTAAATATTAACCATTACGAAGTGAATCGATAAGAAGTGGTTAATAAATTAAAAAGAATTCGTTGCCTATATGCAGAGTGGAAGTGAAATAGCCTTGTAGATTTTCACAGCGAATAGCTCATGTTATATTTATTTATTTGTTTATTTATTTAAATTTAAATATACAGAATAAAGAATATAATTACAAACAAACAAGAGAAATAGAAATAAAATAATACAATCGATATAAAACAGGAGATACAGTAGTATTAACAGAATTTGAGACCGAATGAGCAGCGCTCGTGTTCGGTCGCAGTTCAGATATAATATTAATAGGCCAATAAGGAAATATAAAATAAAATAAAATAGGAAATAGAATTAAAATTACAGTTACATAAATTATATAATACAATATTAATATAAGAGAAATATAGAAAATAAAAAATAATAATAATAAAAATAAATAAGTAAAGGAAAATAGGAATTAAAATTTAAATTACAGCGGCAATGGAATTATATAATATAATATTAACACTAGAGAAGAATAATATCGCACGTGAAAAGTAGGACTATATATTTCAAAATTATAGAATACAAATATAATATAGGTTGATTAATTCATACACATAGGCTATAAATTTATTTATCAAATTGAAGATATTAACACGTTTCTAATTTTCTTGTTATATGTTAGTGGCTTACATGTTAGAAGTTCTGGGTGTAATTTAGTTAAAGCATTGTACAACCGAGGGCCAAAATTAATGCTATGCTTTAGACCAGCAGATGTGAGACATTTAGGTTCTACTAATGTTAAATTAATATTTCGTCTGGTGTCATAATTATGTGTCTGTAACACAAACTTCTTACGATTTTTATGATAAAATTTTAACAGCGTATACTTATAATTTTGTTCAATATTAAATACATTATATTCAGAATAAATTAATTTAGTTGGATAATCGAAACGTTTCTTCAAACAAATTTTAATTATTCGTTTTTATATGTAACAATAACTATAATATCATATGGTGAAAAGTTAATAGTTTTCGTGTAAATTTAATTTTAAAAGCATCTAATTTAAAATCACTGCTCGATGCGATTTGGTTGCAACACAGTGCCAGAGAACAGCTCATCTAGCCAGACGCACCGAATTCATTGACCTCTTACATCTGTATCACGAGAAGAACTTAATTTTCTAATTAACCGTGCATTTAATCACAAAACGCAATGTAGGTATTTCATTCGTTTCAGCGTACCCTATCGTCCCTTTCAATCTGCAAGGTTATTTCACTTCCACCCCGTATACTAGTTTCATAATAATTTCACTTAAGTGGGGAAAGATGGCCACGCAGCTACTCGTGGAATAGTCTGGACACGACATCAGATCTCCACCTAAGACAATGGTAGGATAAAGGGAAGTACCTCACACGAGATTCGAACACACGACAGTGGTATAAACTGCGACTTGGGAGTTGAGATCGTAAAGCCCGTCAGACGACTTACACTGATCTCAATTTATTTCAGGTCTATTCTAGACTCCGCCAAATGAAAGAACAAACTTTGAACACATTCGCTGAATACTAATATTGACCGTAGCTTGTATGCGATAACTGCCAATGCAGACGGTATGTTACAAAATGAGTGTCACAACGTATCTTACGCTCTCTACAATGAAGTTTCTTTATCATGTTAGGAATGTTCTGTTTACAGTTTAATAATAATCATAATAATAATAATAATAATAATAATAATAATAATAATAATAAAAATAACAATAATAATAGTATGTATGTATGTATGTATGTATGTACGAGTATGTATGTATGTATGTATGTATGTATGTATGTATGTATGTATGTATGTATGTATGTAGGGGAAAGTCGGGTAGTATCGGACAGTGCGTTTCTTTCATCTACCACCATATGGTAGTACCTGAATGACATGGTTACGTTTCTCTATGCGACATCACAGAAACGTAACCATGTCAATCAGGTACTATCATCGTATGGTAGATGAAAGAAACTCACTGTCCGATATTACCCGATGTCCGATACTACCCGACTCTCCCTTATGTATGTATGTATGTATGTATGTATGTATGTATGTATGTATGTATGTATGTATGCACGTATTTATTTATTAACACTACAATTGGGTATATACCTGGTGGCAGTGATATATAATATAAAATAATAACAGTAAAATAATTATATTAATAAAATTTACAATAATTACTGCAATAAAAAAATAAAATAAACATAACATTTGATTCTAACTATAAATATATGCAATAAGCCTAGGAATATAAATAAAAACCATGCTATAATATCGCCTACTATAAGTAAAAGTAAATCTAACTTATAAATATTTCTATTAAACCCAACTATTATCAACTTAAGTAATTACATATCAACTTAATTAATTACATGATACAACTTAGATAATTACACTGCACCTACAATTACGTTTTCAGTCTAATCTTCTCAACCTTTCCTTAAATGTATTGATTTTGAGAGGACCACCCTGAAAGATTGCCGCAGGTAAGCTGTTCCGGTCTACTATTGTGCGGTTAACAAAGGAAAATTTTGCCACGTCCGTTCTTTGTTTTCTGAATTTAAACTTCTTAATATTATCAGCCCTGCCTATGTATGATGGTGTCACTAATCTAGCATTGATGTCGGTCCATACTTTGTGTCCCATTTGTGCCTTAAACAATACGGTCAGTCTGGTTTTTCGTCGCCTTGATTTGAGAAATTCCTACCCCAAGAATCTTACTTTTGTCCTTTAAATGTGCAGAAATGTGATCCGAACACATGTAACTTTTCGCTCTGCAAAGGAATTTTACAATGTTACATTTGTTCGGATCAAATTTCTGCACATTTGAAGGACAAAACTAAAGTTCTTTGAATTATTTACTATCATAACACACTGCTCTTTTAAACTGACTTTGCATATTGGGAATTAAATCAATGGCTTTCAGAAAACAAGCCATCTGTTTTATATAAAACAATTTTTATTTCCAAAAGGAATGTAAAAACAAGCAAAATTGTATTAAACTTTTCTTGTTTGAAATATCTCAAAGAATAACCTCTTGAAGTTAATGACATTACTTACGGTTCAGTCTGCATACATATACATACATACATACATACATACATACATACATACATACATACATACACACATACACACATACACACATACACACATACACACATACATACATACATACATACATACATACATACATACATACATACATACATACATACATACATACATACTGGCTATTCCATCTCAAATCGACCGAAATATAGAGAAAATTGATCTTGCAATTTTTAAATACAATGAAACTTTTTCTGTCCGTAGACAACTGTGATACAATGCTTTGTGCAAAGTTTGAGGCATCAGGACTTCATAGCGTTTAAATTAAAAATATTTAAATTTATCGTATTTTCATAAAATCAGCAACTTTAAACTGTTGTGGCTCCGAAACCCTTTCACCCAATGATCAAAATCATGGTTTATTTTGATGCTGAGAAGTTAAAGTTTATATTGACATATAAACAGATTTTCTTACTTTTTATGGAAATGGAGAAATTTAGATTTTTCTTCATTAAGACACCTTTGCCCACGAAAAAATATTTCAAAAATATATGGTTAGATTCCTCATTGAAAGTACAAATAAACACATTTTTTTTACTGGTGGTACGTTGATAAGAAAGTATTGAAAATATCAAATAAAGAAAATAAATAGTACGCGCGTGAGCTAACCAGCTGACTGTGAGGCGGGAGCTAGCCGAGGGATGCAAGCCCAGGAGACATAAACACGTGATGTTTCGTCTAGTAACGCATAGCTGGGCTAGCTTTATCACAGGTTTTCATAAACACAAGAGTAAAATGACGCCCAATGCTCGCTTATCTTCATCTCTCGGCCAGTGCGTGCGGTACTGAGCCGTTCAAGTCCAGGCGTATGAAAATAATTTATTTAATACCCTCGAAACTGATAGCCGTGACACTAAGCAAACAATGCCGAATCCCTCTTAATAATGCAAGGTTTTTTCTCAATATTTTTTAAAATTTTTACAAATGGCCAAAAAGCCTAAAAGCAAGTAAAATCAGATTATCTATCTCTCTGGGTACAATAAAAATAAGAATTATTTCTTAACATAACCTACCAAATGTCAGCTTCAAAATAAGCTCTCGTTCAATGTTCTGCAGTAAATGGTTCCAGAGTTCTGAGCGCTGTAAGAGGCTTGTTTTTATAAAATACGCTAAATTTGTCGCTCAATAATACGAAAACCGTTTGACTTTCGATAGTATATTTTTGAAAATGCACTCCCCTCAGCACCTTGTATAAGTATGGAAAAAAATTAGAGTATAAAAAAATGCGAGTTTTTTTACTGATCGATTTCATATGGAATAGCCCATACATACATACATACACATACATACATACATGCATACATAATACATACATACATACATACATACATAATGCATATTATATTCATAGAGGGAACGAAGCGAGGTTGGCAGTATGTCTGCACTCCTTGTTTTGCACAAATTACGTATGCTCTACTACATCTCTTTATTGCGAATATTCAGTGTCAAAGACCACGGGTCGCACCATGCCAGGTACGAAGGAAAGCGGAGAACGTCTCAATGCTAATGGATTAGCATGCCTTGTAAACACATTCGGGATCCAGCGACCAGAATGGTGACCATCAGACCGGCATGCACGACGGCATTCAATCTTATCTGCGACCTCCTTCCTGCACCCTATATAAATCATATGAAACAGCCGCTCGCTCGCTCGTAGGGGATTTCGCCCCTCAATTCATTCACACTTTCCGGTCTGAGCCTCATCACAAATCTCCTCGTTTCTATGACATGGTTTCGTCGTTTGTAAAATTGCCTTCTCTTTCGGTTTTATCTGCACTGCATTTTGTTCTTTTTCAGTAATTTCTGAATCGCAGTTCCCAGCGCGACAAGTATAGAAAAAGTATGAATCCATTCGACATAAAATGGCAATTTCGTTCTGCTGTTGTCGTCCATAGTGAAATACGGAGGTTATTTGAATGTGTAAAATCTACTCAGCCATACTGTTGCCGCTTTTCAGTAGTTAAGTTATTTTTATGATACACACTACCGTCATATGTTTCGATAACGAATCGACTTTTTTAAAGACAGATTGAAGCGACATAACAAAGAATATGTAGAAGTTACATTTTTCTTATTAAACCTACATTAGATTTAATTCTGACGAAATGATAAAAATATCTCCGGTGATCTAAATTAATGTCGTTTCCCTCCGTGAACTTTTAAAAGAACTGAAGTTAATCTAATCTAATCTAATCTAATCTAATCTAATCTAATCTATATATATATATATATATATATATATATATATATACTCCAATTTTACAGAGAACCCTATTTCACCTGAGATAGGTATGTTAGGGTTAAAAATACATAATAATAATAATAATAATAATAATAATAATAATAATAATAATAATAATATATATGTCCGGCTTAACAGCGAGAAGGGTCGCCTTCCGGATCCTAGTTGCCATCTTCTTCTGTCCTCCCAGTCACCGTCTTGTAACTCTCTCTGTGACATAGCATTATTAACTCCTTTAATCCATGTATCTCGCGGTCGCCCTCTTCTTCTTCTCCCGTTTGGAACCTATTTCAAGATAGTTTTCGGCAGTCTTTCGTTTTCCAGCCGCTGAACATGTCCGTACCAAATTAACTGCCTTCTTTGTATTTCTTCGATGACTGTTTTCTCTTTATGCACAAATCTTCTAATATCCTCGTTCTTAACCCTATCTAGTCTTGACTTCATGGCTGATCTTCTCAGGAAATCCATTTCAGTAGATGGAAGCTTATTTTTCATACGCTCAGGTATCTGCCAAACGTCACATCCATAGAGTAATGTGCTTTTAACTATGGATTCATATATCACCATTTTTGTTTTTGTCCTAATGTTCTTCTGCCATAGAATAGAATTTAGTGTTCCTGTAACTTTCCTGGCGTTAATTATTCTTGAATTTATCATATTTTCATATCTTCTTGTATTATCAAATTTTGCTCCTAAATATGTGTAATAATAATAATAATAATAATAATAATAATAATAATAATAATAATAATATGATATTGATTAATGAAGTCTTCTATTGAATTAATCTTACGTTTCAATTATGAAATTAATAAAATTTTACAAATCTATAAATTCAGCAAATCTCTACAAAGTTTTATAATTTATACACATGAATGAATGAGATGCAATGAGTTGAAATTAAATACTGAAATACAATCTTATATTTCAATTAACAAGTTTCATGAAATGTATACTATATTATAACCTAAGCAAATAACTACTCCTAATATTCACTAGAGTGTAGTTTAAATTTCTGTAGGTTGAAATCTCTGAAGACGTTACACAGTTTTCCGTTAAACAATGTTGTTACAAGCAGTTTCTAAATTTTATACAACACATTTATCGTGAATCTATTTTAAATTATTATCCTAATTTATTTCTATCAATTGTTAATTTATATATTTGTAGCAAAATATAGGGAAAACTATAGAAAAAAATAATAATAATTCAGTGGATATATACAAATTTTATCATGTGTTCAGATTACAACTTTTGCGAACGTTGTATATATATATATATATATATATATATATATATATATATATAGGTTGGTTGTTATGTTAGGGGTTTGAGTGCACAAATTTTAACAGGAGGTTCTTTGTATGAAATAGAACCAATACTTCTAATGAAATATTTTTCTACAACGTATAGTTCAGCCAATAAAATATAAATTGTATGGAAAGTATCGTTGCCGATGTTTTCATATGTCTTTAAAATTTTAAGTTTTACTACACAAATGTCGCGATAGATATTAAAAAGATGAAGAATTTATGTATTTGTCTTTTTTGCATAAAATGAACTTTTATTCACAGATTAATGCCAAGTACAATACTAATGGTTTAGTTACACGGAACGTACAGATAATAAAATTTGAGCATTAAATCTGCACTATGTTTTATTCCTTTAACAGTTTTACACCTTGGTTCTTTTAACGTTATTGTGTCATTCAGCCTAGTGCAATAATTGCACGGAGTTACGCAATAATAGACCAACCTACAATTTGAAAAAAAAAAAAAAGAGAAATTTGCAAAAATATGTTGATGGCAGGCTAATTTAACTCGGAAAAAATCAAGAATGCTTTATCTGAAATTTGCTGCTATTTATAAACAAAAATTCGTTTATTGCATAAAATTCATTTAGTTATTTTGCTTTAAAATATTAATTCAACTGCTGGTCTCTTATCAAAAATCGGTCGGCCTTTTGTGGTATTATTTGTGCTATTTTTTTTGTAAAAGTATGAATGTTATAAGGTGGCCGGGTAGCTCAGTTGGTAGAGCAGCTGGATACGGACTGGAAGGTCCGGGGTTCGATCCCAGGTGGTGACAGGGTTTTTTCTCGTTGCCAAACTTTCAGAACGGCCCCGAGGTTCACTCAGCCTCCTATAAAATTGAGTACCGGGTCTTTCCCGGGGGTAAAAGGCGGTCAGAGCGTGGTGCCGACCACACCACTTCATTCTAGTGCCGAGGTCATGGAAAGCATGGGGCTCTACCTCCATGCCCCCCAAGTGCCTTCATGGCATGTTACGGGGATACCTTTACCTTTTTTTACCTTTATGAATGTTATAATATTTCATGCATAAAATGTTTTATAAAAAAAACAAACAGATTTTTTCAATGGCCAATATCTCGAAACAGGTTTTTGCTGTGAAGTTGTACGCGAACAAGTATTACCGGTATATGTGGTATAATAATAATAATAATAATAATAATAATAATAATAATAATAATAATAATAAATGATTTATTTAACCTGGCAGAGTTAAGGCCATACGGCCTTCTCTAACACCCAACCAGGAGTAAAAACTGCGTTACAAAAACACTACAAATTTACAAAGTACACTACAATTTTACACACAAAACTGAATAAGATAATAAAATGTAAACAACAAGTAAGAAGAAATCAGACATAATATATAACATACAGAAAGAAAGAAAGAAAAAAGCATAATAAAATGTAAACAGCAGGTCAAAATAAATGAGGCATACAAAGCATAAAAAATAAGACAATTAATAATAATAATAATAATAATAATAATAATAATAATAATAATAATAATGATAAAATAAGAATAGTAATAATAATAATAATAGTAATAATACTAATAGTAGTAATAAAATAGTGCAGTACAAAGCATAGAGTGAATACAATATTTTTAAGTACACACAGTAAGGAAAATTATGATTATATATAACTCAACTTATTATATTAGATATATACCACTATCGGAAAATATGAAAACAAAAATATAAAATAAGTTGAATATCACTAGAACATAAAAAAATGTGAATACGTGGAAACATGCAATACAACACTTGTCATAATAGTAAGTTAGTTTGGCAACTCGTCATAAGATAATTTTCTAACTTGGATTTGAAAGATTTCAATGTTCGGCAGCCCTTGACTTCAGGCGGCAGAGAGTTCCAGTGACAGCAATGTACAACACACATCTCTCGTTATCTGTATTTAGGAAGCAATTTGCACTGAACGATACACTTGCCATTTTACAGTTGTCTTGGACGTATGACACAGAATCATCTCCACAACTCTATCTACTAATACTGTTCACTAATGAATATGAATATTTAAATGAATCTTATACCATAACAATAACCAAAATTAATGATTCACGACTAGCCCATCCCAGCGGTCTTGGCGCCTCAAATTTTAGCAGATATGAAGCAGATATTTTATTCCAGCTAAGTAATTACAATAGCTTACATAAATTTACATACGATAGATTATTGGATTGCACCTTTCTGAATACCGTACATCATCAACTATCACTCTAGAATCAGTCATGAGAAAAATGAAGAATCGCCATGCAGCTAACAATGCAATCAGCGAGCATAATCTGAACCACGGTGAACTCGATAACTATGAATGCCTCCACAATATATACAGCCCGTACCAAAAGTTTAAAGACACCCCTCCATAAGTGATGTTTCACTTCTGTCTTTATACTTATGTGAAAGACCCTGATGTTTATACAGGGACCAAATGCCTGTGAAAAGTACAGTTTTTACTACAAATCCAATCTGTCGATTACATAACAATTTTTCTGTTATGAACCTTATAAGAAATGACTGTACATATTTTGTAGGAAAAAAATTAATTACTCCAGAATGCGTTGATTTGGATCTGTGAATTTTGGGATAGAGTTAGACATATATAAAAGACTTCTTGTGCAATTATACCTTTTTGTTTAAAAATAATTGTGATAGTTCGTGCACGCATTGTAATCCAGACTGTTTTTTGTTTTTCATTTAGGAAAAATTGTCATTTTTTTAATTCTCTTGAGCTTGAAATTCGCGGCAAATGAATCCGGGTCCACTATTGCCATTTACATCATAACATTGGTAGTTTGTGACATAGGTCAATCAACTTATTTCCTCCACTTTTAGTAATCAGCTCTGGAGTTTGCTACAAGTGTGAAAAGATTGGATTTCTTCCTTGGGGGAAAAAATGTAAATATGTCGAAATTCAGTAAGTGTGGACGTGAAGTAGAAAATTATTTGGATGTGGAAGAATGATTGCAGAAAATATCTTACTCAATGCCAAAATTCACTGATCTAACTCAACCCATTCTGGTGTAATTAATTTTTTTCCTACAAAATTTGCAATTTTTCAATAAGCTTCATAACAGAAAAATTGCTATATAATCCACAGTTTAGAAGCTAGACAGATTGGGGTTACAGTAAAACATTCACCTTCCACAGGCATTTGGTCCCTGTATAAACATAAGGGGTTTTCACATAAGAACAGGAGTGAAAGATTAATTATGGGGGGATGCCCTTAAACTTTTAGTAGGGGCTGTATACACATCTTCACATCCGTTTTCAGAAGCCTCACGAAAAGAACAATTAAATTTCTTTTCTGCAACAAAAACATACAGTGCGATTGCGATCAAACTGAAGGGGCTTAAAGAGGAATTAGAATGTAACAGCTTTACAATAGGAATTCATAATATAGGATGTAATCCTGAGCCGGTGTAAGTCCGTGAATGTAAGCAATTTTATGATGGACAACATAAAAATGAAGTAAAAGTAATTTGTGTAAAAATTTAAAAAGGTAGTAAAATTTACATGAACTTAAAAATTAATGTCCTATTACACCAAAAGTTTTAAGAATTGACGATCATCATATTGAGTGTAGACATTGCATCGAAAAAAAAATTCTGGTGCACTCTCTCTAATACCTCATGCGTTTCTTGAACCTCATCAGATGCTGCAAGGATCCTGGCTAAAACTGTTTCTGGGTGTTTCCAATACCTCGTAAACAAGGCTTTTGACATGCCTTCAATAAGAGGCGTCATGGCAGGGGAGCGGGCTGGCCATTCAACCGGACCTTCTCTACCGACCCAAAGCCCGGGATATGGAAGGTTTAGAAAGTCTTGTACAGAAAGAGTAAAAGAAAGTGTGCTGTTCCTCCATCCTGTTGCATCCACATCTGCTGACGCACGATAAGTGGTACATCTCCTATCAGCTCTGGAGCAACTTGATATAAAAAGTTGAAAATCTCCCTATTCAAATGTGATGGCAGTAGATAAGATCCGACCACGTGATCGTGATCTGTCCTTACTTTCACCACAAACTTCTGTTGCTGGTACAGAAACAGAAAATGATTGTCAACTAATAGTGTGCTTCATCTTATACTGTACAATGCCTCCTCGCAAAGTATGATTTAATTACATGTGCATTGTAGTTCCTGATATTACGGGCTTGAATTGACTGAGGATTACTTCGGAGATCACAGGTTTGTATTCGAAAAATGTTATATTTGGACTCTCCTTCATGACCTCCTTCAATTTGAGCACAACCTTTTGAGTTACCCGGTATTCTGAGCAAATCATGTACACTTCCCCCCTAACTAAGGATGATTAAGTCTATTTAATGTTCCCAATTAGTGGTCAGCCGCAGAGAATTTCTAGCGTCGCTCGGGTAGTGTTGATATGGTTATTTTGCAAACACGGGGAGATTTAGGAGAGGGGGAATTTAGCTGTATTAAATTCTACTCGGGCGAATACGACGCCAGCATGCCAACCATTATTAGAGTCAACAGTACAAACCAACACATCGAACATCACGTTGTTTGCAGGGACATGAATTTCGAAAGATAACTTTACTTGCTTAGAAAGTCACAAAATTGAAGTGGAACTTCAGTCTTCTTTGTAATGTAAAATTTCTGTTATAATAATAGCAATAATAATAATAATAATAATAATAATAATAATAATAATAATAATAATAATAATAATAGCCACCGGTGTAGCTCAATCGGCTGAGGCACTTGCCTATCGATCCTAAGTTGCGCTCGGATGTGGGTTCGATTCCCACTTGAGCTGATTACCTGGTTGGGTTTTCTTTTCCAAGGTTATCCTAAACTGTAATGCGAATGTCAGGAAATCTATGGCGAATCCTCGGCCTCATCTCACCAAATACCATCTCGCTATCACCAATCTCATCGACGCTAAATAATCTAATAGTTGATAAGCGTCGTTAAATAACTAATAATAATAGTAATAATAATAATAATAATAATAATAATAATAATAATAATAATAATAATAATAATTTTAGTTGGTTATTTCACGACGTTGTATCAACTACGGGGTTATTTAGCGTCGATGAGATTGGTGATAGCGAGATGGTATTTGGCGAGATGAGGCCGAGGATTCGCCATAGATTACCTGGCATTTACCTTACGGTTGGGGAAAAATGTCGAAAAAAACCCAACCAGGAAACCAGCCCAAGCGGGGATCGAACCCACGCCCGAGCGCAACTTCAGACCGACAGGCAAGCGCCTTAACCGACTGAGACACGCCGGTGGCTTAATAATAATAATAATAATAATAATAATAATAATAATAATAATAATAATAATAATAATAATAATAATAATTGGTAATACCAGATTTTTCCCCCCACGAAAAGAGAGGCCTAGCTGGAGTTAAAATCCTGGATGTTATTGTTTTGTATATTTACTTCGATATCGGTATTTTGTTACGTATTATCACTTACAAATGGCTTTTAGGGCACCCGAAGCTTCATTGGCGCCCTCACATATGCCCGACATCGGTCCCTACCCTGAACAAGATTAATCCAATCCCTACCATCATATCCCACCTCCCTGAAATCTATTTTAATATTATACTTCCATATACGTTTTGGCCTCCCCAAAGGTCTTTTTCCCTCCGATCTCCCAACTAACACTCTATATGCATTTCTTGATCCGCCCATACGTGCTACATGCCTTTCCCATCTCAAACGTCTGTATTTAATGTTCTTAATTATGTCAGGTGAAGAAAACAATGTGTGTATTTCTGCGTTGTGTAACTTTCTCCGTTCTCCTGTAACTTCATCTCTCTTAGCCCTAAATATTTTCCTAAGAACCTTATTCTCAAACACCCTTAATCTCTGTTCCTCTCTCAAAGTGAGAGTTCAAGTTTCACAACCGTACAGAACAACCGGTAATATAACTGTTTTATAAATTCTAACTTTCTGATTTTTTGACAGCAGACTAATGACAAAAGCTTCTCAAGCGAATAATAACAGGTACTTCCCATATTTATTCAGCGTTTAATTTCCTCCCGAGTGTCATTTATATTTGTTACTGTTGCTCCAAGATATTTGAATTTTTCCACCTCTTCGAAGGATAAATCTCCAATTTTTATGTTTCCATTTCGTACAATATTGTGGTCACGAGACATAGCCCAATCATATACTTTGTCTTTTCGGGATTTACTTCCAAACCTATCGTTTTACTTGCTTCAAGTAAAATTCCCGTCTTTTCCCTAATCGTTTGTGAATTTTCTCCTAACATATTCACGTCATCCGCATAGACAAGAAGCTGATGTAACTCGTTCAATTCCAAACCCTGTCTGTTATCCTGAACTTTCCTAATGGCATATTCTAAAGCGAAGTTAAAAAGTAGAGGCTGATAGTGCATTTATTATTATTATTATTATTATTATTATTATTATTATTATTATTATTATTATTATTATTATTGATTGTAATTTATCATTAATTGTGTTTATTATTAATGTCATTATTGAGTGTAACTATTTACCACTGCCACGGGGTATTTAACCACGTGCAATGTGAATAAATACATGCACATGCATACTGTTGTTAGGATGAACACAGTATTTGTTCGAATATGACCCCATTTTTATTGGATTCCTATTGTTGAAATAGTGCAGAGGGTTTTATAGACGATGCTAAAAAGAGGAAACAGAGTAACAAGGCGTTTAATGAATAATAACACAACAAGAAACTCGTTTCTCCTATCTTTGGCTATTTTGCAAGCCTCATTTGCATCACATCAAGAGATATGCTGTGCGCATTGTTCGGAATTTCCGTCGTCCAGTTTAACACTCCACTGTCCACATCCGAATACTTTCCTGATTACGGCCCGTAAAATGCTATGATGTTTTTTTTATCGCGATGTCGTTTGTCTTTTTGATTCCCCCGGCAACGAATCATATTCGATGAAGTCTAAAATTCGCAGCCCGATTCCGGGTACTGCATAAGCCAGTACATGGAATTTAAATAATGCAGAAAAACTTGTATTCTTGGCAAAAAAAAAAAAAGTTATGCGCAATATCAGGGATATATTGGAACGTAAAATACCTGAAATTAAACTACAGTTGTGTTGGTTTGAATTTTTTTACTTTCGCTTGTTTATTTATTTTTGTTAAATATGTGCTACAATAAATACGTAGATAATTAAAAGGCAAAACAAGGAAGAAAACTCAAAATGTTATACACTCTCAGCGGTACCAGTTTTGGTATATGGATCAGAGACCTGGACCATGACAAGCAGTGTAATTGCAAGCTAAATTTCCTAAGACAAGAAGTTAAGTGTGTTTGAGAATAAAGTGCTTAGAAAAATATTTGAGGCTAAGAGGAATGAAGTTACAGGAAAATGGAGAATGTTACACAACGTAGAACTGCACGCATTGTCTTCCTCACCTGACGTAATTAGGAATTTTAAATCCAAACGTTTAAGGTGAGCGGGGCATGTAGCACGTATGAGCGAATCCAGAAATGTATAGGCTATAGAGTGTTAGTTGGAAGGCTGAAGGAAAAAAAGACCTTTGGGGATGTCGAGACGTAGATGGGAGGATAATATAAAAATGGATTTGAGGAAGTGAGATGTGATGGTAGGGACTGTATTGATCTTGCACAGGATAGGGACCGATGGTGGGCTTATGTGAGGGCGGCAATGAACCTCCGGGCTCCTTAAAAGCCATTTGTAAGTAGCCTAAGTAAAATGTTGTACTAAATTATACAGAATTAAAAATGAAGTTACTAGGAATTAATTAAATTATTTTCTTTGGAAGAATAGATTCACTATTGTAGAGAAGAATGGATTAATCACGTAGGTAGAATGGATTGCAAACATATCCGTAGAAGAAATTTAAATTTAAATTACAATTTATTTAACGACACTCGCAACTGCCGAGGTTATATCAGCGTCGCCGGTGTGCTGGAATTTTGTCCAACAAGAGTTCTTTTACATGCCAGTAAATCTACTAACACGAGCCTGTCGTATTTAAACACACTTAAATGCCATCGACCTGGGCCGGGATCGCACCCGCATTCTTGAAGAATCCTGAACAACAGGCCAAATGGAACAAGACACTTGAGAACACCGAAGAAACGTTGGAAGGACTCAATGTGAAACCGGAACAGGCTCTGAGTCTAATATTTAAAAGAAGAGGAAGATTTATGTTTCGGTTTACAAGTGCAGAGTATGGGTTTATGACTCATTCATTCATACTTTTCTGCCCAAGGGCAAGTCTTTCGCTGCAAACACAGAATTCTCCAATCTTTCCTATTTTCAGCCTTCCTCTTAGTCTCCGCATATGATCCATATAACTTAATGTAGTCTATCATCTGATACATTCTTTTGTCCCGAACTCTTCTCTCCTTCACTGTTCCTTCCAGTGCATCCAAGAAACTCATAAATAAGCCCGAGTTCGTACACCGATCTCCTTTAATGTGAAGCAGTTGAGCTACGGCTGAGTGGCGTAGATGTATTCCATTGTAACACACGTACAAGTATAGCGATATAGAGTCCAGGCTTCGCTTCCTGGAATGGCATTCAGAGCGAAGAAAGCCTCTGCAGCGCGTGCGGTCCAGACACTAGTTCTCTGTAATATTATCGCATCACGGGTGGTGAACATTCTCTACAGGTCACAAGTGACGACATATAAATCACGGGGATAGCCTATCTCGATAAAGTTGTAGGCGTCTTAAATGCTTTTCCAGTGCGATATTTGCACTGTGAGTATCGAGTACGTTGATATTTAAGGAATCTTTTTAACAACAAAGACTGATTACAAAGATGATAAAGCAAAAAGAGTGGAATAATTAGTAGAATGTCAATGTCGTATGTTGTTACACAGAGATTTGGTGTCAATGTCATATGTTATTCAAACATATATATCACTGTTACATGTTCCACAAGTAATTGATGTCAATGTTTTATGTTATACAAACAATATGTGTCAGTGCCATATGTTCCACAAGTAGTTGGTGTCAGTGTTTTATGTCATAGGCTTACAATCAATATACAGTATTTCAGTGTCACATGTTCCACAAGTAATTGGTGTCAGTGTCTTATATTATACAAACAATATATTTCAATATCACATGTTCCACAAGTCGTTTGTGTCAGTGTGTTATGTTATACAAACAATAGATTTCAGTGTCACATGTTCCACAAGTAATTGGTGTCAGTGTCTTATATTATGCAATAATAAACTTCAATATTACATGTTCCACAAGTAGTTTGTGTCAGTGTGTTATGTTATACAAACAATATATTTCAGTGTCACATGTTCCACAAGTAATTGGTGTCAGTGTCTTATATTATGCAACAATATACTTCAATATCACATGTTCCACAAGTAGTTTGTGTCAGTGTGTTATGTTATACAAACAAATATATTTCAGTGTCACATGTTCCACAAGTAGTTGGTGTCAGTGTCTTATATTATGCAACAATATACTTCAATATCACATGTTCCACAAGTAGTTTGTGTCAGTGTGTTATGTTATACAAACAATATATTTCAGTGTCACATGTTCCACAAGTAATTGGTGTCAGTGTCTTATATTATGCAAACAATATACTTCAATATCACATGTTCCACAAGTAGTTTGTGTCAGTGTGTTATGTTATACAAACAATATATTTCAATGTCACATGTTCCACAAGTAATTGGTGTCAGTGTCTTATATTATGCAAACAATATACTTCAATGTTACATGTTCCACAAGTAGTTTGTGTCAATGTGTTATGTTATACAAACAATATATTTCAGTGTCACATGTTCCACAAGTAATTGGTGTCAGTGTCTTGTATTATGCAACAATAAACTTCAATATCACATGTTCCACAAGTAGTTTGTGTCAGTGTGTTATGTTATACAAACAATATATTTCAGTGTCACATGTTCCACAAGTAATTGGTGTCAGTGTCTTATATTATGCAAACAATAAACTTCAATATCACATGTTCCACAAGTAGTTTGTGTCAGTGTGTTATGTTATACAAACAATATATTTCAGTGTCACATGTTCCACAAGTAATTGGTGTCAGTGTCTTATATTATACAAACAATATACTTCAATATTACATGTTCCACAAGTAGTTTGTGTCAGTGTGTTATGTTATACAAACAATATATTTCAGTGTCACATGTTCCACAAGTAATTGGTGTCAGTTTCTTATATTATGCAAACAATAAACTTCAATATCACATGTTCCACAAGTAGTTTGTGTCAGTGTGTTATGTTATACAAACAATATATTTCAGTGTCACATGTTCCACAAGTAATTGGTGTCAGTGTCTTATATTATGCAAACAATAAACTTCAATATCACATGTTCCACAAGTAGTTTGTGTCAGTGTGTTATGTTATACAAACAATATATGTCAGTGTCACATGTTCCACAAGTAATTGGTGTCAATGTCTTATATTATGCAAACAATATACTTCAATATCACATGTTCCACAAGTAGTTTGTGTCAGTGTGTTATGTAATACAAACAATAGATTTCAGTGTCATATGTTCCACAAGTAATAGGTGCCAGTGTCTTATATTATACAAAAAATATACTTCAATATCACATGTTCCATAAGTAGTTTGTGTCAGTGTGTTATGTTATACAAACAATATATTTCAGTGTCACATGTTCCACAAGTAATTGGTGTCAGTGTCTTATATTATACAAACAATATACTTCAATATCACACGTTCCATAAGTAGTTTGTGTCAGTGTGTTATGTTATACAAACAATATATTTCAGTGTCATATGTTCCACAAGTAATTGGTGCCAGTGTCTTATATTATACAAACAATATACTTCAATATCACATATTCCACAAGTAGTTTGTGTCAGTGTCTTATGTTATACAAACAATATATTTCAGTGTCATATGTTCCACAAGTAATTGGTGTCAGTGTCTTATATTATACAAACAATATACTTCAATATCACACGTTCCATAAGTAGTTTGTGTCAGTGTGTTATGTTATACAAACAATATATTTCAGTGTCATATGTTCCACAAGTAATTGGTGCCAGTGTCTTATATTATACAAACAATATACTTCAATATCACATATTCCATAAGTAGTCTGTGTCAGTGTGTTATGTTATACAAACAATATATTTCAGTGTCATATGTTCCACAAGTAATTGGTGTCAGTGTCTTATATTATACAAACAATATACTTCAATATCACACGTTCCATAAGTAGTTTGTGTCAGTGTGTTATGTTATACAAACAATATATTTCAGTGTCATATGTTCCACAAGTAATTGGTGTCAGTGTCTTATATTATACAAACAATATACTTCAATATCACACGTTCCATAAGTATTTTGTGTCAGTGTGTTATGTTATACAAACAATATATTTCAGTGTTATATGTTCCACAAGTAATTGGTGTCAGTGTCTTATATTATACAAAAAATATACTTCAATATCACATGTTCCACAAGTACTTTGTGTCAGTGTGTTATGTTATACAAACCGTAAGTTTCAGTGTCACATGTTCGACAAGTAGTTTGTGTCAGTGTCTTATATTATACAATATTTCAGTGTCACATGTTCCACAAGTAGTTGGTGTCAGTGTCTAATATTATACAAACAATATGTTTCAGTGTCACTTGTTCTACAAGTAGTTAGTGTCAGTGTATTATGTTATACAAACAATATATTTCAGTGTCACATGTTTCACAAGTAGTTTGTGTCAGTGTCTTATTTTATACAAACAATATATTTCAGTGTCACATGTTCTACAAATAGTTGGTGTCAGTGTTTAATATTATACAAACAATATATTTCTGTGTCACATGTCCCACAAGTAGTTGGTGTCAGTGTCTAATATTATACAAACAATATATTTCAGTGTCACTGGTTCTACAAGTAGTTAGTGTCAGTGTATTATGTTATACAAACAATATATTTCAGTGTCACATGTTCCACAAGTAGTTTGTGTCAGTGTCTTATTTTATACAAACAAAATATTTCAGTGTCAAATGTCTACAAATAGTTGGTGTCAGTGTTTAATATTATACAAACAATATATTTCAGTGTCACATGTTCCACAAGTAGTTGGTGTCAGTGTCTAATATTATACAAACGATATATTTCAGTGTCACTTGTTCTACAAGTAGTTAGTGTCAGTGTATTATGTTATACGAACAATATATTTCAGTGTCACATGTTCCACAAGTAGTTTGTGTCAGTGTCTTATTTTATACAAACAATATATTTCAGTGTCACATGTTCTACAAATAGTTGGTGTCAGTGTTTAATATTATACAAACAATATATTTCAGTGTCACATGTTCCACAAGTAGTTGGTGTCAGTGTCTAATATTATACAAACAATATATTTCAGTGTCACTTGTTCCACAAGTAGTTAGTGTCAGTGTCTTATATTATACAAACAATATATTTCAGTGTTACATGTTCCACAAGTAGTTGGTGTCAGTGTCTGATATTATACAATCAATATATTTCAGTGTCACATGTTCCACTAGTAGTCTAGTTGGTGTCAGTGTCTAATATTATACAAACAATATATTTCAGTGTCACTTGTTCCACAAGTAGTTAGTGTCAGTGTGTTATGTTATACAAACAATATATTTCAGTGTCACATGTTCCACATGTAGTTAGTGTCAGTGTCTTATATTATACAAACAATATATTTCAGTGTTACATGTTCCACAAGTAGTTGGTGTCAGTGTCTGATATTATACAATCAATATATTTCAGTGTCACATGTTCCACTAGTAGTCTAGTTGGTGTCAGTGTCTAATATTATACAAACAATATATTTCAGTGTCACTTGTTCCACAAGTAGTTAGTGTCAGTGTGTTATGTTATACAAACAATATATTTCAGTGTCATATGTTCCACAAGTAATTGGTGTCAGTGTCTTATATTACACAAATAATTTATGTCAGTGTCATATGTTCCACAATTAGTTAGTGTCAGTGTCTTATATTATACTAACAATATATTTCAATGTCATATGTTCCAAAAGTAGTTGGTGTCAGTGTCTTAGGTTATACAAACAATGTATTTCACTGTCACATGTTGCACAAGTAGTTGGTGTCAGTGTCCTATGTTATACAAACAATGTATTTCAGTGTCACATGTACCACAAATAGTTGGTGTCAGTGTCTTCTATTATACAAACAATATATTTCAGTGTCACATGTTCCACAAGTAGTTGGTGTTAGTGTCTTATATTATACAAACAACATATTTCAGTGTCATATGTTCCACAAGTAGTTGGTGTCAGTGTCTTATGTTATACAAACAATGTATTTCAGTGTCATATGTTCCACAAGTAGTTGGTGTCAATGTATTATGTTATAGAAACAATACATTTCAGTGTCGTATGTTCCACAAGTAATTGGTGTTAGTGTCTTATATTATACAAACAATATATTCAGTGTCACACGTTCCACAAGTAGTTGGTGTCACGGTCTTATGTTATACAAAAAATTTATGTCAGTCTCATATATTCCACAAGTAGATGCTGTCATTGTAGTATGTTATACAAACAATTTGTCAGTGTCATATATTCCACAAGTAGTTAGTGTCAGTGTCTTATACAAATAATTTATATCACTATCGTGTACATAAGCAGTTTGTATCACTGTTGAGCTGTTACGCAATATTTTTTTTTTTACGGAATTCTCTGTTGTCACGCACGCGCGTAAGTGTCATGTTATTATGCAAAAATGCTTGTAGTTCCGTGCTCTTACGCAAGCGGATCGTATTATTTCGTCCTGTTATGCATTACTTCTTGTGAATTCTATGCTGTTGTGCAAGCGGATCGTGTTGGTACCGTGCTGTTATCGAACACTTTTTCTGAGTTCAGTGCTGTCACGCAAGAGGATCGCATTATGCCATTAAGCCTATACATTAGTTTGAATGGCACGCTGTTACTCATGTAGCTCCTGTCTGTGTCATGTTATGTAACAGTTCTTGTGTCTTCCGTGCAGGTATGCAAACAGATCGTTGTGTCGTACTAATATATACGTAGGGATGTTGTTTTCCGTGCAGGCATGCACGCGAATCGTGTTAGTTGTTAGTAGGCCTACCGTGCTGGAACGAAACAATTCTTGCATATTCCGTGCAGATACGTAAATGAATCGCATTGTTGTGGTGATACCATGTAACAATTATTTTATGTTCCGTGCAGTCTCTCAAATGGATCGCATTATTGTCGTGCTATTACGCAGCTATTCTTGTATGTTACGTGCAAACACGCAACTTGGCGACATTATTGTCTTGTTGTTATGCAGAAATGCTTCTGTTCCGTGGAAACACGCAAGTTGCTCACATTATTGTCGTGTTGTTATGCAGAAATACTTCTGTTCCGTGTAGACGCGCAAGTTGATCGGATTATTGTCGTGTTGTTATGCTGTTCCGTCCAGACACGCAAGTTGATCGCATTTTTATCATGTTGATAAGCAGAAATACTTCTCTTGCGTGCAAACACGCAAGTTGATCGCATTATTGTCGTGTTGTTATCCAGAAATACTTCTGTTCCGTGTAGACACGCAAGTTGATCCCATTATTGTAGTGTTGTTATGAAGAAATGCATCTGTTCCGTGCAAACACGCAAGTTGATCGGATTATTGTCGTGTTGTTATGCTGTTCCGTCCAGACACGCAAGTTGATCGCATTTTTATCATGTTGATAAGCAGAAATACTTCTCTTACGTGCAAACACGCAAGTTGATCGTATTATTATCGTGTTGTAATGCAGAAATACTTCTGTTCCGTGTAGACACGCAAGTTGATCGCATTATTGTCGTGTTATGCAGAAATGCATCTGTCCGTTCAAACACGGAAGTTGATCGGATTACTGTCTTGTTGTTATGCTGTTCCGTCGAGACATGCAAGTTGATCGTATTTTTGTCATGTTGATACGCTGAAATACTTCTCTTACGTGCAAACACGTAAGTTGATTGCATTATTGTCGTGTTGTTATGCAGAAATACTTCTGTTCTGTGCAGATACGCAAGTTCATCTCATTATTCTCGTACTGTTACGCAGAAATTCTTATATGTTCTGTGCAGACACGCAGGTTGACCGCATTATTGTCGTGTTATGAAGAAATATTTGTTCCGTGCAAGCACGCAAGTCGATAGTATTATTGTCGTGCTGTTACGCATTAATTCTTACATGTCCGTGTAGGCACGCAAATGGATCTAATTATTTTAATCTTACGCAGAAATGCTTCTGTTCCGTGCAAGCACGCAAGTCGGTCGCATTGCAGTACTGTTACGCAGCAATTCTTGTATGTTCCATAAAGGCACGCAAGTTGATCGCATTAATGTCGTGTTGTTATCCAGAAATGTTTCTGTTCCGTGCAAGCACGCATGTTGATCGTATTGTTGTACTATTACGCGGTAATTATTGTGTGCTCCGTGCAGATACGCAAGTTGATCGCATTATTGTCGTGCTGTTACGCATTAATTCTTACATGTCCGTGTAGGCACGCAAATTGATCTCATTATTATTTTAATCTTAAGCAGAAATGCTTCTGTTCCGTGCAAGCACGCAACTCGGTCGCATTGCAGTACTGTTACGCAGCAATTCTTGTATGTTTCGTGCAGGCACGCAAGTTGATCGCATTATTGTCGTGTTGTTATGCAGAAATATTTCTGTTCCGTGCAAGCACGCATGTTGATCGTATTGTTGTACTGTTAAGCGGTAATTATTGTGTGCTCCGTGCAGATACGCAAGTTGATCGCATTATTGTCGTGCTGTTACGCATTAATTCTTACATGTCCGTGTAGGCACGCAAATTGATCTCATTATTATTTTAATCTTACGCAGAAATGCTTCTGTTCCGTGAAGCACGCAACTCGGTCGCATTGCAGTACTGTTACGCAGCAATTCTTGTATGTTCCGTGCAGGCACGCAAGTTGATCGCATTATTGTCGTGTTGTTATGCAGAAATGTTTCTGTTCCGTGCAAGCACGCATTTGATCGCATTGTTGTACTGTTACGCGGTAATTACCGTGTTCCGTGCAGGCACGCAAGTTGATCGCATTATTGTCGTGTTATGCAGAAATCTTTCTGTTCCGTGCAAGCACGCATTTGATCACATTGTTGTACTATTACGCGGTAATTATTGTGTTCCGTGCAGGCACGCAAGTTGATCGCATTATTGCCGTGTTGTTATGCAGAAATGTTTCTGTTCCGTGCAAGCACGCAAGTTGTACTGTTACGCGGTAATTATTGTGTGTTCCGTGCAGATAAACAAGTTGATCACGTTATTGTCGCGCATTTCATATGTGCTCGGGTTATCATCTTAGCATTACACAGCGATGCTACTGTGCTCGTGAAGGCACGCCAGCGGATCGTGTTGCGCAGCAAATCTCGAGAGGTTCGTGATGGCACGCGTGCTACTCGTTGGAGTGTTTTCTGTCGCCGCTCCTTATGCGGTCTCAGTGGAGTCTGGGCGCATCAACATCTCCCCGCTGGATGCATTTGGGGGTGGGTGACTGGTTGGGGTGTGAGGGTGGACGTAATCGATTGTTACAATTGCGCTGGCGTCCGTGGGCTCAGTGTGGCGCAGATCTCGGCGGAGGCAACACCTCGCTCGCGGTGAGTAATCCAGGCGAGCTGTTCCTTGATTGGGTGAAGCAGGCCCCACACCGAGTAGGGCAGGTGCATCGCACACTGCAGAGGGTTTCATCGAGGTGGGTGTGGTTGTGTTTTCAGGCGCCCTGCCGGCGCCATGACGTAGCGGGCCATGGCTGGCCGGCGAAGCAGTTCCATCGGTTGCCGATCCCTCCTAGCACGCCGCAGCTCTGTGGGACTTCTGCTTTTCACGTGCCAGGACCCAGTGCGGGTAAGTGCTGCCAACTTCACACCTTTCGATGCTTCTCATTAATTGAGAGCGTGTACACCGAGTAAAACCGCGAAGCAGAAGCGGTATTCGCCGCAGGCGCGCAAGAAACAGGGTTGCCAACTTAGCAACTTTGTGCTACACTGTTGCGTTTGTTTACATATCAATTTTTTTTAAATCTGTTTAAAAATAGCCACATTAGAGAATGATATACTTATTCTTATTACTAACATATTAATATGGTATATTGATATGGTATAATAATAATAATAATAATAATAATAATAATAATAATAATAATAATAATAATAACACATTAATTAGCGTTCAGTTAATTACAGGTTTGTGCAGGAATGTTAATTGGTACAATATTAGGCAAAATAGCTACGGTAAGTTATATATTTTAATTTAACTAAATCGAAACTTCCAAAAACGGTTATTAGAGCTATTCAAAAGTCACGGAAGATTTGAAAGTCATCTAATTTTGTAAAGAAATACATTTGTAAAAATAGGTATAATAATAATAATAATAATAATAATAATAATAATAATAATAATAATAATAATAATAATAATAATGTTATTCTTAAAACAATGAGGTTTATTCAGGTATAAATTCTGAGATTTCTTCTCATTGAGGTTATGGCTGTTTGTACAGATACGGAATTAAAATTTGGAGTGAGTCTTGACAGGAATCCACCTGTATATAGGCAACAATTTCGCACGACTGTCTAGAAGTAGGATATATAAATATATGGACCTTGTTTACTGCACATGCACAGTAAGCTAAATTTACACAATAAGGGAGCTCTAAATTTTTATTTCCATATCTGTACATCTATTATTATAAAGTACATCTCAATTGACGATGTGTTTCAGAGAAAGAACAATTTTTTGTATACATATTTAGTCTGATTAGTGGAATACATAGCTAATCGGCGATGTATGCAATGGAGGGGGAAAGGAACTGATCACCCTACCCCATTATCTCCTGGCTTAGTTGCCTCATAAGTGATTCCTTGTTGGTATCACTTGTGAGGTTCAAACCTGTCTTCGGACAGTTCACTAAACAACAATTCTGAGCTTACGTCACACTGCACTGTTGAGTATCTCATCTACTGTCGCCTAGCAACTTGATTCACACCATATGTTCCATATTCTGAATTTATTGTAGTATTCACATCATTTTCTACGGACTTTGATCTACCATAACGTTTTGTATCTGCCACGGTACCGGTCTCTTCAATTTTTTCAATGTTCCACAATGATGGAATGATCACTGGCTAATCTACATTTGTAGAGGCGAACTCATTATTTTCTGATATGAATTTACAAACTAGGCCTAATAATAATAATAATGATGATAATAATAATAAAAATAATAATAATAATAATAATCCGTGGCGCTACAGCCCATTAAGGGCCAAGACTGACCAGCCGGCTGCTGGTCTCAGGGCCACATGCCGAAGCAGAGGTGGACGATCATCCAACCAGAATGAAGGTATCGTGTGGTTGGCACGATGAGTCCCTCAGCTGTTATAGCTGGTTTGCTTCCTATGGTAGCTCACCAAGTGCATTACGGTGCTGGGTGGGCACCGTCCCATACACGGGCCGAAATTTCATGAGAAAATTTCTTCCCCCATGAGGAAAATTGTAATTAATTCTCAAAAAGAACTGTCACAATATTACTCGTATCGCAATTTACGAAACTTTACCCTATAAAATGACTCGTGACTAAATGGTGCGTTCCTTTAATCTCTAATTTAATCATTTCGTGACAAAAACAACACCTCCTCGGCACTTTCTACATGAAACAACATTTCAGCACACTCTTGTTAATAATAATAATAATAATAATAATAATAATAATAATAATAATAATAATAATAATGGCTTTATTTAACCTGGCAGAGTTAAGGCCGTAAGGCCTTTTCTTACACTCAACCAGGATTAAAACTTGCTTACACAGTTGAACATAAAACTGGATCGGAATTAAGTAATTACATACTGATACAATTTAGGTACATAATGAGATCAAAAGAGGTAGTTACATAAAATTTACCTCATAAAATAAAAATAAACATAATGGAATACATATTAATGTTGTTAGAATCAAATACGAATCACATAAAACAGAAGCCAATAATTCAATAAAAAAATGTATACAGTAAAAATAAAAATAAACACATTAATGTTAATGGATCCAACAGACATATCCGTCTTTTCTTAGCCTTTCCTGATGCCGTTATGCAGTTCCGAAACTTTCGATATTTCTGCATCTTTTATTTTTTATAGTCTTTAAGATGCAGTCGCTCATAGCCTGATTTGAATCCAAGAATGTCTGATTCCATGGCAAAACTTGAAACCATAACGCTACTGAGGACCATAAATAAGAAGAAAATGTGATTATTGTTATTACTGTCATCATCATCATCATTAAATGGTGAAATAAGTAAAAAGATACTTCAACGTAGAAAGGAAAAGCAGAGTAATTTCAACAAAGTTAATAGAATAGTTTGCAGTAGTTTTTAATCTACAAAAAATGATGGGAAATGAAATCGTTTCTAGAGCGAGAAATGGACTGATTTAAATGTTAGAGACTTGGAAGTTTCTTTATCCTGACATAACGCAGGGAAATCAAGAGGAAAGTAATATTCTCTCAGAATTAGCTGGAAGAAGCTATTATGACTTCACCAATAAAAATTAAGAAGATTATGGCAATTAGAAGAACTCGTAATGAAAATGTCATTCATACAGAATTCTTTGAATTGAAACCACATTCCAACAGTGACAGCTTTTTTTTCGATAGTCATCCCTTCTTTGGCCTGCTGGCATTTAAAATGAGTTTGGAAAGACGATGTGGACTTATTTTAATTCTCAATTTCTTCGACTTATTTCATCCACGACCACCAACACCACCACTAATTACTACCACTTCTTCTACCACTACCACCACTACCACCACCACCACCAATAATAATAATAATAATAATAATAATAATAATAATAATAATAATAATAATAATTCCATATGGAAAAATCTGTATAATAACACACCGTGGTTACAAATTTATTGGATGATTTCAGAAGGCTATATTTTCACCAATAGTGAACATAAATATATGATCTTACCACCATTTGAAAGAGGAAAGTTTGACGTTTTATACTGACTTTAGATGCACAAGATGTGAGCCCCACGTGTAATGCGGCAGACGTCCAGGCGATGATCCCATTCTTGCCAAACCCTCTCAAGCATGTCTTGTGTGACGTTTCGAATTGCTGTGTTAACCCCTTCAGACCTGAATTTATATTTAAAAAAAAATTGAAAAAAAAACTGGTCACATAATCACTTTGGGGATCCAAAATTCCGAAATCAAGTCTTTACAGAAAATCAAAATTTGGGGACAATTTTGATCCCTGGGGCCCCAAAATTTTAAATTTTATTTTTAATTCAGGTATAGAAATATTTAAAAAATAATATTCTCCATTTCTATCACATTGAATTTTTCAAAATATTTAAAAGTATCGAAGACATTCCAAAAAAAAAAAAAAAAGAAACAATGTACACTTTAATGTATACCAGGTCTGAAGGGGTTAATGCGCCTTCTCAATTCGGCCAACGTCGCTGGAACTGGAGGTATGTAAACATTGTCCTTGACGAAACGCCGCAGAAAGAAATCACACTCTAAAATCAGGTGAAAAGAGTGGCCATGTGCAGAAGGTGCTGTCTGCGTCCGTTGCACAACCAATCCATCGACCTGGTAGGTGTTGATATAGGTACATCGGATCTCCGTATAGCAATATGGAGGGGCTCCGTCTTGTTGGAAAATGAACCCCTGTACCTCCTCGTCCGTTAGTTGTGGCATTAGCCAATTTTCTTAAATCAATACCTACCAGGGCGATGGATTGGTCGTGCAAAGGACGCAGACAGCACCTTCTGCATATGGCCACCCCGTTCACCGGAATTCAGTGTGTAATTCATTTCTGTGGGGATTCGTCAAGGACAATGTTTACATATCTCTACTTCCAGCGACGTTGGCCGAATTGAGAAGGCGCATTAACACCAATCAGAAACGTCACACAAGACATGATTGAGAGGGTTTGGCAAGAATGGGGCCACTGCTTGGATGTCTTCCGTATTACGCGTGGGGCTCACATTGAGTGAATCTAAGGTCAGTATAAAACTTAAAAATTTCCTCTTTCAAATGGTGGTAAGATCATGCATTTATGTTCAATATTGGTGAAAGTATAGCCTTCTGAAATCGTCCAATAATTTGTAATCACGGTGTATATCTCCATAAAACCTGTAACTTCAAGTGTAAACATACTGTAACACGAGAACAAAATAACATCAGAAGAACTTGCCAAAGTTCAACAAGGCACAGAAAAAATGGAATTAATTTTAATTAAAAATAGACAAAATTCGAGTTAATTTTTACAAAATATTATAAACTCTGATCTTCTCTATGGCTTAGAGTTACAGACAATTACTAAGACACAATTAAAAATGAAGGAAGCAGTAGAGATGAGTTTAATAAAGCCTGTGACAGGATGTATGCGCTACGTGACAAGAAGAAAAACTTATTAAATTCGGAAAAGATTGACATTTTGAAATGTTGTCCACATAATGGAAAGTATAGAACTAAGTGTCTGGATCATTTCAGAAGAATGGCTGCAGATGGAATTCCACACAAGATCTTGAAATACAAACTGGCAGGGAAAAGAACAATAAAAGGCCTCAGGAAACGGTGAAAGGATCAATTCTTTTCATAATGCATGAAGACTAATTAGAGCGGCTGATCTAACCCATGAAGCTATTGACAATGATTGCAAATGAATAGTAATATGCGTTACAAGAGCGGTATGTTGAAGTTTTCATGTTCGAGGAAAAGTTTGAAAAAGCGAAACTTAGTTGAGCTTTTTTAATTTCCGAGAATTGAAAGAAAACATACCGCTCGTGTATCGTACATTATTTTGTGCGAAGATCGTTTATTACATACCTGAAAGAGGAATTTCTAATTAGTTGCAATGAAATCTCCATCTTGGTTTCTGTTCAATGACGGCAAATTTGCAAAACAAAAATATCTATCTTCAACATTGTTGCTTTAAAATGTTTTCTGTGTTTACTAGACTCCAGCAGGCCGTGTTATACGTCTGTTTTTTTTCCCCCAGTCTATGATGAGTCTGGAATCTTGTTGATTTTTTCACGGCTTCCTTAATGTTACTTGCATCACGAATGCAGTAACTTTAGTGGAGTTGTAGAGTTTACTTAATTTTTTGCAAATATTTAAAAACAATAATTAACAGTGCAATTTAGGTGAAATTGCAGTGGTAAGTTTCCAATTTATAATTATTACTACATTGAACGTCTCTAAAAATAATATGTTAGAAGCCTAAAGCAGTAAAATCAATATGTCACTTAAGCGGTAAGAATAGGGAAATTGTTATGTGTGTTAGGTTGGGAATACTGAATGTGGAATTTTAGACTTTCCGCGGATTGGTTTTGTGCGGAAACCAAGCAAATACGCACGATCTCGCACAAAAAATGTTGTCACACTACTACTGTTATTATTATTATTATTATTATTATTATTATTAATTTCCATAATAATTATATATAATTATTGTGGAAATTAATATGTTTGTTGATTGCTATGTACTGTTGAGCCACTGACGATTATGTCATTTGCTCTTTTTTAGTCTAGTATTTAGCAGGAAGGCTGGAAAATTAAGTAAAAGTTGGACGCGAAGAAGATGATCCTGATCGATATTTCCAGAAATGGCATTTAGAAGATTCCGCAATATCAATTCTGTGTAAATGTTTGAGGCAATCATAGCCGATAAGCAATTTACAGCAGTGGTCGTCAGCACTCGCTGAAATGGGTAACGGATAAGCAATGCATCGTAATATGCTCCGTCGTGCAACAGGAAGAGGTAGAGAGCATACCCGCCAGCAGCCACGAATGCACCATAGTGTAGTCTCTTATACGCGGGTAAGAAACGTTGGCCCGAGGGTGCACTGTGCTGATGACCGCTGATCTAGAGGCTGCCGGTTGCCACAACAGCTTTTAGTGGAAGTTCGTTTATTGAATTAGGTTTACTGCAGTATCTGTAATTTTTTTTTTCATTTGCTTTACAAGCACTATAAATGTTTATTAAATCGTTATATTTCGACCTTATTATTCCTTTCATATAGCGGTAACACACCGGCATAGATGACAATAATTTTTCTTTCTTGGCCAAGAAATGAGCTGTCTCAAATCATTACCTCCCACTTCGCAATGTGTAGGGATCCACTGAAGTACAGCGTGAGATTGTCTTTAAGAACTGAGCTTCTTACACATGATTTTGTGCAAACATGTCAAGGACGTATTGCGATTTTTCCTGCAATCTCTCCAATATACGCCTTATGGCTAGTCTTCTTCTCTGCCTTTCAAGTGATGCATTTAGTATAGATTCCAGGCGTTTCTCTTGTTCTAGATCGGTGGTATTCAACCTTTTTCCCTGCCCGTACCTCTAGAGCAGGCCACAAGGTTTGCGCTCTCCGAACCGACTCACAGCTCATGAGCGGAATGCAGATATTAGCTGCGCTCTGTATAAGGGTGGACTGGAAGAAGGGGTGGATCTCGTACAAAATATACACAAAAGGAAATACAGTACTAGCAGGGGGCGTATTTTGCGGGCTACCGGGGCTACCGGCGGTAGCCCAAGGAAATTACAAAAGAAAAAGTTTTTAATATAACATAATGTAATAATTTTGTATTATTAGTTTTACCATAGTAATTAAAATTAAAGTAATTGTTAGATATATTTTTTGTAATAATAGGGTCAGCGGTAGCCCAAACCCTTTAACCAGTATAAGCCACTGAGTACTAGTAAGAGTGTTTATGAAATGAATTCTCGTTCAGCGTTTGCAAAACTATCTTGGACTATTATTAATTAATAAAGAAATATTTATTTTACAGCAATAATATAAATTCTATAACTACTTAAATGTACATATCATTTTGTTATATTTTTATTTATCAGTACATCCAAACGAGGTTTTTATGCTGTTGGCAGCTGTAAGGAACAGTAGCCTACTGAACGTAATGAAACATCAGTTACAGATGTTCGATGTCTACCTTTATTAAAGTTGATTATAGAAAACAGTTGCTCACAAATATAAATGTTGAGCCAAACATAGCAATCATTTTCACAGCCAGCCTGTGTAGGCTGGATATTATTGCTAATGTTTAGTCTTGTAAAACTCAACCAGGCTAGTAGTATTATTCAAACGATCTTTAACCCTTAGATCACATTGAAGATTAATAAGTTCGAGCTGTAAATTCAGTAAATCGTTAAATGTTAAATGTTACGTTCCGTCTTTTAGATTCCTCCATACTGTACTGTAGCAGTAGGTAAGCAACGTGAAACAGTTACTGTGAATAGGCCTACACACTGCACTCCACTAGATAACTGATCCCTCTCCTCTACTTATAGCAAGTCTATGTCATTCTGACGTATCTTCCTCTCCGTTTCGGCTAGCGGTAAACACAGCTCTCCCGCTCCGAAGGAGCGCGCGCGCTCGTTGAGCGCTGTTTGTGCAGGTATGCTCTAGAGACACTTTTCCACTCAAGCTTTTACCGCCAAAGTTGTAAATGTACTCGTAACAGTGAATGATTGAAACATATCTGTGGTTAATAAAAGGAATAAACGACTATAGTTCTCACTGTACTGTGTGCCTTTCATATTTTAATGTTCCTCAGGGAAGCGAAAATGTTATTATTAAAAAGCATGTGAACATTGCTTGGCAGAAAGCGATTAGAAATCATGTAATAAAATCTTGATAATTTCTGAAGTTATCCTCTGATATACCGATTTTCCTCGGAAAAAACTGGCGACCTTGAGTAGGGCCTTGTCCAGCGAGTAGCATATAAAATGCTATTTAAATAACAGTGGACCAGCCGGCAGATCAGCACTGAATTCCACGGAGTTGTATTTCAAGAACCGTGACTCTAATGCAACACGGAGTTGTCCCTCATCACGCTGCTGTTCTCAGCCGTAACGCGATAAAGCTGTGAGTGCAGAACTTCCGGTGAAATGCTTCTGCTGTGAAGAGGAAGCCTCCGGGTGTTGCACTAACAGCACGAATGCCGGAGAATGTTGATAATGTCAGGAAAGCCGTTCTACGGAGCCAACGCTGTTCGACCAGAAAGCGGACGACTGCTCTGCAAATGGTTTTCGAAAACTTTTCGTAAAATTTTTCCCACGAATCTTACCTTCCACACGCACAAACTACATCAATAATCGGTTTTTGACAACTGAAAGAATTTTACTAAGAAATTCCTTCAGAATATTGATAAAAATATAGTTATTCAAATGACACGTACGGGGTGGCCGAGAAATGGGCGTAACCCGCTTTATTTTCGACACTATGATTGACTGCTTGATATGGATACTTGCCTGATGGTTTAAGGATATGGATACCGTCATTGTAGTAGGGGAGTAGTGGGTACAGTGAGACACAAAATATTAAGACATATGTATGCAAGTGATAATTCAAGTATTTTAAAAATCAAGTGCAATAGAAATAGATATTAAAACATGGAGCACAATAATACATAAACAAAAATGTTAATAGATAAAGGACATAATATACAATACGTGTTTGTCAAAAAATGCAAATGTCTCATTGTTCCCATTCAGGAGGGTACAGTGAGACACCACAGTGTCTATTAACCGACATTGAAATGATTTACATTTATTTCAAAAGAAAAGAAAGCTTGCTGTCTCTTTATCTTGGCATGTTCTGTAGGCTTATTTAGAATCATTTTGATGTCTGACTTCGAAACCATTGAAACATATGGAACATTTGGAAAAATGAATTTTCCATGACATTTAGAACTTTTGTGAAAAAATGAAATGAATTTTTGGTGACAACAAAGCATATAATTATAAGAATTTAATTTAATTCTTGTTATTTTTTAACATTTTCTTAAATTTTGTGAAAAATTTTTTATTTATGAAACCATTAAAATGTAATGTATCCATTATTTTAAGCTATAGTTCCTAAATTGGTTACTAGTATGTTCATTTTTAATGTTAGTTACTGGTAAATGTATTATAATTACAGTTTGTTTTTGCAAATCATTGGTACATGGGAACAGTGAGACGTCTCAGTGTACCCTTCAATGGCATGACTCACTGTTCCCTTTACGCATAATTCGTTTAAAAATGACGCCATCACTTCAAAATTAAAACAAGAAAGACGAAACTTTGCCAAACATAACCTCAAATACCATAGTATTAGGTAAAAAAACATTCATAATTATAGCTCATTTGTATATCCAATATAACCTTGATTAAACACAAGCCAAAATTTTACTTCTAAAGTGAAAAATTACGAATTATTTTTTCATCACTTAACTTTATAACTAGAATCACATCGAGTATGAAAATACTGTTACTTTACTCATGCAACATACAACTCCACTGTTACTAGCATCTCAACATCAAAATTTACCGTCTAATAAAAAATGTCTCACTGTTCTCCCTGTCTTACTGTACCCACTTCTCTCCTACAGCTGAATTCTGTGCCATGCCCTGGCAGATGTTTTGTGGAGATAATGTGGGGTCAAGTTAGTGAAGACATCTTCCACAACTGCTCGTAACTCTTCCATTGTGCGATACCGGTTATTACTCCCACTGCATGGTTACCAAGGTTCACAAGGTTACCAACACGCCAACACAAATATTTGCGAAATAAAAGGGAGTACGCCCACTTTTTAGCCACACTGTATAATGAGAAAATTACACACTCATAAACCTATCCCTTAACTCCCAATATCTTTCGTGTTCCTTTATCGGCCTCAGTATCGAACGTCTCTCTATAAGTGGTGTACTTTGTCCATTTCTTCCCCTGGCCACACTGCATAGCCAGGCAGTCAGTCCAGGGAGCAGGCGAAAGCTTTGAACAGACTCACTTCTTGGCCAGTCAGGTTTGTTCATGGCAGAATATTTCCACTCCTTTTGCGGTGTTCTTGTTGCAAGTTCTTTATCTGTTCTAATTGTATTTAGTATTTGTTTATTTATTTATTTATTCGTTTATTTATTTATTTAACCTGGTAGAGCTAAGGCCGTCAGGCCTTCTCTGCCCCTCTACCAGGAGATTCCAACTATAATATGGACAATAAAATTACAATTAGTGTTAAATTTATAACTACAATTATAAAAAAAACAAAGTACGAAAAGATTACCTGACTAATGAAAGCTAGATAATTTATCATAGAATAACAAATAATATTTTATATTTACTGAATTACAAATTAAACCTAGAATAACAAAATTGTATAGTGATGAAATATTTTGTGATAGATTAAGGAAACTATTTACAAGAAACCATGTCTAAACGAGTTTTAATTACTGACAAAGTGCCTAGTAAGTTTGCGTTTGAATTCAATTTTATTTCGACAGTCCTTGATGCTAGCAGGTAGCGAATTCCAGAGTCTTGGCAGGGTTATTGTGAAAGAGGATGAATTGTGAACTTTGGAAGCATCGAATGACATTTCTCTGCATATTTGTTGTAAACTAGTAGTAGCCTTTTTTTTTCTTGGGCATCGGGAAGCTCATTTTGTGATATAACTGCAATGTCCAGGAATCCATTGGAAAACTACAACCCTCCCCTCAGACAGCAGAAGGTTATAGAGCTCTCTACATTCTTGGACTTCAGTTGTTTTGGGAGTTTCCTCGTTCGCTACAGCTTTAATGCAGATTTTAAGAGGAGTGGGTAGTGATACCTGTGCGATTAAAGAACTTCAGTACAAAAGTATAGGCTTTTATTGTTTAGGTCCGTCGCCATGGCGTTGTGGTCTAAAGCATCCTGCCCAAGACTCGCGTTACGAAATGCGCGCTGGTTCAAATCCTCATGGGAGAAGAAATTTTCTCATGAAATTTCGGCCAGTGTATGGAACTGGTGCCCACCCAGCATCGTGATGCACTTGGGGAGCTACGATAGGTAGCGAAAATCCGGTTTCACAAACCAGCTATAACGGTTGGGGGATCATAATGCTAACCACACGATACCTAATCAATATTACAGGTTTAATTAATATTTAATATTTGAGGAGAAAAATTCGCTCCGGCGCCGGGGATCGAACCCGGGTCCTTGATTCTACGTACCAAGCGCTCTGACCACTGAGCTATGCCGAATTCAATCCACAGCACCGGATCGAACCCTCCTCCTTCAATGTTTCCCTTTGTGGCCTGACTCCAAGTTAGGCATATATGTTGACGTGTATGTCCAATGTCAACTGCCATTATATTACAAGTTTAAGCCTACACTAAAATAATTATTTAATTGTTTAATTTAAATAATCAAATATATGTAAGCAAAAGTAAAGTGATGAATATCAAAATAATAATACAAGAAAGAATAATATAAGAAATACAATGAAATTATATCAAATATATGTAAGCAAAAGAAAGTGATAAATATCAAAATAATAATACAAGAAATAGAATGAAATTATATCAGGTAAATCATATAAGATTCGGTTAACTATAAAGTACAAGAGCCGATGGCATCTTTAAAAAATAATAAAATGAAATGAAAAAGTATTAAATAATACAATTGTAAAATAAATACAAAATATTATGCAACAATATAATGGAGTAATATATTACATACATAAATGATATAGTAGTTCTATTCGATTTATTGAATTTTGAAGGATTGAAAGATTCCTAACATAGAAAAATACATTTTTTTTTTCTTTTCAAAAATGTCATGTAAGAGAGAAATAAAAAAAATGAAAAATATCAAAAGTGAATATATATATATATATGTATGTATATATATATATATATATATATATATATATATATATATGTTAGAATACTAATCAGTAAAGATGAGGGGTTTGTGCGCGGCACGAAAAACAAGTTGACTCGACAGGGAGCATAGGTGGACAGACAGGTGAACAACTACGGCGAGTGCAACCAAACTAAATGCAACTGCACATCATCCATTTGCCTGCATGCCGTCTTATCATCACAACCCGAAACGAACACAGGCCTTCATAGTCCAATGCACTGCATTGGTGAACGGACGTAGGATAAAGCGATTTCAAGCTATCCAAGGGATTTCAGAAACCTTCTGTCACTTTTCTTTCTTTAGGTTCATTACAACGTATTCATTTGATTAATAATTAGCTCGAGATCCTGCACCTACGCTTCGCACAGCTCTAAGGACGGGCCTCCGTCGGATGGCCACACGGGAATGCTGGAACATCGAGTCTCTACATGCAAATACTAGTGAATTTCCTGCAACCTGAATTGCGACGTCAGGGATTTAATGTCAACACCATACGGTTTCAGCAAGATGGACGGCTCATACGTCAAGAGAAACAATGACAGTGTTGCACGAATTGCCTCTTGGACACACTGTTTCAAGTAATGGTGACGTCCTTTGGCCAGCATGTTCCCCAAACTTAATTGTGATTAATGGCTATGGAGCTATCTCATGTCTGTTATGAAAGTTGTAACATTGTTATGAATCATGGTCTACAACAACGAAACAAAATTACCGATTTAAAATTAATAACACTAAAGGCTCATTCACAATGAAAATTAAACATAACGTAAGCGTTAACTTAACGTTACAGTAAAATCAAGAAGTCATACCATCATTCACGATGGGAACATAAACATAACAGCAAACATACTTGGTAACCATGGAAACATAACAACGACCCCATTTCCTCATATTCTGTCGTATACTTCAGCGCTCCACGATTGTGTTCTGTTTACAAATCACGTAAGCATAAGCATGAAAGTTTGGAGTTTGCAAACTTTCATGTTAACGTCTTACGGTAATTTTTATGTCAATGCTTATGTGAATCATTGTGAATGATCCCATTTGGTAGCCTGGGCGCAAACTTCTGTGTTTATGTTACGGTTATGTTTAATTTCCATTGTGAATGGGCCTTAACACAAATAATTGTTACTGTTGAATTTTGATTCACTTTTTATATTTAAATTCCTAAAAAAATTACCAGGGGAGAGAATATTTGTTACAAATTGATTTCCTAAGTTAACTTTCTATGTTCAGTGCTTCGATTTCCACAGTGAACAACATCTAAGAGAAGAGTTGAAATTGTATGTATTCGTAACAAGCTTTTTTACGGTGATTATGTCTCGTGACCAGAATATTGTACGAAATGGAAACATAAAAATTGAAGATTTATCCTTCGAAGAGGTGGAAAAATTCAAATATCTTGGAGCAACAGTAACAAATATAAATGACACTCGGGAGGAAATTAAACGCAGAATAAATATGGGAAATGCGTATTATTATTCGGTTGAGAATATTTTCTCATGTAGTCTGCTGTCAAAAAATCTGAAACTTTGAATTTATAAAACAGTTATATTACCGGTTGTTCTGTATGGTTGTGAAACTTGGACTCTCACTCTGAGAGAGGAACATAGGTTAAGGGTGTTTGACAATGAGGTTCTTAGGAAAATATTTGGGGCTAAGAGGGATGAAGTTACAGGAGAATAGAGAAAGTTACACAACACAGAACTGCACGCATTGTATTCTTCACCTGACATAATTAGGAACATAAAATCCAGACGTTTGAGATGGGCAGGGCATGTGGCACGTATGGGCGAATCAAGAAATGCATATAGAGTGTTAGTTGGGAGACCGGAGGGAAAAAGACCTTTGGAAAGGCCGAGACATAGATGGGAGGATAATATTAAAATGGATCTGAAGAAGGTGGGATATGATGATAGAGACTGAATTTATCTTGCACAGGATAGGGACCGATGGCAGGCTTATGTGAGGGCGGCAATGAACCTGCGGGTTCCTTAAAAGCCATTTGTAAGTAAGTAAGAGTTAATGGAACCAGACATGGCTTAAGTTAATGCATAATCCTGTAAACAGGTAGACCTACACGTTTAAAAATATCTGACCTACAATTTTCTGATCGTGTAATTGAACTTTCTAATCACAAAATAAGTCAATACCAAAATAAAGATTGGATAGCCTTGAAATAATTCTGCTGGTTCTCAATATATGACACTATTATTGGGATGAATGAAAAGATGATTGGTGAAAATGATGATGTAGATTAAATAGGCTATAAAATATTCCAATAATTTACAATATCAGCGGTTTCTCGCTAAACCTAATAATTTTTATTTATTATTTTTTTTTTTTTGCAATCAGCAGAGAGGAATGAAATTTTGAATTCTTTAACACGGCTAGCTATATTTGTGTACTGTTGGCGACACTGACGGCTGTCTTCACCATCTATTCATAGAAGTATTAACTAAAAAAGCCATACTTACACTAACAAATCTGCAGTGCTTGGGAATAGTGACATAAGTCAGTTTCCACAAACCTTTTTTGATAATTTATTGACAACTTACGGAACATCTGCTCGCTTGGAAAAAATACATAATTATTTCTCCCATTACAATAATTAATACAGAAAAAAATCAAATCGACATAAGCCAGTGTAAGAAATTATCGATCACTATCGATTAGTAGGAGTCGGGTAGCTTTGAATGCCGGTGTACATATATAATATGATGAATGAGTACGGTTTTATTTTTCATAAATGATTTTTATTCCATTGTCTAGTATTTCAATGCTGTCAGATCACTACATATTTTAACTGACGGTGTGATCAGATAAAGATTTAATGCTTTTCGATGCAAAATAGACATAATTTTGTTAGAGAAAAGGAAGAATCTATTATTTCATCCATTCAGTTCTTGGTAATATTTATGTGTGGTCAGATTTACTTGTGAATAAAATAATGGAGGTCATGATAACTGGTTGCAACCAAGCAGAAGGAGAAATGTCATTGTCTCAATTCTTACCTTTATTATTACACCGGAATTCTAACTTTATAGCGAAAAAACTGCCCTCTGTCGGAGTCAAGAGAGATAGATATGGGGACAAACCGCGGAAAGCCCTAAAACGTCCGCAAAAAATATTAATATTAACAATTGTAACGCGGCGTTTTACATTTCATCTACGAGCGCTGTTACAAAAAGGGAACTGACATATTTTCCGTCACTTTGTTCACTCAGGCGAACAATATTGTGTCATGTTATTCAATTAATATCGAGCTCAGAGAGGATTCTGTGGCCGACATAAATTGTTTCCCTCTCTGGGCTGCATATTTACACACACCTCCGCACGGACGAGCCGGTTTCTGTCTGTGCAGGGTGGCTCTCCGTCTCTGTCGCTCCCTCGTGGGGGATGCAAGATTGCAATGAAATACCACGGCATAAAATTTCTTCCTGGCGATTAGTTGGCTCCACTGTGCTTATAGTCGCAGCAGTATATCGATTCGCGTGGCTTAGAGAGAAAAGTGTCCTTTAAATCCCGCGTTTAATTAACCAACACAAACAAATGAATGCAGCGTCCGCGCAACATTGTTGTCTGTTGACTGAATACTCGTGCACGCTCATCCGTATTTGTTCGTCGCATTCGGTTTGATCCGAGAGCTGTTAATAGCGTCCCTTTGCTTGCCGTCTGCTGCCTAGTGCAATATTTTCATGTCCGTGTTCATAATGGTCTGTGATAATCCTTCTCTCCCTCTTTTCTCTTTCTTTCTTTCTTTGTCTTCGCTTACTTCCTCCTTTGGTACTGAAATTCAAGGCAATACTGTTTAGGGGAGGATATATCCTTTGACCAACACTAGACAGCAAACATCGTTGAATCACAGTCTACTATATAGTCACGAAGCTTGAGTTTTGAGGGTGCTAGAAACAATAGACTGTGACGGTACTATTTTGCATTGCCTGTAATGAGGCGATATTAGCGATCCTAGTGGTGAGCAACTATCTAATGTTTGCATATTTACTACGTATTGAGCTTCGCGACTGTATATACTAGACTGTGGTTGAATTCCCTGGCCGTGTGGTCAGCACGACACGGGGCCGCCGCTAAGACGAAAGAGAGCAGTAGGCCTACAGGATAACGGACAGACACACAGTTCCGTGGACTGGATATCGGAAGATAAATCTTTTCCATTATCTACGTTGGGAATCGAACCACGAACCATTTAAATGGGAATCATTATCTAGATTTTGAATAATAATAATAATAATAATAATAATAATAATAATAATAATAATAATAATAATAATAATAATATACATCGAACAGGTATTGAAACAATGGAAACAAAGCTGTCAAGGAATGGGAATAAAAATAGAAGATAAATTCCTATTTAATTTACAATTTGCAGACGATCAAATAATGATTGCCCAAGATCTTTTTGATTTAGAATTTATGGTCAAAAGATTAAACAAATTTTATGAATCCTGGGGTCTCTGTATAAATTATGACAGAATAGTGATAATAATGTTATAGATGATGAAACAAGTTAACCAGGCAAAATATCTAGGTACAATTATAACTAAAGCAGAAGGTATTGGCGAAGAGGAAATAAAAAACCGAATTGAACAAAGTACAATAATTATAACATGTTTAAATTCTATATGGTGGGATAAACATCTTTGGAAGGATACCAAAAAATATATTGGCAAAATGTTAGTTGAATCTGTATTAAACTACGGAAGTGAAATATGGGTAACGAATGCATATTATAGAAAAAGAATTTTGGCGGCAGAAATGGATCATTTGAGACGAAGTGCTAGAGTCTCCCGCTTGGACCACATTCAAAATGAAGAAATTAGGCATAGAATGGATGCTGAAGAGACAGTGTTAAATAGAATAGAAAATAAGAGTTTGAAGTGGTCTGGTTATCTGATGAGAATGGGTGAAGATAGATGGCCTAGACAAATTTACCAGTGGAAACCTCCAGGAAGAAGAGGAAGAGGTAGACTAAAAAGAACTTGGGACAACGAAGTAATGGGGGTCATGCACAAGAGGGGGTTGAGGACTGAAGACGCACAAGACAGAAGGCTTTGGAGGATTGGTACAGGAAGACGGCAGTAGCTGTAGAATCCTGAATATAATAATAATAATAATAATAATAATAATAATAATAATAATAATAATAATAATAATAATAATAATAATAATAATAATAAATGGCTTTTAAGGAACTCGGAGGTTCATTGTCATCCTCCTATTACAAGCCCGCCATCGATTCCTATCCTGAGAAAGATTAATTCACCCCTAGTATCATATTCCACCTCCCTCAAATCCATTTTAATATTATCCTCCCATCTATGTCTCGGCCTCCCCAAAGATCTTTTTCAATCAGGTCTTCCAACTAACACTATATGCATTTCTAGATTCATCCGTACGTGCTACATGCCCTGCCCATCTCAAACTTTTGGATTTAATGTTCCTAATTATGTTAGGTGAAGAAAACAATGCGAGTTCAGTGAGAGTTCAAGTTTTACAACCATTCAGCACAACCGGTAAATAATAATACTAAACTGCCCCCCATTGAGGGTAGCCCTTACGGACTCAGTATATCCTCAAAAAATTATTATACATATGTAAACATAGATATTAAATTTTAAAGAAGGGAAACAAAGAAAAGGGCGTGAAAAATTACAATAGCTATTAATGTGGCACCATGTGATTAATTAGGATTTGGCAGGATTTTTTTAACACAATTATCACAATGTCATCCCTCAGAGATGTTGGCAGAGTAAACTGCCGTCGAAATTCTTCGAAAAAAGCTGGTATAGTCTCTCGAGAACCTATGAGCAAGCCGAATACCTCAACGTGAATTATACTGCTTCATAAATTCTAACTTTCAGTTTTTTTTTTTTTAAGCAGACTGGATTATAACAGCTTCTCAACCGAATAATAACAGGCATTTTCCATATTTATTCTGCATTTAATTTCCTCTCGAGTGTAATTTATACCGGGACATCATTTTATTTTTACTTGCATTTTTATTGTACCTTCGTTTCTGAATGTACTTGACTCCCACCCCTTTCACTAATGTCCTTACTAACGTCAGCTACACAAACTTACGGCCGCTGTTGCTAGCAGTGAAGTAAACAGTATAGAGTATAGTGTGTTTCAGAAATATGTTGCATTTTCTATACAAGAAACAGCTTATATTATTGAAGTTTATTTTCACACAGGTATGGTGTGTAGCATAACTGAATTTATCTGTGTGGACTGAGCACAAGTGAAGATTAGAGTTACCGAAAGTACGGCACCCTATAATATGGTACGGTGCTTAACAGCATTATTTAAACAAGAGTTTTGTTTTACTGTTTGTAGGTATGAAGGACGATGATGGAAACTGGAATTACAATATAACCGAATATGAACAACGGTTTTTTTTAACGCTTACGGAATATTTTCGTAGAAATGTTATTAATCTGGTATATAAATTTAGAGCAACAGGGAGTACAGAAAGGAAGAGAAGTGTAAGATGGCCAACAAAGATGACAGACGATGCTAGAGAAATGATGCAGCGAAGTCCTAATAAGTCGGTCAAGAAGTTAGCTGTCGAAATTGGGGTTTCTTACGGAAATGCTCATAAAATTCTCAGGAATAAATTAGGTTAGTAATGTGCTGAATAAAGTAAACATTACATAATGAATATAACCGTCTGAAGAGTTGAGTTTGTGTAAAAAAAATGTTACTACTCTACTGTTTTTTTTATAAAATAACCGTAAAAGTAATGATCAAATTGAAAATCGTAATACTGTATTTCCCTGTAACATAAATGGATACACTACTTTTCTCTCCTCCTATAGCTAGTAAAATGATTTGTTTACACATTGCACTGGTAACAGCAAACTCCTGTAATGGAAGGGGGGTAACAGTGTTTCCGAGTATAGCTAGGTTAATGTTAAAAATGTTAGTAAAAATAAAATGATGTCCCTGTACTTGTTATTGTTGCTCCAAGTTACTGAGGCATATGTTCGGATTTCGTAATAAATGTTGCTGTTTCATCAGTACCTCTCTTAATGTAATGTTTAAGCCCGTATTAAGATAATCTTTGCTGTAAAATTTTAACTTAAAACACCGGTACAACTGTAACACAGATACTGTCCTGAATGAAATGTTTAAGC